>NC_082738.1:36355566-36955566 GCF_030144855.1 Hypanus sabinus | reverse complement strand
CACTGGGAACTTCCGTAATTGTTCCAAAGTTTCAAGTGACAATTAAGAAAAGATTATCAGACAAAATATAAGTATTCATGTCTGAGATGATTGCTATCATTTTAGCCTTGGAATGGGTCGAAAAAGTACGACCTGATTTTGTACTTCTGTGCTCCGAATCATTCTGCCTTGATATCTGTTAAAACTGGTATTTCAAATTGTAGGCCAGACATTCTTCTTGAGATTGACAACATCTGTTGAGGCTGCAGGGTCTAGGCCTGTGTATCCGTCTCTCATGGGTCCCTTTCCATGTTGGGGTTGAAGGAAACAAGTTGACAGGCATTCTTGCCAATTTAAAATTAAGGATATTAATATAATATAATAAGTGGTTGAGAAAACCACAATTAAAAAGTCTATTCAATCACTGTGGCAACAAAGTTGGGATAAGGAAAAAGGATGGCATTTATATAAAGTTCATCGAATGGTGGGAGCTCAACTGGAGATGGGTATAAAAAGAGAGAAGAAGTTATAATTATTGGACAAACTAGGCTGAATAATTCCTTGATGATACAGGCATCTGTAGAGAGGGCACTTGTTAAGAAATGGTGCAGCATGCATCGTTTGAATCCAGGTCCTATGAGGTGCAAAAGAAAATCAGATCTTTGGGACAGACACAGTTTAACATGGAAAGTTTATTAGGGTATCACTGCCATTGTAATGTATATACGTGCCTATTTGACTTTCTGAAAAGCATTAGACTTTTTGATAATACTTGAGTTGTTTTGGGGAGGGGGGGGGGTGGAGTTAGTAGGTATACTTCCTTGTCTCTTTGCTCCATACACCAACTCAGTAGAAGGCGGTAATGCAGCTTGCCAGTTGCCATTAAAAGTTACTGAAGAACTTGCGTAATTTCAGGTTTTGCATTTATCCATTCGACCATTAGGAGGAGCTGTTCCTCTGAGATTTCAGGAATTTTAAAAGGGCTTTAAGTATCTGGAAACAGAATTTACTTTATTGTCTGTCAGATGAGACTGTAACTATAACTGTAACTGAATAGTGGCATTGTTGGATAAAGAACAAAAATAGCAAAGACAAATGCACAAAGAAGGAAAATTTGAAGAAAGGTGAAATTCTAGAGCAAAACACCATTGAAAAGGAAATATTGGAAGCCTTAGTGGGTTTAAAGTTACTGTAAATTGCTGGGGCCTGATAAGATGAATCCAAGGTTGTTGCAGGAGGCAAGAGAGAAAATTGTTAAGGTTCTGATAAAAATCCATATGACTGGGAGAGAGCACACGTTGTACCTTTATGTCAGACGGACAGTGGAGATAGCTAAATAATTATAGGCCAGTGAGTCTAACATCCATAGTAGGGTAATATTGAGGGACAGGATTAGTCAGATTGACTTTGTTGAGGAGAGATCCTGTCTGACCAATATAATTGAGTGTGAGTATCTGAGTGTGTCAGTGAGGGTAGTGCAATGATGATGTCATCCTGGATTTAAGCCAGATCTTTGATAAGGTCTTGCATGGGCGACTCGTCCAAAAACAGAGCCCACAGGATCTAGAGCGAGTTAGTAAACTGAATGCAAAGCCAGCATAGTGATTGGAAGTGGAGAGCAATGGTCAGGGGCTGGTTTTCTGATTGGAAGCCTTTGACCACTGGTATACTACAGGGAACCATCCGGGAACCCTTGCTATTTGCTTTATACATGAACAGTATGGATATGAATATATGATTAATAAGTTTGCAAATGATAGGAAAAAATGGTGGTGGTTGAGAGTCCAAAGAGGGCAGTTGAAGAGTTGGTAAGATGGTAAAGTCAAAGTCAAAGAAAATTTATTATCAAAGTAAATATACAGTATGCCACCATATACAACACTGAGATTCATTTTCTTGCAGTGGAATTTATGAATAATTATTAATAAACAAAGGCTGACAAACAAACAATGTGCAAAAGATGACCAATTTTGCAAATTAAAAAATTTAATACTGAGGAGATGAGCTGCAGAGTCATTGAAAGTGAGCCTGTAGGTTGTGGTATCAGTTCAGAGTTGAGGTGAGTGAGGTTATCCACGCTGGTTCAGGAGCCTATGGTTCCTGAATCTGGTGGTGTGGGACCTAAGGCCCCTGTACCTCCTGCCCAGTGGTAGCAGTGAGAAGAGAGCATGGCCTGCATGGTGGGGTCCTTGAGGATGGATGCTGCTTTCTTTTGGAAGCACTCCTTGTAAATGTGCTCAATGGTGGGGTTAATGGATTTTAATCCTGAAAACTCGAAACAATACATTTTTGAAGCACTAATATGGACAGGAGATACACAATGAATGGTGGGACCCTAGGACCTGCTGAAGGGAGAGTACGTTAGTGTACACATCTAAAGTTTCATTGAAAATAACAACACAGGTGGATAAGGTAGCCAAGAAAGCATACAGGATACTTGTTTTCAATTGTCAAAAAAGAAAATATAAGAGTGCGGAGGTTATGGTGCAATTGTATAAACTGTTAATTAGGCCACAGATGGTTAGATGCTGGCTGGTGGCGCAGTTGCATCAGCGCTGGACTTTGGAGTGAGAGGTCACGGGTTCAGATCTGGCCGGCTCCCTTGCACGCTCTCCATCCGTGCCTGGGTTGAATGTCGAACTAGCAACTCGACCTCGTAAAAAAGAATCCTGGAGAGGGATGGGCTCCGCCAGGTTTCAGATGCCCAAGACACGCCGTATGATGAGCAATTACCAAAAAGATTGGTGTCATTACGGCGCCCCGATGACTCCACCAGGAGTTAAGGGTGCACGCACACAGGTCAGACGTGACAGCAGGAGAGATTCACCAGGGTGTTTTAGTTAGAAGAAGAGACTGAAGGGTCTTTGGTGGTTTCCATTGGAATGGAGGAGGGGTGTATGGGTGAGAGTGGGGGCAAACCCGAACGAAGCTATGAGGGTAGTTTATAGTTATTAGAGGGCATTGGTTTCAGGTAAAGGGTAAAAGATTTAGAGGGGAGATGAGGAAGGATTTTTTAACCTAGAGATTGGCTGGAACCTGGACTGCCTGTCTGAGGGTATGGTGGAGGCAGGTACTCTTTGATTTTCTTGCTGAGCATTTGAATCACACACAAAATGCTGGAGGAACTCAACAAGCCAGGCGGCATCTATGGAGGGGGAATATGAACAGTTGCCATTTCAAGGTTTGAGGTGTTGTGCATTCAGGGATGCTCTTCTGCACACCTCTGTTGCAACACGTGGTTATTTGAGTTACTGTCGCCTTCCTGTCAGCTTGAACCAGACTGGCCATTCTCCCCGACCTCTCTCATTAACAAGGCATTTTCACCCACAGAACTGCCCCTCACTGGATTTTTTTTTTGTTGTTTTTCCCAGGAGATCAGTGATTTGAAATATACAAACTACCCCATCTGGCACCAACTATCATTCCATGGTCAGTCACTTAGGTCACATTTCTTCCCCATTCTGATTCTTGGTCTGAACAATAACTGAACCTCTTGACCATGTTTGCATGCTTTTATGCATTGAATTGCTGCCACATGATTGGCTGATTAGAGATTTACATAAATGAGGAGGTGTGCAGGTGTACCTAATAAAGTGGCCATTGAGTGTATGTCACCATATGCTACCTTGTGATTCTTTTTTTGCATGCATTTACAGGAAAATAAAGAAAAGCAACAGAGTTTATGAATAACTCTACATAGCAAAGACAAACAACCAATGTGAAAGAGAAGACAGATTGTGCAAATAATTAAAATATAGTGAGAAGATGAGTTGTAGAGTTATTGGCTATGTCGGAGGCCAGAATCTCAGGCAATGAATTCCACCTTCCCCACCATGCTGTACCAATGTTCTCCAAATTGGATCCACATAGACTTCAGTCATACCGTTTGGATGAGTGGATGCAAAGAGATCCACTTTTAGTTCAAAGGAAGAAGGAATTTTGTCCAGTCTTAAGTGTTTTGATAATATTTGGCCTGGAGTCAATGGCAACATTTTTTCTATTGTGTTGGAGGTTGTGGGTTCAATGCTCACTCAGGAGACTCTTGAACTCAATCTTTCTCAACCAAGCGCAGTTCTGAATCAGAATCCAAATCAGGTTTATTATCACTGACATACTGTATGTCACACAATTTGTTGTTTTGTGGCAGCAGCTCCATGCAATACATTAAATATACTATAAATTACAGTATATATATATATATATATATATATATATACACACACACTATAAATTATATATATCCTGTATATACTGTATACTGTATATAATAAATAGGTAGTGCAAAAATAGTGAGGAAAAATAGAGTAGAATAGTCCTGATGAAGGTTTGAAGGGTCTCGGTCTGAAACGTCAACTCTTTATTCCTCTCCACCGATGCTGCCTTACCTCCTGAGTTCCTCCAGCAGACTGTGTGTTTTACTAGAAATAGTGAAGTGGTTTTCATGGGTTCACGGACTATAAACAAATCTGATGACAGAGGAAGGAGCTTTTCTTAAAACATTGAGTGAGCGTCTTCTGGCTCCTGATAGATCCTGATGGTAGTAATGAGAAGAGACCATGTCCTAAAGGATGAGGGCCCTTAATGATGGATACTGTCTTTCAGAGGGAATCATTTTTGAAGGTGCCCTTGATGGTGAGGAGGCAAGGGCCCATGATGGAGCTTCCTGAGTTTACAACCATCTGCAGCTTTTTTTGATCTTGTGCATTCTCCCCTCCATATCAGTACCACAGTATGTAGGTAGAAATCTGCTAATGTCTTTGCTGACATAGCACATTTCCTCAAACTCCTACTGAGGAAATGCTGTACCAATGGAGGAGTAGTTTTTCAGAATATACTGTACATTAAATAAAGACCTTGGTCACTTCCAAGCAGATGTAGAAATTCTGTTCTCCTATTCAAAGGAAAGCAAATGGAGGTGTCCTGATATTTATCCCTCATTATTTCAAAAAGTTATCTGCTACAGTACTGTGCAAAAGTCTTAGGGACATATATATATATATATAGCCAGGGTGCCTAAGACTTTTGCATAGTACTGTATTTGTCAATGTGGAGCAGAGAGTGAGTTTGTAAATCTGGTGAGAGCAAAGGATGTTGGGAATGGTGGGGGTGGGGCGCTGTGGGAAAAGTGTGGGACAGGTGGCAGAGAAGGAGTGTCATGGACAGGGTGTGATGTGGGTGCAGACACGCCCAGCCCAGGCAAGCTCATTTGATTCCAAACATTTAGTTTATTGGTCATTACAGAATGTCTCCATGGTGTATCCGCTCCCTCCCTTCTCCCTTCCCCTTTTTCCAGCCATGATTTCCCTCTCCCTGCCCCCTTCCCACTCTCAGTCCATAATAGAGACCCATATCAGAATCAGGTTTATCATCACTCACGTATGTCATGAAATTTGTTTTGTTTTTTGCAGCAGTGCAGTGCAATATATAAAATTGCAAAGTACTGTACAAAAGCGGTAGGCACCCAAGCTATACTGTATATATGTGCCAAAGACTTTTGCACACTATTGTATGTATTTCATTGCTCTTGTGGTTCTCAAGAAAGCTACAGGATTAACAGTTTGCCCTTGTGTGCTGTCTTCGATATTGAAAACTATCCTAAGGAACTGCTGGATAGGGCTGTAGAATTGTTATTTTTATTTTAGCTTAACTTCGTTATGGCTGTTTGTATTTTTATATAATCACCTATTATATAATACAACCATTCAGTGAGTTTTTCAGTGGCTACAGTTTCCTCTGTATTTTTCTGGAAATTTCTTAGTTTTAGTGGCAGGTATCATATTATTTGAATCTGGCTAGTTGATTGGTTAATGCTATCAATGGAATTTAATATTAACAGTGGTCTGGTATAGGAAGGCCAGACCACATTTCTTTTCCTTAGGCTCTCTTCCCCTGCTCTGCAATCCTTCATTCTCTCTCCTCACACTCCTTTGTCTTCTTTGTTCTTGCAACACTCAATAAAACGATCGTAAGCCTCATTCTTAACTTCCGAAGAATCCTTTGGATCGCAAAAGCTTCAGGATCCAACAAAACTTTGGAACACCACATTGTAGACTCAAGACTCAGAGAAGGAGATGCCAGAAAGGCGGTCAAGGAAAGTGGTTTCTGACAGGGTTTGAAGGGCGGAGAGCTTGCTGGATGCAAGGAACAAGTTCCAGACCATGGTGCCTAGTTGACTGAAGGCATAACCACCAAAGCATCCTACAGACAAACACAGGAAGAGATTAGCAAAACAGATTTACTGGCGGCAGTGTTCCTATAGGAATGATTAGCATCCTTCCCATTTGACTGAGGGTGCTGTGTATTTTGTTTTTAAGAAAACACAGATGGTAGACAGTGGAAAGCTATAATTTAATCTCTGGGTTGAGGCAACATTCATAATTCACTTAAAAGCTGCTATCGTGGTTTCTGATGCCACCAAAGTAAATTATAGCCTTTCCACTCATGTCTAACTCTCCATAATTCTATATTTAACCCTCTGAAAATGATATGATACAGAAAGTATTCATTGCTTTCTGGTACTGTCCATAAACAAAACCAAATGGAGTCTTTTTATGTCTGGATTAACTGTAAATGGAATAATATATTCAGTGAGTGCTTCGATTGGTGACTGGGAACCCTCAGATTCTTGACTTACTAAAGGGAACTACATGAGACGCCTTTTTAATGATGGCTTCTCTCTGACCAAAAGAGCAATGGAATTTTGGATTTATGGAACTCCTTTAAACAAGTGAACATTGCAACATACTTCTTAGAAGCATAATCCACCAAAAATTGACATAGTGGCAAAGGAAGATTCATAAGGATAAATGACCAAAGGTTTGCTTAGAGGACCATAAGGTAGAGTGATCTTGAGATGCCTGAGTTTGGGTCCTAGGCAGCTAAAAATCAGAGGGAGGGCGATGAACTGCAACAATGGGGAATGCGAGCTGGAGGTGATGTAGGAGGCGAGGAGTGACAAGATAATGGAAGGAGTTGGAGGACTGTCCAAGTGTGGGTGGGTGGCAGGGAGGAAAAGGGCTTGTCTTGTTGCTTGTTGTGTTCTGTTTTGTACTGCTGAGCATTGTGGGCATGCTCTGTTGGTGTTAGAATGTGTTGGTTGTTAATGCAAGTGACACGTTTCACTGTGTTTTTCAATGTGCATGTGATAAATAAACCTGAATCTGAATTTTCTTGGCAGCCTGTAAGGAGATGAACCTCAAGGTTGTATAACGTATACGTACTTGGATAATAAGTGTACTTTGAACTTTGAACATGGAGATAGCACTGAGTCATTTAGGCCCAGGTGGTGTAAGTGAGCACGGTGGTGCTGAAAACGTGGAGTCAGATAACTTACTGGGAGCATTTGGATGGGCTGAAGTTTACTCAGAGAAAACAGTGTAGGAAATTCCTTTGTGAAGGAAAGTGAAGCAAAACAAATCAAACCTACTGAATTACTAACCATCAAATGGGCTACTCATAGGAATTCATTTAAAATCTGAAGAGGTGACATAGGGTGCAATATATATAGCTAGGGTGCCTGAAACTTTTGCACAGTACTGTATTTATCAATGGAGTGGAGACTGAGTTTGTAAATCTGGCGGGAGCAAAAGATGTTGAGAATGGCACGGGTGGACAGCGCCATGGGAGGGGAGTGAGACAGGTGTCAGAGAAGGAATGCCAGGGGTGGGGTGGCACCAGTGCAGATACACCCAGCTCTGGGACAACAGGTAAGGTCATTTGATTTGAAATAATTGGTTTATCGATCATTACAGAATGTCTCTCTGGTGCTTCCCACTCCCTCCCCTCTCCCTTCCCCTTTTCCCAACCATGATTCCCTCTCTCCCTCTCTCAGTCCACAATAGAGACCCATATCAGAATCAGGTTTATCATTACTCAACTATGTTTTAAAGTTTGAATTTTTGTGGCGGCAGTACAGTGCAATACATAAGACAAACACATTACTGTACAAAAGTCTTAGACACCCTAGTTTTATATAAGTGCTTAAGACTTTTACACAGTACTGTATATCCATAATCCTGATGAAGTTTCTTGGCCTGAAATGTTAATTCTTTATCCCTCTCCATAGATGCTGCCTGACCTGCTGAGTTCCTCCAGGTTGGGTGGGGTGTGTGTGTGTGTGTGTGTGTGTGTGTGTGTGTGTGTGTGTGTGTGTGTGTGTGTGTGTGTGTGTGTGTGTGTGTGTGTGTGTGTGTGTGTGTGTGTTGTTCTATATATCCTTACAGCTGGAGAAACAGTCATACTTCAATGTGAATGTTAGCAATCTGTTCAGCAACATCAGATCAAATGCTCTGAATTTCTGACCATCAAACAGGTTACTAATAGGAAGTGATTTAAAATCTGAAAAGGTAGCAAAATTTGCAAGCTGACAATCAGAGACGAGGTGGAATAATGATTGTAAGTGCAAACGTTGTATTCAATGTTTATCTGTGCATGATGTTTTAGTCCAAAATAGCCACAGTTTATTCCTGTCCATTGATGTGCCGGACCCAAGGAGTCCCTCCAATATTTTGTGTGTGTTGCTCTACATATCCTTACAGCTAGTGAAACAGTCACAGTTTGGTGTTAAAGTTAGCGATCTATTTGGCAATGTAGGTTAAGACTACGTGAATGGTGCTGATGCCACCAGAAGCGGGTGTCTTAGAGCAGAATGTCAATCTATGAGTGAAAGTCTGATCTGACTGGCATTGTCACAGTTTGCATTTTTGTGCTGCAACTATGAGAGAGAAGGCAAAATGTCAGGGTGACTTTGATAAAGTCATGCCATATTACACTTCCATTTGAGATATTTGTATCAGACTGGAGAGGTTGGCTCGAAACTAATCTAATTGATCCATTCTTCTGATCTGGCCATCACTGTCTGAGCTAACATTTATTGCTTATTGCCAATTGCCCCTGAACTAAACATGCCATTTTAGAGTGCAGGGAAGAGCCAATCACTTTGCTGGTGTTACATACTGGCCAAATCAGGTAGGGATGACAGGTTACCTTCCCAAGAGAAGCAGATAGTTTTAAAACAATTCAGCAGTTTTATGTTCATCATTACTGACAGTTGCTCATTAATTTATTGAACTGAAATTCCCAACTGCTTTGATGGGATTCCAAGTTCAACAGTTCAAAGTAAATTTATTATCAAAGTCACTATATACTAATTTGAGATTAATTTTTCTTGCAGAAGGCAAAGAAATAGAATAGAATCAATGAAAAGCTACACTCAAACAGAGACTGACAAACAACCAATGTGCAAAAGAAGACAAAATGTGCAAGTAAATAGATAGATCGATAAGATAAGATAAATAACACTGAGAACATGAGTTGTAGAACCTTTGAAAGTGAGTCCATTGGTTGTAGAATCAGTTTACAGCTGAGATGAAAAGTTATCCACTCTGGTCAGGGAGCCTGATGGTAATAACTGGAGTTTAGGGTGAGTTGCTTAGGTCTCTGGTACTACCCAGAACTCACTCTTTCTGCCGTAGCCTCACTAACAGGATTACCAAAAATACCTCAAGCATGGCAATGTGACTATTACTGCATCTGTGTGAAGTTCCCCTGAAGTCCGTTTAAAATGGACTAAATTGTCCTTGATTCAGTCAACACCCTGCACTCATCCCATGGCCAGACAATGGTGGCTTTGTGAGTTGGGTGGGGCACAAGGTTTAATGACCCCAGTCCAACCACCTTGCTGGCTTTTTGAAGGCTCGTTGTTGTAAATGGCGTACTTACAGTTGAAAGAGATTTCATCAACTGAAAAATTAAGTAGATTTAACAATTAAAATAATAAATTTAATTAAAATGTGTTAATAAAAGTAAGTAAAATATTAAGATTAAGTTAAGAATTTTATATGTTGGAAGCTTGTATGTGCTGTATGTGCCTTGTGCTGTATATCACTGTACTGCGTTTTGCACCTTGGCCCCAGAGTAATGCTGTTTCATTTGGTTATATTCATTGGCATTCATGTATAGTTGAAAGACAATTAAGCTTAAACTTGAATAAACTGGAACAAAAAAAGTGGTAAAGAAAGTCCCAAACAAGAGAAAATCTGCAGATGCTGGAAATCCAAGCAACGCACACAAAATGTTGGAGAAACTCAGCAGGCCAGGCAGCAGCTATGGGAAAGAGTAAACAGTTGATGAGACCCTTCATCAGGAAGTGTATGGAATACTTGCTTTCATTGGGAAGAGTGTTGAGTATAAGAATCAGGAAGTCACATTTCAGCTATATAAAACTCTAGTCAGATCACACTTGGAGTGTTCTGTGCAGTTCTGTCATCCCATTATAGGGAGGATGAGGAGACTGTGGAAAGGGTGCACAAGAGGGTGCAGGATGCTGCCTGGATTAGAGGTTATGAGCTATAAGAGAAGATTGGACCAATTTGGGTTGTCCTCCCTAGAATGCCAGAGGCTGACGGGAAGACATGATGGAGGTTTTAAAATTATTTGAGGCGTTAGACAATCCAGGTCTTTTCCCCAGGGTAGAAATGTCAAATACCAGAGAGCATGGTTGGGGTGGGAGAACTTTAAAGGCGATGTCAGGGGCAGGTTTTTTAGACAGCGAGTTGTAGGTACCTGGAATGGAACATAGAACATTACAGCACAGTAGAGGGCTTTTGGCCCACAATGTTGTGCAAACCCTTTTAACCTACTCTAAGATCATTCTAACCCTTCCCTCCTACATAAAACCCTCCATTTTCCTGTTATCCATGCACCATTTCCTGTTTTGGACAGCTTCACTACCAGCCCTTTACTGTAGCGGATAGTAGTGGAAGCAGGCAGTTTGGTGCAGTTTAAGAGATGTTTAGGTAGAATATGAAGGAAATGGAGGGATATGGATATACACAGGAAGAGAGCTATTAGTATAAATTGGAATCAGAATTGGCACAACATTGTGGGCTGAATGGCCTGTCCTCATAATTTGAAGTATCATCTATATCGCACCCCCCCCCCATTCCCTTCCTTATTCATGTGCCTATCTAAAAGGCCTCTATGTTTAATGCTGAGGCTTTATAAGGCATTGGTCAGACCACACGTGGAGTATTGTGAGCCGTTTTGGGCCCCTTATTTAAGAAATGATGTGCTGGGACTGGAGAGGGTCCAGAGGAGGTTCACAAGGATGATTCTGGGAATGAAAGGGTTAACATGTGAGGAGTGTTTGGTGGCCCTGGAGTTTAGTAGAATGAGGGGGGTTCTCATTGAAACCTATTAAATATTGAAAGGCCTAGACGAAGTGGACGTGGAGAGGATGCTTCCTATGGTATAGAAGTCTAGGACCAGAGGGCACAGCCTGAGAATAACAGGGCATCCCTTTAGAACAGAGATGAGGAAGAATTTCTTTAGCCAGAGGGTGGTGAATTCCTGGAGTTCATTGCCACAGATGGCTGAGGGGGTCAATGCATTGGATATATTTAAAGTGGAGGTTCATAGGTGCTTGTTTAGTAAGGGCATCAAAGGTTACAGGGAGAAAGCAGGAGAAGGGGATTAAGAGGGATGATAAATCAGCCATGATGGAATGGTGAAGCAGACTCAATGGGCTGAATGGCCTAATTCTGCTCCTAGGTCTTGTGGTCTTAAGAGTCATATGGTTTGCCTACTGCACATGCCCATTTTGGTTTGTTATCCCATTCAAGTGAGTGAGCAGCACTGGATATGACAACCATGGCTTGTAAGTAAGGTAGATAGATATTTATGAAATGCATTTAGGCCCTTAGCTCTATACATGTAGGTTTCACCCTGGACCAGCTGCTGGGTCCACTGCTGGAGCAGGATCCAAAGGTCCAGTATCTGACCAACAGTTCACCCCGACATCTGCATTGAAATGTGCAGGCACAGAACTCATCATCGAGATGACCTGCACACAACAGTGGCTGATTAAACACACCATTAATTCAACCGACTTGGAATTGTGGGCAAAGCTGTGAAATATTGTCATTGCTGTTACTAAGATTGCACAGAACTATTGAATCCAACAGGTATAAAACGGTCCATCCTTATACAAACACCAGCTCTTTTGTTACAACGCTGCAATGTTTAGTATTGTTGCTAAGAGACTTCCTGCAAATTGTAATTCAGTTGGTGACCTTCGTCTCAATGGATCTTACAGCTGCAGTGTTATAATGAAAACGTGGTGCTGCACAAAATCCAAAGACAGATCTAGCTATTCTCTCATTGAGCAGCGAACCTTCCTTTCACCCAGTTTTGACTTCAAACACCCCCCAGGTCAAGCATCCTTCCTCCCCACTGTCATTCTCAACAGTGTTTAACTCATTCCAATTTGGAGATTTTGTGAACAAGGTTGATATTTGGTGTGTAATTTTGTATTGCAACACATCACAGATAAAACTGCTCTTTTTCATTGTGAAATTGGCTTCTTAGAACCAGCAGAGAGAACAGAATCAGAATCAGGTTTATTATCACCAGCATGTGACGTCAAATTTGTTAATTTAGCAGCAGCAGTTCAATGCAATACATAATCTAGCAGAGAGAAAAAAATAAATAAAACAAAATATAATAATAATAAATAAGTAAATCAATTATGGTATACTGTGCATATATTGAATAGATTTTTAAAATCTTGCAAAAAGTGGAAGGTCATGTTTGACAAACCTTATTGAATTTTTTGAAGAAGTTACGAGGAATGTTGACCAGGGTAAGGCAGTGGATGTAATCTATATGGACTTCAGCAAAGCCTTTGACAAAGTTCCACATGGAAGGTTAGTTAAGAAGGTTCAGTCGTTAGGTATTAATGCTGGAGTAATAAAATGGATTCAACAGTGGCTAGATGGGAGATGCCAGAGAGTAGTGGTGGTTAATTGTTTATCGGGATGGAGGCCAGTGACTAGCGGGGTGCCTCAGGGATCTGTTTTGGGCCCAATGTTGTTTGTAATATACTTAAATGATCTGGATGATGGGGTGGTAAATTGGATTAGTAAGTATGCCGATGATACTAAGGTAGGAGGTGTTGTGGATAATAAGGTGGATTTTCAAAGTTTGCAGGGAGATTTATGCCGGTTAGAAGAATGGGCTGAACGTTGGCAGATGGAGTTTAATGCTGAGAAGTGTGAGGTTCTACATTTTGGCAGGAATAATCCAAATAGAACATACAGGGTAAATGGTAGGGCATTGAGGAATGCAGAGGAACAGAGAGATCTAGGAATAACTGTGCATAGTTCCCTGAAAGTGGAGTCTCATGTAGATAGGGTGGTGAAGAGGGCTTTTGGAACGCTGGCCTTTATAAATCAAAGCATTGAGTACAGAAGTTGGGATGTAATGCTAAAGTTGTGCAAGGCATTGGTAAGGCCAAATTTGGAATATTGTGTGCAGTTCTGGTCACCAAATTATAGGAAAGATATCAATAAATTAGAGAGAGTGCAGAGACGATTTACTAGGATGTTACCTGGGTTTCAGCAATTAAGTTACAGAGAAAGGTTGAACAAGTTAAGTCTCTATTCATTGGAGCGTAGAAGGTTGAGGGGGGATTTGATCGAGGTATTTAAAATTTTGAGAGGGATAGATAGAGTTGACGTGAACAGGCTGTTTCCATTGAGAGTAGGGGAGATTCAAACTAGAGGACATGATTTGAGAGTTAGGGGGCAGAAGTTTAAGGGAAACACGAGGGGGTATTTCTTTACTCAGAGAGTGATAGCTGTGTGGAATGAGCTTCCTGTAGAAGTAGTAGAGGCCAGTTCAGTTGTGTCATTTAAGGTAAAATTGGATAGGTATATGGACAGGAAAGGAGTGGAGGGTTATGGGCTGAGTGCGGGTAGGTGGGACTAGGTGAGATTAAGGGTTCGGCACGGACTAGGAGGGCCAAGATGGCCTGTTTCCGTACTGTGATTGTTATATGGTTATAACAGAAATACTGTATATTTGAAAAAGTGAGGTAGTGTCCAAAGATTAAATGTCCATTTAGGAATCGGATGGCAGAGGGGAAGAAGCTGTTTCTGAATCATTGAGTATGTGCCTTCAGGCTTCTGTACCTCCTACCTGATGGTAACAGTGAGAAAAGGGCATGTCCTGAGTGCTGGAGGTACTTAATAATGGACGCTGCCTTTCTGAGACACCGCTCCCTGAAGATGTCCTGAATACTTTGTAGGCGAGTGCCCAAGATGGAGCTGACTAGATTTACATCCTTCTTCAGCTTCTTTCGGTCCTGTGTAATAGCCCCTCCATACCAGACAGCGATGCAGTGTGTCAGAATGCTCTCCACGGTACATCTATAGAAGTTTTTGAGTGTATTTGTTTGCACGCCAAATCTCTTCAAGATCATTCATTACTTTAGTCAGGGGTGATTTTGAATCCAAGTTCTAATGGATTTAGGGAATGTGCAATAACACCACTGGGAATGCTAACATTGAATAATGAAAGTCTCATCGCTCAGCATTGTTTTCTCTCCCCACTTGTGGAATGTATGCCACATTATAAAATCTGTCCTCCTGAGAAATCACACCAGAGGCCAACGAAACATTTGGAAACAAAATTTTATTTCTTTTTATAAGGACAATGTTAATTAAATAAAAGGCACAGCATTACTATCTTATTGTGTATGTATTTCACAGCATAAACTCGTGGAGAGCAGAAATTTTTCTTGAGAGATGGTTCATTAGGGGAGGACTTCGATTCAGTTCCCGATATTTGTTGCATTGCGGCCAGTGGACCTGAATATCAGGTGCCGTGCATAAAGAAAGATTGATTCCATGCCATCTGTGTAAAGTCGCCTCCCAAGCTGAATTTCTGCCCTCCAGGTTCTGTAAGGACATATGGTCATAGGAGTTCAATGGAATGTTTTACTTTAACAAATGTTTCAGTATTTGAACTACAGAGCAGAATTCTAGTATATCACACTCTTTAGACAAGCTTTTTACAACCATAAAACATAGGAGCAGAACCAGGCCATTCTGCCCATCTAGTCTATTCGGCCGTTTCATCATGGTTGATTTATTACCCTTCTCATCCCCATTTTCCTGTCTCTCCCCGGAACCTTTGATGCATGACTGATCAAGAACCTATCAGCCTAGGGATGAGTTTTGGGGGATGAGTATATGATGCAATACAAGTAAAGTAATGTCAAAACATGGAATTTCATTTCTGAATGGTTGAGCACCATTGGAACTGTGTAAGTTCTGCTTTGTTCCACCATTATTACATTGAGCAACATTTATGATATGGATAATTATATTCAGCAACAAGAGTTGGTTTGAGGGGATCGAGTTACCTAATATTACACTGATCAACCAGGTTTTGAGAGGAACCACAAACAGGACAGAGGAAAAAAGGGCCGCCCTGACATTGTTGGGTGAAGGGAGGGGTTGGGGTAGAGAATAGAGTGAAAACTCACGCAAAGTTTAAACATATCTTCAGCCAGAAGACTGAATGGACTAGTCCCATGCTTAACGTTCTACCATGCTCCAAATTTAGTTGAACTGAAACAAATTTATTCTATCTCATGAACATTTAACACAGCTCCTGGGTTGTGATGTGTAAGAAAGGGTTTATGGTTACATGTAAGCATATAAAGTGGGAACACACTGGAACTCCAGCACTTCCATTCAGAGAAAGGTGGGCAAATGTTTCCTATCTGGCTGAGAGCGAAGATTTCAGTGTTAACCTTTGCTTCCCTTTATGGAAACCAATGAAGCTGTTGGTATTCCAGATTTTTTTTTGGAATTCCTCGTTTTTAATACTTTGTTTTTGTTTAACATCTTACAGTAAAGTATAATAGTGCACTCTTGACCTCAGAATCTATCTCATTATGACTTTGCACCTTATTGTTCACTTACACTGCACTTTCTCTTCCACTGTAACACTTTATACTGCATTCTATTATTGTTTTTCCCTGAACTATCTCAATGCACTGTTATAATGAAATGATCTATATGGATGGCATACAAAAACATGTTTTTCATTGTAGCTCAATACACAAGACAACAATAAACCCATTTAATTTACCAATTAAGAGTATAGTAGGTTGGCAGGAAATCCCTATCTATCATTGGTGTGGTAGTATATTTGCAACCAATGGCGATCAGGGAAGGTTCATAAATGCAATGCCCACTTCACAGGAAAGATTATTTTTAAAACATTAGGACACACTTCAGAAGACAGGAGCATCTGATAGTCTGGATCTTCAGAGCTATGGGTATGACTAAGGAGGTGAAGGTTTAAGTTTAGGGTGCTGGAACAAGAAAAACAAGGACAGCGTCTTCATCAAGAGGTCTTTTAAGGGGCCAATGTCTAAAGCTGTGAGGTGTCTACTAGAGCTATGGCTACTAGAAGGAGTAGCTTAGCTTTTCTCCATAGGATTACTGGTTAATATTGTTTATTTGTTATTGCAGTTGCAACTAGTGGCTCACCACCAGATTACCTTGTAGTTGGCAACAACCAATATCCCACAGCAAACACCAGCAGAAATGGTTTCAATCGCTCTCAAGAGAAGGAATCCGAGAATGACAAAACAAGTTTAAAAGTTGATTTATTCTAAACATTTACATTAAAAAAGATAAGTATCCATTTTAATGTAATTATATCTTTTATTAAATATTTCAGTGTCTATCCCAGTGGTCCAATATCTTCAAATGGATATTGATTGACTTCCTGGCACCAATCCAATACCATGTGCAATTGTTCACATTTTCTGGAGGGCAAGTTTTGTCATTTCATTCCCACGCGTCCAATTTCCATGGGAAGCAAACTATTAAAATTACATTAATGTCCACAGGATAAAACAGAAGAATAGACATCTGAAAATGCATGTAAGAAGGTACAGTATTTTAAAAAAACATGACAAAACTACTCACAACCATAACCTACCAGAAGTAGTGATTTCTTTTACCAAAAAATTATTTAAGTTTGATTTTTTTTGAAGTCTCCCTTGTTCTATGCCACATCACTCTGGTGTGTCGAAAGGCAACAAGCAAACCCATTCTCATCTATTAATGCTTTGACACATTTTCACACTGTATGCATGATGCTGACTCTAAAAAGCTATTGGGACTATTGCGGTATATTTTGCAACTTGCACCCTAGGAGATCGTAGACACTCTATCTTACAACTAAATTCATTAGTGTTTTATTTATTGCCGTCAAACTCTTGCCCGGATAATGAAAAGTGAATCAATTTTCTTTGATATATAGATATAAAAATACCAAGGGTGTGAAGTAAACTCTTCTTTGGAAATATTCAAGATGGTTGATCAATCTCTTTGCTGTACCTCCAGGCTGAGCACCAATTCTTTGGAATGTTGTATTGGTTATGACATGAAAATCTCCTCCATTCAAAACCCACATAAAACTCATTAAGAGGGCTAGAGCATTTGACAAAGATAGTTGCACTTCGATAATGCCTGAATAAAACAACACATCTTGTAATGCTCAAGGTGGTGAATTGTTCTGAAGCGCAGACATTATTAAAATTTAAGAAAACAAAGAAATGTACATTTGTTAATTTACAAAGAAGATGCTGCAATAGGTATGGTATGTTTCTGTGAACAATGTCTTTTTAGGTCACATAAGCAGGTTGCAGCACAGGTATGACAACTCCTCCAATGCAGCATGTCCCAGTCCCTTATGCAGTTTGTCCCAGAGATCATGATTTGTAAAATCAACCTACTTTTGTAAATAAATCCTTTTGTCATAATCACACTTGATCTCCAATCTGTGCGAAACAGTGTATCTTTGTTTAATTTGGCATTTTAAGGTTTGAGAGAAAACATCCCTAACCCCAAAGACTCGAAGGAGGAAACATCCTTCATGAAATGAAAGTAATTGGCCAACTCTTTTCCTAATAGGGGACATTAAAGTAATTAAGAGAGTAGATTGTCAGCAAGTCAGGCAGCATCTATGGAGGAAAATAAACAGTTGACATTTCGGGCCGATATCCTTCATTAAGACTCATCAGTCCTAATGAAGGGTCTCGGCTCAAAACATCAACTGTTGATATTCCTCTCCATTGATGCTACCTGACCTACTGATATCCTTCAGTATTTTGTGTGTTTTGCTCAGGATTTCCAGCATCTGCAGAATCTTTTGTGTCTCAGGGAACAGATTTTTCAGAAGGATCCCAGCATAGAAATTTATTAGGAGAAAGTTTAGGTCCTGCAATAATTTTCATTGCGGCAAAGAAGCGTAAGGAGATTTAACACTGTATTCTTTTTCTTTACAAGTACAATTCTTTCCTTTGGAGTCGATAAGAAGAGTAATTGGAGGTCATTAATGGATAGGCACTGAGTTAAAGCAGGCAATACGTGAATGAGAAGCACAAAGGACTGCAGATTCTGAAACCTGGAGCAACAAGTTAATGAGAGAGCTTGCTAGCAGGTTCTTTCTACATCAGGTTGTTTGGTCATGTAATAGATTGTCTCAGGGAATGGTTGGGACAGAGACTATAATCTCTCAGGGCAAAATTAGAATATGGTTGAAATTAGGAAAGACACCACATGGCGATGAAGAGACATGGTTATATTATGTGTCAAGGAATTAAGGTATTATTCAATTGGAGTCTGTCATGGGAAAAGATGACCAGGTGGATGGAGGAAAAGATTCAAGAATGTGCTCAAAGCCTTTCCATTGAATCATTTCCATTGATTCCTGGGAATCTCTGGTCCATAGCTGCTCAAGGTGGAGAAGGGGCAATGTAAACACAAGAGATTATGCAGATGCTGGAAATCTTGAGCAACATGCACAAAATGCTGGGGGAACTCAACAGTTCAGGCAGCATCTAGGGAGGGGAACAAACAGTTGGCATTTCAGGCTGAGGCCCTTCATGCAGACCTAATGAAGTGTCTTGGCATGAAACATCAACTGTATATTCCCCTCCATAGATGCTGAAGGAGCATTGTAATGTTACTGAAATCCAAGGCAAGACACACAAAATGCTGGAGGAACTCAGTAGGTTAGGCAGCATCTATGGAAGGGAGTAAACAGTTGGCATTTTGGGCTGAGACCTTTCTTCAGGAATGAGAAGGATACCAGAATAAAAGCAGGGTGAAGGGGAAGGAGGCTAGCGGGAAGGTGATAGGTGGAAGCAGGTGGGTGGGAAAGGTCAAGGGCTGGTGAAGAAAGAATCTGATAGGAGAATAGAGTGGACAATAGGAGAAAGGGAACAAGGAGGGGATGCAGGGTAAGTAATAGGCAGGTGAGAAGAAGTGAGAGGTCAGAGTGGGGAATAGAGGAAGGGAGAGAGAAATGTGTTCACCCAAAGAATAAATCAATACTCATGCCATCAGGTTGGAGGGTACCCAGATGGAATATAAGGTGTTGCACCCTGAGTGTAGCCTCTTCTTGGCATAGGAGGAGGCCATGGATCGACAGGTTGGAATGAGAATGGGAATTGGAATTAAAATGTTTGGCCACCGGGTATTCCCACTTACGGTAGATGGTGTGGAGGTGCTCGATACACATGGTAAGATCAGAAGGCCACCTTGCATGCTATCCACCCATCTTCCCCTATCACCTTCCACCTGCCCCGTGTCAGCATTGGCTTCATTACCATGTCTGGGATCTACAGAACTGGAACACAAGCCCACAAATGATGGAAAGTTAATGATGAAAGTAACTGAAAGGCAAGGAGACAGTATGAGAGAATCTACAGTGAACAGGAAGTGAGAAAAGAGGCAGTATCAGTCAGGGACAACTTACTCATGGGTGAGGGAGCGTGGCTGAAGTCCAAAGGAAGGGCATGCTGCTGGAGTTTCAGCAAAGAAACATGTAGCTGGATAAATTAAATTTTAAAATGAGAAGTATTTGAACAACTAGCTATACTGAAAGTCGGTAAATCATCTGGTCTAGATGGGATGCATCCAAGGTTGCTGAGAGAAGGAAGTGACAAAATAATGAAGCTACCGGCCACGATGTTCAAAATATATGTAGGTGTGGATCTAGTACCTGACGACTGGGTAATTATTGAAAACCTGATGGAAGGGGATTCTTAGCAACTATCGTCCAGTCAGCTTAACCTATGATGGGAAAACTTTTAGCAGCAATAATCAGGGACAGAATTAGCAGTTACTTGGAATGGGGAAAACCCATAAGACTGTATGACACAGGAGCAGAATGAAGCCATTCAGCCCATCAAGTTTGCTCCACCATTTCATCATGGCTAATTTATTATCCCTCTCAACCCCATTCACCTACCTTCTCCCCATAACCTTTGACACCCTGATTAATCAAGAATCTATCAACCTCCACTTTAAATATACCCAGTCACTTGCCCTGCACAGCAGTCTGTGTAAAAGAATTCCATACATTCACCAACTGTTGGCTAAAGAAATTTTCCCTCATCTCTGTTCTAAATGTACATCCCTCAATTCTGAGGCTGTGCTCTCTGGTCCTAGACACGCCCTCTCCGCATTCACTCTATCCAGACCTTTCAATATCCAATAGGTTTCAATGAGATAACCCCTCACTCTTCTAAGCTCCAACAAGTACAGGCCAGAGCCATCAAACACTCCTCAAATGTTAACCCTTTCATTTGTGGGATAATTCTTGTGAACCTCCTCTGGACACATCCTTTCTTAGATATGGGCCCTGCTCACAATAGTTCGAACAGCCTGAAAAATGCCTTGCTTTTGTATTCTAGTCCACTTGAAATGCATGCTAACATTGCATTTGCCTTCCTTACCACTGACTCAATCTACAAGTTAGCCTTTAGGGAATCCTGTGTGAGACTCCCAAGTCCATTGGCATCTCTGATTTTTTTGAATTTTTCTCCCCATTTAGAAACTAGTCTATGCCTTTATTCCTTCTGCCAAAGTGCATGACCATACACTTCCCTACGTTCCCTATGTTCCATCAGCCACTTCTTTGCCCAATTGCCCAGTCTCTCTAATTCCTTCTGCAGACACCCTGCTTCCTCAGCACTACCTGCTTCTCTGTCTATGTTCATATCATCTCCAATTCCATCCATTCCTTTGTCCAAATTATTGACATACAACGTGAAAAGAAGTTGTCCCAACATTGACCCCTGAGGCACATCACTAGTCCCCGGCAGCCAACCAGAAAAGGCCTCCTTTATTCCCACTCTTTGTCTCCTGCCAGTCAGCCAATCTTCCATTCTGGTACCTTTCCCATAATATCATAGACTCTTATTTTGTTAAGCAGCC
Source organism: Hypanus sabinus (assembly GCF_030144855.1). Taxonomy (NCBI): domain Eukaryota; kingdom Metazoa; phylum Chordata; class Chondrichthyes; order Myliobatiformes; family Dasyatidae; genus Hypanus; species Hypanus sabinus. Next base: position 36,934,498 of record NC_082738.1, on the reverse strand, counting down.
TCATGTGTGGCACAATGTCAAAGGCTTTGTGAAAATCCAAGTCCACAACATCCACCAATTCTCCTTTATCTATCCTGCCTGTTATTTCCTCAAAGAATTCCAACAGATTTGTCAAGCAACCTTTGGAAAACCATGCTGACTTTGGCCTATTTTATCATGAGCCTCTAAGTACTCCGAAGCCTCATCCTTAATAATAGATTCTATTGTCTTTCCAACCACTGAAGTCAGGCTAACTGGTCTATAATTTCGTTTCTTCTGCCTCCCTCCCTTCTTGAAGAGTGGAGAGACATTTGCAATTTTCCAGTCCTCCAGAACGATTCCAGAATTTAGTGATTCTTGAAAAATCATTAGTAATCCACGATCTCTTCAGCCACCTCTTTCAGAACCCTGGGGTGTAGTCCATCTGGTTCAGGTGACTTATCTACCTTCAGACATTTCAGTTTCCCAAGAACCTTCTCCATTGTAATAGCAACGGCTGTCACTTCGGTCTCCTGACACCTTTGCATATCTGGCATTTTGCTGGCATCTTTCATAGTGAAGACCAACGTAAAACACTCATTAATTTCCTCTACAAATTTTTGTTCCACATTACTACCTCTTCAGTGTCAATTTCCAGTGGTCCGATATCCACTCTTGTCTCTCTTTTACTCCCAATGTATCTGAAAAATCTTATTATCTTTTCTTTTATATTATTGGCTAGTGTACCTTCATATTTAATCTTTTTTCTCTTCATGGCTTTTTTAGGTGCCTTCTGTTGGTTTTTAAAAGCTTCCCAATCCTCTATCCTCCTGTTAATCTCTGCTATATTATATGCCCCCTCTTTGGCTTTTATGCTGTCATTGACTTCCCTTGTAAGCCACAGTTGCCTCATCCTCCCTTTAGAATACTTCTTCATCTTTGCGTTGCATCTTTCCAGTGCCTTCCAAATTTCCCCCAGAAACTCCAGCCATTGCTGTTCTGCCATCCTCCCTTCTAGTGTCTCCTTCCAATCAACTTTTGCCAGCTCCTCTCATGCCTCTGTAATTCCCTTTACTTCAATGTAATGCTGCTACATTCAATTTTAGCTTCTCCTTCGCAAACTGCAGGGTGAATTCTTTCACATTATGATCACTGCCTCTTAAGTGTACCTTTACTTCAAGCTTCCTAATTAAATCTGGGTCATTACATAATAGCCAGTCCAGAATTGCTTTTCCCCTCATGTTCTCAACCAAACAAGCTGCTCTAAAATGCTATCTCACGGGCATTCTACAAATCCCCTGTCTTGGGATCGAGCACCAACCCGGTTTTCCCAATGTACCTGTATATTGAAAATGCCCATGATTATCGCAACACTGCTCTTTTTGTGTCTTTTCATGGGAGACAGTATGGATTTATTAAAGGCAAATTATGTTGCAATAACTGATGAGATTACAGTTTCAGCAAGGGAACTGGAGCTGATGCAGTGTATATGGAGATTCAGAGGACAATTTATGAAGTTCAAGGTAATCTCAGCTAAAGTGCATGGAATAATGAGCAATAAAAAGGAGATGAAGATTAGCTTTATTTGCCACATGTACGTCAAAACATACAGTGCAACATGTTGTTCTGCATCAATGACCAATGCAGTCCGAGGCTTGTGCTAGGAGCAACCTGCAAGTAATGTCACACTTCTGCCGCCAACATAGCTTGCCCACAACTCAGTAAGCCTAACCTGTATGCTTTTGGAATGTGGGAGGAAACTGAAGCACTCGCAGGAAACCCACACAGTTACGTGAAGACCGTACAAACTCCTTACAGGCAGCAGCGGGAATTAAACCCCGATCGGTGTTTGCAGGCACTGTAAAGCAATTGCGCTAACCGCTAAGTTACCATGCTGAGAGAAAGTCATCTAAGTTACAGGTAAAGGAGAGTAGTAGTGGATGATTGATTGTTCTATTGATAAGAGAAGTTTACAGTGGAGCATCCCAGGGACTGATACCAGGAATGTTGAATTCTTTAATACATATTACACTCGGAGGTATAGGGCGCAATTTCCAAATTTGTAAATGACACAAAAGTTAGAAATATGGTGAAATACCAGGGCAGCAGTGGACTTGGCTGGCAGAATGGGCATGAGGAATTTAACACAGAAAAATGTGGCATTATATCTTGGTAGGAAGAAGAGAGAGAACATTAAATGAGAGTGCACAGTTCTAGAAGGAACAGAGTGACCTGGTGGTACATGGATAGGTTGAGCACAATCGAGACAAAATCCTAACAGTGACATGCAGAAACAAGGGCAAACCAACCATGATGAGACTTTGTAAAATGCACACTGATATTCCCCCATCTGGAATATTGTATCCAGATCTAGGCACTACACTTAAGGAAATGAGTAAAAGCCACAGGGATGGTGCAGAAGAGATTTGCTTATTTAGAGATACAGCACAGTAACATGGCCCAATGAGCCTGCACTGCCCAATTACACCATGTGGCCAATTAACCTACTAACCCGTACAACTCCGGGATGTTGGAGGACACTGAAGCACCCCGATGAAACTCTTGTCAACATGGGGAGGACGTACAAACTCCTTACAGGCAGCAGCACGAATTGAACCTGGATTGTTGGCACTGTAAAGTGTTACACTAACTGCTAAGGTACCATTCCACCCCAGGTACTAGCATGGTTCTTGAAATGTAAACGGTTCTTCTTTGAACATGAGAGAATCTGACCGAGGTACCGATATAACAAAGGTCCTAGTCAGAGCAGCTGACCACTCCCATTGACAGAATTATTAAGAAGCATAGTCCTAATGAAGGGTCTCAGCTCAAACCATTGACTCTTTGTTCCCTTCCGTAGATGCTGCCCGGCCTGCTGTGCTCCTTCAGTGTTTTGTGTGTGCTGCTCTGGATTTCCAGCATCTGCAGAATATCTTGTGTTAATGGTGTGCAATACAGTAAAGCTACCTTGTGATCCATGTGTCAGAATCAGAATCTTGTGTGTTTATAGCCTGAAGGTGACTGGTAAGAAAACGAAAGCAACATGAGAAAATATTTTTTGGACAAGGAGAGGTAAAATGTGAAGGGCACTGTGATAGCAGATTCAATTACGAATGGGAATAAGTACTTGAAAGGAGAAGTAAATGGCATGAAGGGGAGGGGAGCAGTGGGGTGGGCAGCAGGACCAGCTGGAATTCACAGGCACGTTTTCCATGTCATAACTTCTCAGTTTCGTAAATAAAATAAAACAGATTTCCACCATGCCTTTTAGTGCTGCTTTAATAATGCAAAGATTATTGGAGAAGGGTAACATTTTCTGGGAATGTTGAACTTCCTTCAGAGTCTATACCATAACATACAGCGCTTAGCAAGTGCAACTATTTCACAAACTAACAATACCTAAATTTGACAATGAAGACATGTTTGCAAGGTCTCAGTTTTGCTGTACATCAGTAACTGGGAGTCCATCGCTGACCCCCTTCCCCTCACAGTCTCTCTGCAGGCTTCCCGGAGACTGGGGAGGCCCAGGCAGTGAGATACACTTGCTGCCCTCTCTGCCACTCTCTTTGGTGCCCGCCTGGCTGGCCTCGCCATGTGTCTTCATGTGCTTGGTTAGGTGGTCGGTCCTCATGAAGACCCGGTTGCAGATGGGGCAGAGGAATCTCTTGGAGCCCGTGTGGGTCTGCAGGTGACGCTGGAGCTCGTCAGAGCGGGTGAAGCGTTTGCCACAGAAGAGCCAGTTGCAGACGAAAGGCCGGTCTCCACTGTGCCACCTTAGGTGAGCCTTGAGGTGAGAGGTCTTTACATATGCCTTCCCACAGCCGGGGATGTGGCAATTATGCAGCATTTTCTTCTTGTTGCTTCCCTCCACCGATGCCCCTTGTCTCTCAGCCTCGAGGCAATTGGGACAACGGCAGTTCCCCTGCGCCGAGCTTCGAGACAATGACCGTCGGGTGCCCTTTGGTCGAGAGGCTCCATCCAGCGTCTGGTTCAAGACCAGGGGCTCCTGGACAGGCTCAGTTTGCTTATATCCGTCCTGGTTGATCATAACCTGGTTGGGCTGCAAGAGGTGAGTTGGAGGGCCGCAGATCTGGTGCTCAGACCCATAGTTGCCCAGAGGTGGCTGAAACCCAGCTGGATGAGTCGAGTTCTGTAGACCTGCTGTCGCATTTTGCAGGTCCATCCAACTCGAGCCAGCGTGTAGGTCCCACCAGGTGGCCGAGAGACCCCCATCTTCAGAGGGACCCCCTTGATGAGAGGGTCTAAACCAGGAGTCGTGATAGTGTGCCATGTCAACACGTGGGTGCAAGGGGTTTGAAAAGTATTCAACCGTTGACTGGAGGTTGGGCTTAAACTGACCACAATCCTGAGTCTTTAAGCTTGGGCTGTTGAGTAAGGCATACTTGTTATTCAAAGAAAAATTGGGAGCTGTGTTTGAGGGGCTGAAGGCACTGCTTCCGGACGTGGCGATGCCTAGATTCTTGGGAAGGGCTGCCGATTTCCACGAGTTGAAGCCGGAGGTTAGAGGCGAGGCCGGTTGTTCCCCGATGCTACTCCATGTGGCCGTTTGCATTGCCAAGACGATCTCCACCTGGAGCCGAGGCCGACTGCAAAAGATAGGAGATGTTAGCGGGAGATAAAGGATGATTCTTTCTGAGCCAGCGAGGGGGGGAAAAAAATCAAGTCAAGCTTGTCATTAGATTTGTCAAATTTATAATAGCGCGCCATTTAATCAGTGCATTTGCAAGCTTGCCACAGGAAGAATGTGGCTGTTTCACAACCCTTTGCAGCTGTGTGCCTTCGACTGGATAACTAACATACCGAACTGCGAGAAGCATTCATATTTAATAGAGAAGGTCATGAAGGGCATGGAAACAGACCCCTTAGCCCGCTGAGTCAAAGCCAAATAGTCAAAGTCAAGTTTGCTGTCATATGCACAGGTGCGATGAAAACTTACTTGCTGCAGCAGCACATGAAGGTAGAGTCAAATACACAAGAGAAATATAAATTAACATAAAGTTTACAAAATCATACAAGAAAGAATGGAAAATCAAACAATTTCAAAGTATACAATTTCATACAAGGAAGAATGGAATTAAAACAAAAAAAAGGAAATTTAGTCCATTGTACTGCAAACTGGCCCAAGTGGTCTTAATGTTGAGGTAGTGATTAGGGTTTTGCTGGTGAGTTCAGGAACAGTATGTTGAATGGAAGTAGGTGCTCTTGAATCTGATGGTGTGGGATGCTAGGTTTCTGAACCTTCGGCCTGATGGTGATTGCAAGAAGATGGCATGGACTGGATGGTGGGGTCTTTAATGACAGGCATTGCCTTCTTAAGGCATCAACTCAAGTAGATACTTTCAATGGTGGGAGGGATGTGCCCATGTTGCATTGGGCTGAGTCCACCACTCTCTGTAGCTTCTTGTGGACCTGCATATTTGAATTGGTGTACCAGACCATGATGCAACCAGTCAGCATAGCCTTCATCTCTCACCCTCTGTAATCCTACAATGATCCCACAACATTTGCCCCACATCATCAACTCTCTCCAGATTCCATCATCACATACACTCGGAGCAATTAGACTATCAGTCAATATTTCTTAGGAATCTGAGAAGAAACTGGAAAACCCAGATGAAAATAATCATTGCTAAGAATCCAGCCTGTGTAAGGTCAAAGTTATATTTGATGTTTTCACTAAATGTCAGAGTTTTTGACAAAACAGTATATATTTCCATTCCTAAATGCTTTTGAAGTGGGTCGCTGGGCCACTTCACAAGGGATTTGAATATTAACAACTTAGCAATGGGCCAAAAGTCACTATTAGACAGGATAAGGATGATAATTGGTGCATCTTTTTGCATTGGTGCAGTTATTGGTTTATTATTGTCACATGCACCATGCATAGTGAGGTTTTGTTTGCATGCCATCCAGACAGATCATACCATACATACGTAAGTACATTGAGATAATTAAAGGCAGACTATAGAATATAGTGGAGACACAAGAGTCTGCAGGTCCTGGACCTCTGGACCAACACACAAACCTGCAGGACAAACACAATGGTTCAGGCAGCATCTGCGAATGGAAATAGACTTGAAGAATGGCAGGTAGACAGTATAACAAAGGATAGAAAATCAACTTTATTCAAGCTACCAAATGTTGAAAGGACTAGATAGCGTGGATGGGGAGAGGATGCTTCCTATGGTGGCGGTATCCAGAACTAGAGGGCACAGCCTCAAAATTGAGGGGCAACTTTTTAGAGCAGAGGTAAGGATTTCTTTTAGCCAGAGAGTAGAGAATCTGTGGAATGTTCTGCCACAGACTGCTGTGGAGGCCAAACTCGTAGGTATATTTAAGGCGGAAGTTGATAGTTTCCTGATCGGTCAGGACATTAAAAGATATGGCGAGAAGGCAGGTGTATGGGGTTGAGTGAGATCTGGGATTAGCCATGATGGAATGGCAAAGCAGACTCGATGGGCTGAATGGCCTAATTCTGCTCCTATGTCATATGGTCTTGTGCTCTTATTTGTCTTATACATTTACATGTATTAGGAATTTGCTATGATGTGTTGGTCAGTGTGTGATATGCAACTGAAAACAACATTCAATAATTATAAGAATAAAGAATTATATAAAATAAAGTTAAAGGTTAAAGTATGGATATGAAATAAAATGTACATAAATAGACTGACACTGTAGACAATACTATAAAGTGGTTTAACGTGTCTACAGTTTAGCGCCGTGATAAGAGAGGGTGTGGGGGTGGGGGGCCAATCAGATTAACTGCTTGGGGGAAGAAACTTTTAAGATGGTGTGGTGTTATTGTTTTAATAGTCCCATAGCGTTTTCTAGAAGTAAGGCTTGGGAAAAGGCATCTTATGAGGTTGGTTGTGTCAGTAATTTTTTTTTGGGATTCACATATGAGTACTGCCTCACCTGAAAAGACTGTTTCGGGCACTGAATGGTGGTGAGAGAGAATGTGTAGGGATGGGTGTAACAAGATGAAATCATATGTGAAGGACTGGTTATTCCCCCCCCCCCCCCGCCCACCCTGTCTTTACAGTTCTGATGAAGGGTTTCAAACCAAATATCCCTTCATTGAGACTGCCTGGCCCTCTGGGTTCCTTCCATTCCTTTTTGTGTTGATGCAGAATATATTGTTGCCGATACAGAGAAAGTCCTTGCATTGCAATTTCATGGTTACTATTGTTAGTGCCTGCTTTTTAATTCAAATATATTTCCCATTGCTCTGTTGGCATTTGAACTTGTCATCCTGGGATTATCAGTCCAAACATTTGGATTGTTGGCTCAGTTGGATAACCATTGCAGATCCATATCAATGGCTGCCTGATCCTACCAATTAAAGTCACGCGATTCAATAGAAGATTTGAAGGAATCTTAGGTTTCCCAGCAAAGTATTTAGGAGTTGTATTAAATCAAGGTTATTTTTTTTAAAGTCAGTGCTCAAATTTGAGCTTCGCTTTGCAGTTTTACAGCGACCAATTGCACTACCAACCACTACGTCTTTGGGATGTGGGAGGGGAACTGGAGGACCTAAGGAAACTGCCATGGTGCGAACGTGCAACTTGCAGACTCCACAAAGACCATTACACCTAAACTTAGCTCATTGTTCACTCATCCACCCCACTGATTGACTGTACCAAGGGTGTCCACTCATTATCAGAAAAGAATGAACTATCGAAACTGGAGAAATTTGGCAAATAGGAGGGAAACAATTGCTAGTTGTCATACACAAATAAAAACACAATATGTTGGAAACAGTTGGCAGGTCAGAGGTCATGCAGCATCTGCGGAAAGAGGAACAGACTTATCTCAGATTTGCATCATTTACAAATTTATTTGCTAGTAATTGTACAGCCTATTTCAAAATGGATCAGTAAACAATTCACCCCACGGATTTCAACTGAGTCTGTTTTCTCGCCCGCAAATCAGGAGCTAAATTTTGTAGAGTATTCCAGACTCCTGAATGTTTTTCTGAGAGTCTGAAATCCTGATGTTTGAGTCCTGATGAAAGTTCTCCACCTGAAATGTCGGCTCTTTATTCCTCTCCATAGATGCTGCCTGACCTGCTGAGTTCCTCCAGCATTTTGTGTGTGTTACTCTGGATTTCCAGCATCTGCAGAATCTCTTTTGTTTGCCTAGTTCTCCATAAGTATTTGGTTGATCTTAAAGATTTAAAGATTCACTTTATTTGTTTGAATAACACATAGAAAATGCTGGAGGAACGGAGCAGGCCAGTCAGCATTTATGGAGAGGAATAAACAGTCGATGTTTGGGGCCGAGACCCAGCATTGGGACTCATTCTGAAACATTCCTCTCCATGGATGCTGCCTGACCTGCTGAGTTCCAACAGCATTTTGTGTGTGTTACTCTGGATTTCCAGCATCTGCAGAATCTCTTGTGTTTATTATATATTTTGCTATTTCTTTGAGTGGATCATTCTTATACTTCCTTGCAGCATAAAGGGAGGGCATTTCAATGCATTAGACTATGTCAACTCTATGAGAACAGCCCCATTCCTCACTGAGCGATCCTTCCCCCCATTTCTCCACTTAAATTTTGCATGTTTACAGCGGCCAATTGTCCAACCTGCACATCTTGGGTTGTGGAAAACTAAGCACCTGGGGAAATCGCAGACAACACAAGGGCTCTTATTAGTTTTTGGGAGAATGATTAGTCGATTGCCTTCGATAACAGAGTTCCCAAAGTTTTAATTCTTGCTCATCACGTCAGCAAAATAACTCTTAGTTCAAGTTGCTTCTTCAGACTTATGAGTCAAAGTTCAACGTTCAAAGTAAATTTATTCTTAAAGTACCTAAATGTCACCATATACTACCCTGAGATTCATTTTCTTGTGACCATTCATAGTAAAACAAAGAAATAGAATAGAATCAATGAAAACTTACACACAACGATCGACAAACAGCAGAGAAGACAATCTGTGCAAACACACAAACAGAACAGAGGACACGAGTTGTAGAATCCTTAAAAGTATGTCCGTAGATTGTGGAATCAGCTAGGTGTTGAGGTGAGTGAAGTCATCCACGCTGGTGAAGCCTGATGGTTGAGGGGTAATGACTGTTCCTGAACCTGCAGGTGTGGAACCTCAGGCTCCTGTACCTCCTCCTTCCTGATGGCAGCAGCACGAGAGAGCATGCCCTGGATGATGGCGGATGCTGCTTTCTACTGGCAGCGCTTCTTGTACATTTCTTCAACTATGAGTCGTCAAAATATTACCAGATCTCCAGCGTCTAATCTCCCCTGAAATTTTTCCTTCGTCTTTGTCAAGACTTCTAAGCCGTCGGGTCACCCGCCTTTTGCACCTACCCCAGCTTATCCCCACCAGATGTCCCATTCATCGCGTCCCACCTTCATCAGATCTCGCTGCACCAGTTCCCACTGCAGACCAATCATTCCTACATACTAGAAAAAGTTCATTACCCTTTGCGACCTCTTCAAGGTCTGCAAACCGAACTCCATAAAACTGCTAGAACATCAATGTGCCTGACGCCCAGCTTTGGCGAAAGTTTGCGGGCAGCTGTTACTGGAAGGATAGATATTCGTGTACCATTTGTAGTCGCTCAAGCGGTCTAAACTCTTCATGAAATGAATGAAAGAAAACAGTTCCGTTGCCCGGTCCTTTTTTCCGGAGGAACTGGGAAGAATATTAGGCGGCAGGGTGGCGTAGCGATAAGAGCCGCTTCCTCTCCAGCGCCGGAGTTCAATCCTGACCTCGGGTGCTCTCTGCGCACGTTTACTTCTACATTCTCCCCGTGACCGTGTAGGTCTCCCCCTTCCCTCCCCGGTGTTCCCGTTTCCTCCAAACCTCAGAGATGCGCAGTCTTTTGATGGGTTGGTTGGTCATTGCACCTTGCCAGTAATGTATAGGCAGCAGTAACACACACAAAATGCTGGAGGGTTTCGGCCCGAAACGTCGACTGTACTCTGCCTGGCTTGCTGAATTAATCCAGCATTTTGTGTGCGTGGTTCGGATTTCCAGCGTCTTCAGATCTTCCCTTGTTTGAGGCAGTGGTAACATCTGGGGAGAGTTTTATAGGAATGTTGCGCGAATAAAAAGAAATTAGAATGGTGTCCGGTGGTTGATAATTTATTTACGGATACATCGCGTGTTCGGCGTGGACTCCATGTACTGAAAGGACTGTGACTCTCGGAACAGTATAGAACCAGCCATTCGGCTTCCGATGTTGCGCCGAATTAGCTTATTACTCCCATTCTCGGCACATTCATGAGCCCATATAAGAGTCTCTTAAACGACTCTATCGTCCGTTACCTCCGGAGGCACCCGGCACTCTGTTAAAAAATTGCCCCACACACATCCTTTGAACTTACCCCCTCTCACATTAAATATCTTTTATTAGACATTAGAGCCTGGGGAAGAGATGCCGTCTATCATAATTTTATAAACTTCCCCTCTGCCTCCGCCGCTACAAAGAAAACGTCCCAAGCCAGCCCACCAACTCTGTATTTGCACATGCCGTCTAATGCAAGCATTCATCCTGGTAACTCTCTTCTGCATGCTTTCCAAAACCTCCACATCCTTCGTATAATCATAGAAAACCTACAGGCCCTTCGGCCCACAATGCTGTGCCGGACATGTACTTACTTTAGAAATTACCTAGGGTTATCCATAGCCCTCTATTTTTCGAAGCTCCATGTACCTGTCCAGGAGCATCTTAAAAGACCCTATTGTACCCGTCTCCACCACCGTCGCCGACAGCCCATTCCACACACTCACCACTCTCTGCGTGAAAAACTTACCCCTGACATCTCCTCTGCACCTACTTCCAAGCATCTTAAAACTGTGCCCTCCCGTGTTAGTCATTTCAGCCCTGGGGAAAATGTGGGGACCAGAACTGAATGCAATAGTCCGGATGCGGAATAACGCTAGATTTATAAAGCTGCAATATACTGTAGTTCTTTTACAGCTTTTCCACAGATCTCTGCGCGCCCAACGACAATATATGTAAACTGCGCTTACGGTATCGGAAGAAATTCACATGATCTATCCTCCAGCTCACGTTACTGATGTTTTTTTTAGCTGTTTCTTATTGATGTATAATTTGGTCAAAGCTGTTTATTAGTGCTATGGCATTTTGATGGACGTGGGAATCAACTAACGTGTTTTCACCGTGTGTGACAATGAAGGCTGTAATACGGAGGTTTTATAAGGCATTTGTAAGACAGCATTTGGAGTGCTATGAACAATTTTGGGCCCTTTATCGAAGAAAAGATGTGCTGGTATTGGAGCCTCCACAGGAGGTTCACGATAATGATCCCAGCAATTACAGAGTTTACGTGTAAGGAGCGTTTGATGGCTCTGGGTCCATACTCGCTGGAGTTTCGAAGAATGGGATGGGAGGGGGTGTACTGAACCTATCGAATATTGAGAAGCCTAGAAAGAGTGGACGTAGAGAGGATGTTTCCTATAGTGGGGTGGAGTCTAGGGTAGAGGGCACAGCCTCAGAATAGAAGGATGCCCCTTTAGAACAGGGATGAGGAGGTACTTCTTTAGCCAGAGGGTGGTGAATCTGTGGATTCATTCCCACAGATGCCACAGTTAGACTAAGTCATTGTGTATATTTAAAGCAAGGTTGACAGGTCCCTGATCGGTAAGGGTGTCATATGTTACGGGGGATGGGGTCGAGAGGTATAATAAATCAATCATGATGAAATGGTGGAGCAGACTCTATTGGGCCGAATGGTCTAATTCAGCTCCTATCTTTTATGGTCGTATGGTCTGAGGCTGACATTAATTTTACCAAGGCCGGCGTCCTAAAATTCAAAGAACGGTTTGGTTGCTAGCGGTCACCATGCGTTACAGGCAACAATAAAGAAAACTACTTCAAATTGTCAACTTGTCCCCAATATTATCAATGTGCTTTTGACACTTAAGTAGTACTAACATTGTTATTTTGTCGTCAGGAAAATATACAATGCTGGGATGTTTCATTATTACACGCTGGCATTTTGAACAATTTAAGTTCGTTTTTTGTCTCTTGAAAATCTATAAATATTGTTACTAGCCCTTCAAAATCTTTAATCCTGAGGCCGGTATTATACTTAGGAAGCTTTTTGCGTATTTTCCTCATATAGGAATCTTTTTTAAAAAATCTTTTTATTGATTTTAAACAAACATAAATGAAACATGAATACAGAGAGTTTGAAAGTACATAATTAATAGGTTATATATAGGAATATATATATAGGTTATATATAGGAATGTAGTTGCAGATTTTTGCATTTATTTTACTTTAAACGCGACTAGAAAGAGAAAAGAAATTGTTGAAAATGAAACATTCGATTAAAGAGAAATGATTATGATTAACGTTCTCAAACTCTTGAGACGCGTTTGGACGAATGAAGCGGACACTGATTGTGGGTTGTTTGCTTCAGAAATAGAATTTAATGTTAGCGCAAAAAATACTAGACTTTGCGTCTGGTCGTAGGTATTCATTTATGGCCACAGACTTTACAAACTGCGCTGAACCTGTTTGTTTTTCAGCTTCCCGAGACACTCTGAGCTTTCGCTGTGAATGACCACCCCGAAAGAGGGTTCATTCAAAAACGAATGAATTTGATTTCCAAATTCTTTGCCACACTCTCGAAGTTAGAATTCGGATCATTCCGTGAGAAGGCCACCATTCATTTCAGGAGGGTCGAAGAGATTAGAGCCCTGCCGATTGGCCAACCGTGACAGGATTTTAACAAGTCCTCGCCTGCAGCGTTAACAAACTCAACAATATACATTTCAAAATTCGTCCAAGGTACATTTTCTCTGTTAATCGTTTTGAGGAACAACTTCAAATTATCAACCAATCATAGAGTTATATAAAGTCACAGAACACTGCAGCAAATAACAGGCCCTTCGGCCCATCTACTCCGTGCCTAGTCTCATCGACCTGCACCCGGACCAAAGCCCTACTGCACCACCCTGCATCGTTTTATTCTTTTTCTAATCCCGTAATATACTAAAGAAAATGAATATAATGTACATAGTGGCTGATACTAACAAACCATGAGATTTACAGACTCGTGGGCTGTATCGCCTAATTGTTATTTCCTGTTAGTCTCGTTTCAGGATCGTGGGTGTCCATAGCCCTATAGAAACCCGTATAACAAAAAAAATCACAAAATGAATTTTCCTTTTTCGCTAATTTCAATACGGGGTTTCATTCTGGCTCAGGACGCCACCCTATCTGGAAACCGGAGTTATTTTCTTATCATGGGTACCCGTGACAGAAAACGGGTACTCATGCCGCTTGTGATTTTTCCCCCTCTCGCATGTGTTTTACTTCGGGGAGATAAGTACTTTGAGATTCTTACTTTCAGAATTGGGTTTAATATCAGTGGCATATGTCGTGAAATTCGTTGTTTTGCGGCAGCGGTACATTGCAATATATGATAATAAAAGCTATAAATCACAGTAAGAAATATATTTAAAATACATTAAACAAGTGCAAAAAGAGAGCAAAGTATTGAGGAAGTACTCATGGGTTGGTTCATTGGCCGTTCAGAAATCTGATGGCGGAGGAGAAGAAGCTGTTCCTAAAACGTTGAGTGCGTGTGAAGGCTTCGCAAGAGCTATAAGAATATAAAAGTAATCCAAACTGCTGGTAGATCTCAGCTGATCAAAAGACATCTGTGAAGGGAAATATGCATGTCAAGCTGAAAGGACTGGACTTCAAATGTCGATTGTCCATTTCCTTCCAGATTTCAGCAGCTGCGGTCGTGTTTCCAACAATAAAAATGTTCAGATTATTGAATTACTAGATAATATTTGCATGTCAATAAATTAGCTTATCATAACAATAAAGGAAAGATTGGTTGAATCACACACACAGACACTCTTGATTCTGTATTAGAAAGACAAGAGATTCTACAGATGCTGGAAATCCAGAGTAACACACACAAAATGCTGGAGGAACTCAGCAGGTCAGGCACCATCTATGGAAATGAATGATGAAGGTCTCGACCCGAAACGTCGACTGTTTATTCATTTCCATAGATGCTGCCTGACCTGCTGAGTTCCTCCAGCATTTTGTGTCCGATTCTTATTAGCATCCGTTTGCTGCGCGCCACAAAGTCAAGTTAGTCCCGGTTACATAATGAGCTGGCTGATAGCACTACATTTCAAAACGTTCATATAAAACCTGAAACCACCTGTTGAAGCTCTCACTCCTGATTTGTCCACCATTTCCCGTTTTAGGTTTAATTGTTTACGACATTGCATCAGCAGCTTAACTCGGTTTATAAAATCACGCATGGACATAGATATGGTGAATATTTGCGGCCTTTCTCCCGGGGTAGGGGAGTCCAAAACTAGAAAGCCTAGGTTTAAAGTGACGGGGGACAGAAGTTAAAAGGGACCCGAGGGGCAACTCTTCCTGTTAGTGGTTGGTAGGTGTCTGCCGGAGGAAGTCAGATAGGAACGGTTTGGAGGGACATAGGGCAAACTCAAGCAATGGAACTAGCTCGGGTAGACAAGCTGGTCGACGTGGATGAGTTAAACCGCAGAGGCATGTTTCCATGCTGAATGTGACTCTCAACTTTCAAAGCCTTGCGTCTGTGACTGGTCAGCGCATTGGATTGTTCCCGAGGTAATGGTGGACTACAGAAACGTTAAAATTGTGTATAGAGATAAGGTGGAAACCTCCACTAACTCACAGACTTTATCAGGGAGTCCCGATGAAGGGTTTCGGCCCGAAAAGTCGATTGTTTGTTACTCCTCTCCATAGATGCTGCCTGACCTGCTGAGATACTCCAGCATTTTGTACGCATTTCCCTGCACTGACTGCGGCGCTATTGGAACGCGAGGCTTGGGTGTTAAAAACACTTCTCTCTTCAAACCTTCGCCTGCCGGTCCCACAGACCAGACGACCGGCCTGCCTGCAAGGAATCCGGGAGGGGATCTATCAGCTAGCGCTACTATATCCCAACGCCCTCCCATGAGCGAGGAAAGAGGTGCAGAAATCACTATGTTCTCGCTGACGGAGTCCCAGTCCCCGCCGAGAACACTGGATAAAGTGATCACCTACCTGCACTGTCGCCGGCGAAGTAAATTTCCGATTTCCTTCTCTCCGTGAACGCACGGTGATGCACACCAGCCGCGCGGAGTGTTCGGCTGACCAGAGCAAACCCTTCTCCTGAGGCTCAGGGGCTTTTTCGAGACGTCGAATTTCCGCTAGGTCATGGATCGTATTTACCCTGGGGCCGGGCAAGCAACGGGTTACCTGGACGCTTGCACTTGGACGCAAGCGATTCCGAACTGCTCCTTCTTCTTCTGCGCTGGCTGCGATGGACGAGTTGCTCTTTTTTACTGCGGATCGGGCGCTGGCCCCTCCCAACCAATGACTCGACACCAAAGTGCAACCTCGGGAAAAAAAAACAACCGCAGCCAAACAAGATCTCCAACCAACACCCCTGAAGCTTCTATCAGCCGGGAGGTGGAGGTGTGTTTAACATCCATTTTAATATTCATAATATAACCATACAACCGCGAAAGCCAGCCTCTTAACAGAACATTTTATTGATCCAGTCCAGATGAAAGCACTAGTTAACGATCTTGATCTCCTAATCTACCTGACCATTGTCTACCTGCACAGCACTTTCTCTGTACCTGTTGTACTATAGTCGTTTTCTCTCTTTACTGTCTCGATGCACTTTTGATCTATCCAGACTGCATGCAACCAAAAGATTTTTTTCACTGTATTTTGGTACAAACGACGGTAATAAACCCAATATTACCCGAAATATAGACTGTCCATTCCCCCTCCCCAGATGCTGCCCGACCGGTTGATTTCCTCCGGCAGATTGTTACTGGTGTCTGTATCAAACCATCAATACACCTTGTGTTCTGTGCACTACATCTTTTTAACAATCTTATACACTTGCTAACGGAATTGATGTCCGTTAGCTTCTGCTACGAGTTAAGATTATTTCACAATTAACGTCAGCAGATGTTGTCCAAAATTATTTACTAACTATGAAGAAGCTTGCATCAATTTGGGAGACCACCCTATAGGAGGCACAGGTATCGCGCTCTCTGTATAGTGATTCATCTTTGACATCGGGTTCATTCCACACACCACCAAACTAGATCGAGGATTCGTGAACTATGGCGGAACTTTGAGTGTGCGTGGACCAATTTACGCCGTCTTCCGAGACGCTCGCAACACATTGGAGATGGGGCTGAGTCGGGTGATTGGGAGAAGACAATTTTCCAGATCACAATGGAACTTACGAGAAGAAATTCAGACCACAAACGAAATTTCGTTAATTTTGGGGGTTGGGGAGAATTGGCTTCACAACTGAATTGTAGTTTAAGGTAATTCATTCGATTTCTGAACATATTAGGCGTTTGCTGAAATATTCTGGATATTCTAAAATATCCACAACTTGAAATCGTACTTCAGGTAAACTTTTAAATTCTCGCAATCGAAATAGCTCGCAGTCTTTTACTGGGAGTGAACTGAAACTGACCCGATCTTCCTTAACCCGACGTGTTGGCTCTTGTATCCTTTGAACTTGCCACATCGCGCAAAGAAATGATGGATTCGCGGTCAACGGTGTACAAAGTGCATCCAAGTACCCTCGGCACCATTCATCTAAGTCAATTACCTATTTGAGATTGCTACTTCTGATCCATTTATAATAAAGAGGTGTTTATGTCCCCGTTGTATAGTGCGAAGTACCCACGTACAAGTTGTAACTCCGCCATGGACGGTCCCTATCCTGGCTGCAAAAGGAGGAGGGTTGGACCTGGACTAGCAACCCCATCCCATAAAAACCCAGAGCTACAGAAACACCAACAGAAGCTCCAAACATCGGAGAGGAAGGATCTTTGAATATGGGCTAAATTTGGAGACAACTTGAAAGATTGGCCCAGGAAGGAGGACTCTGGCCGTCTGGCGGGCTGATGTCGGCGGGCTAAGCCCCAGTAGGCGAGAAGAAGAAAACGTACAAGGTGTATTCATTCATCGCTCTGAGTGTTGAGACCACTTGTAACAATTTGCAGACAAAAACAAGGAAAGGGGTAGGCGGGACATTGGATAGCCGATCCAAAATTGGCCAAAACGTTTGTCATTAATTGACCGACGGATAGGATAATAGGAGTTTTGGACACATTGACTGAAATAGTTGAGAGAGAAAACCTCATGGGGTTTACGGTAAAATCCATGGGCGGCACATTAGTATAGTGACCCCGGTTCAGTCCTGGTTACGTGCTGTCGGTGTGGAGTTCGCGCATTTTCCCTGTGACTACGTGGATTCCTCCCACACCCCGGCTCTTGGGTTAATTGTCCGCTGTAAAAGGTCCTTAGTGTGTATAAGAGAGGTAAAATCTGACGAATGTGGGGAGAATAAAATGGAATTATCGTAAATTGGTGTTGTTGTCGGCATGAACTTGATGGGCCGAAGGATCCACTTCTGTGCTGTATCACTCTAAAACTGCTTGGGCGACCACTTGACTTTGCAGGTTTCCAGTCTGAAAGCTGGCAACTGCGATTAGTTGCAATAGGTATTTTTTCTTTTGACGACATGATTACGAGGGGCCAAAATGTCTCTTCCGCTGCAATGATATATGTTTTAAATGACTGGCGGGCGGGAAATTCAGGGAAGGAATTGTAGAGAATAAAGGATAGGTTTTCTTCTACCGGACTCGGTGGGGTTAGGTAGGGGAAAGTCGGAGACTATGATCCGAGAGATGTGCGGACGCCACAGGGATTTTAACCCGAGTGTGGTGGGGGGGAGTTGGGGGAATGGGGTTGGCGAGGAAAATCAGTGGACGGGACTAAAACGGGAGAAAATAACTGAAAATATTGAGTTGGTCAAGCAGCGTCTATGAAGAGTGGAACAGACATAACGTTACAAGTTCTTCTTGAAATGTACTGGAGTTAGACTACAAGGAAACCGATGGGAAGAGGGGAAACGGATATGGATAGGTGTCTTTTGAAATTACGAATAGTGGTTAAAAAGGAAGATCAAGTTCAAGTTCGTTTTTAGTCATTCCCTCTTCTCATCAGGGAGGAGGTACAGGAGCCTGTAGACACTCACTCAACGTTTTAGGAACAATTTCTTCTCCTCCACCAGCAGATTTCTGAATGGATAATTAACCAAAGTACACTACTTCACCATTTTTTTCTTTTTTGCTCTTTTTGCATTACTTATTTAATATATATACTGGATATATCTATATACATTATAACTTATAGCTTTTTGAATTATGTGTAGCAAGGTCGCAAAACACCACATTTCACGATATTAAACCTAATTCATTCAACCATATACATGTATACCCGCAAAACACACCAATGTTTCTCCGGACCAAGGTGCACAACACGGTGCATACTGTATAACTCACACAAAACACAAACAGTAATATTACCACAAATAAATTAACAAATAATAACATATATTCCAGAAGATCGACATTTAGCATTTATGATATAAGTTAAAAAGTAAACAGTATAAACCGGCGCTTCATACTTGATGAGACTGGGCAGGTGGTAGGGAATTCATAGTTTGTACTTGAAAGACGGGAGGAAAAAAAATCAGGGTTTAGGAAACGAGTTGGGAATGGGGACTAGCTGGGTGGTACTTAGAGCCGGTAAGAACTCGATGGGCCGAACTGCCTCCACCCAGTGGTAACCATTCTGCAATTTTGTGAGATGCCACCAAGGAATCAAGTAAGTAATGGCGTGACAGGGACGGGTGATCCCGGGCGGAAGGAACCACGCTTGGTATTGATTAAGGCTCATGTAGAATGTCCAGCTTCGACGAGGCCTGATCAAGTGCGAAAAATTCCACAGACAGGCATCAACCATGGGAGTGGAGTGGGGAGTTAGAGTCAAAATAATGAACTGGAAAAAAAACATTGACCAATTCTTCACCGTCTAACAATTGGTTGTCCGGTGGAAGTAACGGAGGAAAGGTAAAACGGGGCGTGATCAGTTTACACGTGAAAGCGCATTTCTTAACCGCGGATGGTCACTGAGAGGAGACATGAAGATGAGGGAGAAGGGAAGGGCCAAGAGGGATCCTTGGAACTTCGACATAGTGCAATCAAAGGCAGGAATCACAGGCCATGTCTTCCCCACCATTGAGCACATCTGCATGGAGCACTGTCGCAGGAAAGTAGCATCCGTCATCAAGAACCCCTATCATCCAGGCCGTGCTCTCTTCTCGCTGCTGCCATCAGGAAGGAGGTACAGGAGCCTCAGGTCTCACACCACCAGGTTCAGGAACAGTTATTACTCATCTTGAACCAACATGGATAACTTCATTCACCTTAACACTGAACTGATTCCACAACATATGGACAAACTATAAAATCACTTTTAAGGACTCTACAACTCATATTTTTCATATTTATTGTTTATTTATTATTATCATTACTTTTTTCCCTTTTGTATTCGCACGTTGGTTGCTTGTCCGTATTTAGTGTGTACGTTTCCATCGATTCTATTGTGTTTCTTTGTATTTATTGTGAATGCCCACAAGAAAATGAATCTCGAGTAATATACGGTATAGGCACTTTTATAATAAATTCACTTTGAAACTCAGAGATGCTTGTGGGTTGTCTGCCAACTGATATCGCTACCGCTCAACTACAACGTTAAATTAATCAGCGGGAGAACCTCTATTGCTACTACTTGCATTGTAGATCGGATCAACAAAAGGGAGATATTTTTAATTTTAATTTTTTGATTAAAATTTGGAGTAGGAATCTTTCATCTAACCGTACACCGACCCAACTTTATTGCCGCATATTTGTTGTTTTAGATTTTCACCCCCATTTCCAACGGGAATCGCGAAAAAAAACGGTAGCAAGCAATACATTGAAATCGGTAGATTAATTGCCCACACTTGTCTAAAAGAAGATCACATCACATCAGGGCTGAATTTATTCATTTGTCGACTTCACTAACTTTGCATTTAGTTTGCGGTAAATATTTTTGCATCGGGTTTTAATCTTCTAGTACGGTGGGAATCTCCGTTTGGAAAGGAAATAAGATGCTGAATGTATTATGTTACATGATTCTATTGACTTGAGAAATTGTGTCCCCTGAGCTGAACGCCCTGTGAATGGAATTACAATAGAAGAGTGAAACGTTAATAGCTTTAGTAAACAATAAGATTTTCGGACGAAAGCAAGTTAAATGAATAGACAAATCCAACCGTTCACAATGGGACTTCGAAACGAACAATTTGCAAATCCCTCATTCACAGAGGGTGCCTGCTAGTTTCATACAATCTGCAGGAAGAACTCAGTGGCTTCTGTGGGACCGAGGTCCGTGTCGAAACATTGCGTCAATCCTGATGAAGAGTCTCGGCCCTAACGTCGACTGTTTATCCCTTTCCATATGCTGCCTGACCTGCGAGTTCATCCAACGTTTGTTGTATGTGTATCAGTCCTGTTTGACCCACTTAGTTCTTCCAGCAGATTGTTGCTCCATATTCCAGTACTTGCAGTCACAGAATCATACAGCATCTTCTGTCTCCGCAACCCGGCGGAAGCGAGTAAAATTTAACATTTTGGACCGACAGGGACGTGGAGAAGATTCGATCTCCGGTTAAAATACTAAAAAAAAATGATATCGCTGGTACACGGTCAATTTATCGGGGAGGCGGAATGCAGTGTTTGGTCCATGGAGTTGTTGTAGTGAGATAAAGCTTTACATGTGTGGAAGGGATGTATGGGGAAATTGTAGGGAACGTTGGCGGTATATAGGTAGAGTAAGCGGATAAAAGGTTTGGAATATGGGGGTGAGTTTATTGGCGTGACGGAACCGTTTGCAGGATTGCACAAGCCGCGCCGGACCTTAGTCAACACAATAATAATTCGGATTTCTAATGGTTTATTTCTTCAATGACAACACTTGAGGTGAGCGTGGAGGTCGGGCATGAATTTAGATTAAAAGCAGCAGAAAGTACAAGACCATTTCGCAAATCAACCGACGTACTCGTATCTGTAAATGAGATTGTGGGATTTTTAAAAATAAGAATTGTACGATCAAAAACTAGAAATGAAAGTGATTTTATGCTAAATAATGGCAAAGTTGTTTCACAGAGCGGAGAAGCTCGGTTTAAGGATTTACAATTGGCATAACCAGTGGCATACAATCAATCTATGTATATAAGCTATTTTATGTACTTATATTTGTTGTGTTCTTTATCTTACTGTTTTGTTTTGGTGCTGCTTCAGATCAGAGTAACAATTATTTCATTCTCCTTTACACTTGTGTACTTGAAATGACATTAAACAATCTAAAGCAGGGGTTTGTGTGACTCTCGCCCTAACTTTAAACAGTTCTGTGTTTAATTCCGGCGTCCCGGACACTGAAAGGACGTTAATGCGCCGGAGAAATGTCAAATCGATTGACTTGGGAAGACTTGACTGACAAAACTTCATTTGCTCTCTGCTTGTACCTTCAGGCTTTCGCCATCTACGCTAATTTGGTTTAGATCCGTGTAAAGTACTTGTGTGATCTTGCAAATCGCTTTCAAAAGAAGCTTTACAAGGGAATTAGAAGGATTCTTACCCTGCCGGGTGGGGAGTTAGTTACTGTTTGCAGAACTGGCTTGAAGAAAAAAACATTGTTACTAAAGTCTGTACCCACCTTCTCCCATCATTTGAGAATGACACCAATGTTTTCAACGCGCCTTTTAAAAAGTTCAAATTTGCAGTGCTATTTAGAAACAGGAAGTGTGTGTGTGAGAGAGAGAGAGAGAGAGAGGAGAGAGAGAGAGAGAGAGAGAGAGAGAGAGAGAGAGAGAGAGAGAGAGAGAGAGAGAGAGAGAGATTTTTGTATGCGTGAGAGAGAGCGTTGTGTGTGTGTGTGTGTGTGTGAGTGTCTGTGTGTGGGAGGGGAAGAGAAAGGGGTGGGGGACACAGGGTATAAGATAAACGCAAATAATTGAATCATCAAAGACAAACCTTAAAATGACGGGCATTCTCTGATATAATATACACGATTCCCAGATGGTACAGCCGAGTGGTTGAGTTGTGTTTGAGGTTTTACATTCACAATGATGCCTTACTCTCGCGATCCGTGGAGCCATCTGTTCGTGAAACAAATAGAGCAGATGTTCCAAATAAAGAGGTTAAGCCACAACTTGCAGAAGAATTCACAAACCCATTCTGAATTAAAAGTTGTGGCCAATACATTCTCAGCAATTGGCATACTTTGTCTATTTCCTTACTCTCTTCAAACCTTAATATTCATTGCTATCTGTTCTATTCACTGTTTTAGTCATATGTAACTGACTCTATTTTTGGTGTTCATTCCTGTTATATCTTACTTTAAGATGTCGATTAAGTATAATATTGTTCCATTCTCTGAAACAACCTCAACCACGCATAATGACTGCATTATCCTTCAGTGAGCTAAACAATTTATTCTGAGAACAGGGTTCTTTTACTGAACACATACAACTTTGGGATATTAACGTTTGGTACGGGTAAAGATTATCAAGAAACCAAACAATGATCTAAAACCAATCTAGTTTACAGATGTAGGCTGTGATAATTACTTGCCCCAATGTGAGTCTAGTCCACATCAACATGATTGACTCTTCTGAGGAAGTTGAGGAATCATTCAGTTGTATTGAAAGCTTTGCCAGGAGTTTGAGAGAAACGACCAATATTTACAGAGACTTGGGTGGCTCAGGGGCAGGAATGGTTTCTTAGAGTGCCAGGCTTTAGGTGTTTCAGAAAGGACAGGGAGGGAGGCAAAAGAGGTGGGGGCATGCCACTGTTGATCAGAGATAGTCCCCGGGCTGCAGAAAAGAAGGAAGTCATAGAGGGGTTGTCAATGGAGTCTCTGTGGGTGGAAGTTAGAAACAGGAAGGGGTCAATAAGCCTACTGGGTGTTTTTTATAGACTCCCCAATAGTAACAAGGACATCGAGGAACAGATAGGGAGACAGATTCTGGAAAGGAGTAATAATAACAGGATTGTTGAGATGAGAGATTTTAATTTCCCCAATATTGATTGGCATCTCCCTAGAGCAAGGGGTTTAGGTGGGGTGGAATTTGTTAGGTGTGTTCAGGAAGGTTTCCTGACACAATATGTAGATAAGCCTACAGACTGTTCTTGATCTGGTATTGGGAAATGAACCTGGTCAGGTGTCAGGTCTCTCAGTGGGAGAAAATTTTGGAGATAGTAATCACAATTCTATCTCCTTTACCACAGCATTGGAGAGGGATAGGAACAGACAAGTTAGGAAAGCGTTTAATAGGACCAAGGGGAAATATGAAGCTATCAGGCAGGAACTTGGAAGCATAAATTGGGAACAGATGTTCTCAGGGAAATGTACAGCAGAAATGTGGCAAATGTTCAGGGGATATTTGAGTGATGTTCTGCATAGGTATGTTCCAATGAGACAGGGAAAGGATGGTAGGGTACAGGAACTGTGGTGTACAAAGGCTGTTGAAAATCTAGTCAAGGAGAAAAGCTTATGAAAGGTTAAAAAAGCTAGGTAATAGTAAATATCTAGTAGATTAGAAGGCTAGCAGGAAGGAACTTCAGAATAAAATTAGGAGAGCCAGAAGGGGCCATGAGAAGGAGATAGCAGAGGTACTTAATGAGTACTTTGCTTCAGTATTCACTATGGAAAAGGATCTTGGCAATTGTAGGGATGACTTACAGCAGACTGAAAAGCTTGAGCATGTAGATATTAAGGAAGAGGATGTGCTGGAGCTTTTGGAAAGCATCAAGTTGGATAAGACACCGGAACCAGACAAGATGTACCCCAGGCTACTGTGGGAGGCAAGGGAGGAGATTGCTGAGCCTCTGGCGATGATCTTGGCATCATCAATGGGGACGGGAGAGGTTCTGGAGGATTGGAGGGTTGTGGATGTTGTTCCCTTATTCAAGAAAGGGAGTTCAAGATAGCCCAGGAAGCTATAAACCAGTGAGTCTTACCTCAGTGGTTGGTAAGTTGATGGAGAAGATCTTGAGAGGCAGGATTTATGAACATTTGGAGAGGCATAATATGATTAGGAATAGTCAGCATGGCTTTGTCAAAGGCAGGTCATGCCTTACGAGCTTGATTGAATTTTTTGAGGATGTGACTAAACATGTTGATGAAGGAAGAGCAGTAGATGGAGTGTATATGGATTTCAGCAAGGCATTTGATAAGGTACCCCATGCAACGCTTATTGAGAAAGTAAGGAGGCATGGGATCCATGGTGTCCTTGCTTTGTGGATCCAGAATTGGCTTGCCCACAGAAAGCAAAGAGTGGTTGTAGACAGGTCATGGAGGTCAGTGACCAGTGGTGTGCCTCAGGGATCTGTTCTGGGACCCCTTCTCTTTGTGATTTTTATAAAGGAGGGATGGGTTAGTAAGTTTGCTGATGACACAAAGGTTGGGGGTGTTGTGGATAGTGTGGAGAGATGTCAGAGGTTACAGTGGGACATTGATGGGATGCAGAACTGGGCTGAGAAGTGGCAGATGGAGTTCAACCCAGATAAGTGTGAAGTGGTTTATTTTGGTAGGTCAA
This sequence comes from Hypanus sabinus, assembly GCF_030144855.1. Taxonomy (NCBI): domain Eukaryota; kingdom Metazoa; phylum Chordata; class Chondrichthyes; order Myliobatiformes; family Dasyatidae; genus Hypanus; species Hypanus sabinus. Next base: position 36,909,994 of record NC_082738.1, on the reverse strand, counting down.
ATATAATGGCAGAATATAGCATTAATGGTAAGACTCTGGCAGTGTGGAAGATCAGAGGAATCTTGGGGTTTGAGTCCACAGGGCGCTCAAAGCTGCTGCGTAGGTTGACCCTGTGGTTAAGAAGGCATATGGTGCATTGGCCTTCATCAACCATGAGATTAAGAGTTTAAGAGCGAAGAGGTAATGTTGTAGCTATATTGGACCATAGTCAGACCTCACTTGGAGTACTGTGCTCAGTTCTGGTCACCTCACCACAGGAAGGATGTGGAAACTATAGAAAGTGTGCAAAGGAGATTTACAAGGATGTTTCCTGGATTGGGGAGCATGCCTTATGAGAATAGCTTGAGTGAGCTCGTCCTTTTCTCCTTGGAGCAGTGGAGGATGAGAGGTGACCTGATAGAGGTGTATAAGATGATGAGAGGCATTGATCGTGTGGATAGTCAGAGGCTTTTTCCCAGGGCTGGAATAACTGACATAAGAGGGCACAGTTTTAGGATGCTTGGAAGTAGGTACAGAGGAGATGTTAGGGTTAGGTTTTTTACGTAGAGAGTGGAGAGTGCTTGGAATGGGCTGCTGGCGATGGTGGTGGAGGCAGATATGATCGGGTCTTTTAAGAGGGTCCTCGATAGTTACATGGAACTTAGAAAAATGGAGGGCTATGCGTAACCCTAGGTAATTTCTAAAGTAAGTATATACTTGGCACAGCGTTGTGGGCCAAAGGGCCTGTATTGTGCTGTAGGTTTTCTATGTTTCAGTTTCTATTTAGTTCTCAAAGAGAGTTATGCACGAATCTTGTGGATATTCTCATCCAACGAATCTACGGTTAAATAATTCCAAATCTGGTTCAAACTCAGCTTTCACCAAAGCATATTTCAGTGTAAGCTAGATTCTTGTGACTCTTTGTTGAGATATTAGAATCGTGTTAAAGCAGTTGCCACCATCCTGGTAGCGTAGAGTTTAGCGTAATGTATTACTGCGCCCAGCAACCCAGATTCATTTCCTGCTGCTGTTCATAAAGAGTTCGTACGTTCTCCCCATGACCACGTGGGTTTCCTCTGGGTGCTCCGGTCTCCTCCCATATGCCAAAGACCTACAGGTTAGGAGGTTAATTGGTCACATGGGTGTAATGGGCTGGAAGGGCCTGTTACCGTGCTGTATCTCTAAATAAATAATAATAAATACCTTTTCACAAGACAGATCCTATTAGTATAGTTATATAATATTAAATTTAAAGGTCAATTATGAGATATATACTTTTGTTTGTTGTCTTTTGGAAAGTTTTGCATACAGGTCAATGGATTATGAATGGACCATCTCTGCCACGGATGGTCCCACGGCTTCAGAAAGGAGGGGCATTGGGCTTGGGGCTAGCAACCCCATTCCGTAAAAACCTAGTGCTACAGAAATGCCAACAGAGGGTCCAAAGACCTCATCCCTGGGAGAGGATGGATACCAAGAATATGGGCTACACCTGGGGACAACTTGAAGGACTGGCCTATGAAAGAGATCTCTGGTGAACTGCTGTCCACGGCCGATGCCCCAGTAGGGGAGATGGGCTTAAACAAAACAGAACAATGAATTGGATGGGATCATTATTGACATTCACAAAGATGAGAAAATCTGCAGACAACACACACAAAATGCTCGGCCCGAAACATTGACTGTTTATTCCTCTCCATAGATGCTGCCTGGCCTGCTGTGTTCCTCCAGCATTTTGCGTGCGTTGCTTGGATTTCCAGCAGCTGCAGATTTTCTTCTGTTTGTGATTGAAAATCTGCAGATGCTGGAAATCAAAGCAAAACACACACACACACACACACACACACACACACACACACACACACACACACAACAGTAGACATTTCAGCCCAGGCCCATCATCTGGACTGTTTTCCATTGATGCTGCCTGGCCTGCTGAGTTCATTCAGCATTTTGTGTGTCACTATTAACATTATGGGCTGCAAACAATATATTCTACTATAAACATTTAAAAATATTAATATTAAATGTTAACACTGGAAAATATTCAGGCTATCTTTGGAAGTTTGAGTGTGAAGAACTAATCATAAAAATAACCGTAATGCTAACCATAAAAGTGAACGTCAATTATTTACAAAGGGTGTACTCGAGTCAGCATGGATTTACAAAGGGGAAATCATGCTTGACTAATCTTCTGGAATTTTTTGATGATGTAACTATGAAAATGAAGAAGGGAGAGCTAGTGGATGTAGTGTACCTGGACTTTCAGAAAGCCTTTGATAAGGTCCCACATAGGAGATTAGTGGGCAAAATTAGAGCACATGGTATTGGGGGTAGGGTACTGACATGGATAGAAAATTGGTTGGCAGACAGGAAACAAAGAGTAGGGATTAACGAGTCCCTTTCAGAATGGCAGGCAGTGACTTGTGGGGTACCGCAAGGCTCAGTGCTGGGACTGCAGCTATTTACGATATACATTAATGATTTAGATGAAGGGATTAAAAGTAACATTAGCAAATCTGCAGATGACACAAAGCTGGGTGGCAGTGTGAAATGTGAGGAGGATATTATGAGAATGCAAGGTGACTTGGACAGGTTGGGTGAGTGGGCAGATGCATGGCAGATGCAGTTTAATGTGGATAAATGTGAGGTTATCTACAAACTGTACTTTGGTGGCAAGAACAGGAAGGCAGATTACTATCTGAATGGTGTCAAGTTAGGAAAAGGGGAAGTACAACGAGATTTAGGTGTCCTTGTTTATCAGTCACTGAAAGTAAGCATGCAGGTACAGCAGGCAATGAAGAAAGCTAATGACATGTTGGCCTTCATAACAAGGGGAGTTGAGTATAGGAGCAAAGAGGTCCTTCTGCAGTTGTACAGGGTCCTGGTGAGACCACACCTGGAGTATTGTGTGCAGTTTTGGTCCCCAAATTTGAGGAAGGACATTCTTGCTATTGAGGGAGTGCAGCGTAGGTTCACGAGGTTAATTCCCAGGATGGCGGGACTGTCGTATGTTGAAAGATTGGATCGACTGGGCTTGTATACACTGGAATTTAGAAGGATGACAGGGGATCTGATTGAAGTATATAAGATTATTAAGGGACTGGATACAGTGGAGGCAGGAAACATGTTCCCGATGTTGGGGAGTCCAGAACCAGAGGCCACAGTTTAAGAATAAGGGGTAGGCCATTTAGAACAGAGTTGAGGAAAAACTTTTTCACCCAGAGAGTTGTGGATCTGTGGAATGCTCTGCCTCAGAAGGCAGTGGAGGCCAATTCTCTGGATGCTTTCAAGAGAGAGTTAGATAGAGCTCTTAAAGATAGTGGAGTCAAGGGATATGGGGAGAAGGCAGGAATGGGGTACTGATTGTGGATGATCAGCCATGATCACAGTGAATGGTGGTGCTGGCTCGAAGGGCCGAATGGCCTACTCCTGCACCTATTTTCTATTATGCATTAGTGGTGGCACAAATAAGTATTCGTTAGTATATGCATCACTGGGTGTGTTAGTGGGTGTATATATAGAATTAAACACCCATTTCCATATGCTACTCATCAACCGACACACCTAATATTGTACGTATCATGCACATAATGATACAGAAACATACCCGTTTTATAATACAAACATTCGCCATTTATCGTGATTAAAGTTAACTTGGTTTGTTCATGGCTGAATTTAGCAGACAGGAACCTATTATCGACAATGTTAAAATTTACGCAAAAAATTCTAGAGATGTTAAAATAATGAAGAAATTTGTTGGAGTGGATAGGTATAAAATGTATTCAGAAGTAGGAAAGTCAGTGATAAAGGCTTAAGGCCATAAGGCATAGGAGGAGAATTTGGCCATTCTGCCCATGGAGCCTGCTTCGTCATTCTATCATGTCTGTTTTTACGGGGTGGGGTTGCTAGCCCCATGCCCAACCCTCCTCTTCACAACCGGGCTTGGGATTGACCATGGCGGAGTTTTCACCTTAAGGACAATGCTACAATCTCAGAAAGAGTAGAAAGCAAATGGGGGATAACCTTTTAATCCCTTTGAGAGCTATGAGCAACTTCAAGTTTCGATACAGCGACACAATGCAGAAGCCATTACGGACAGTAACTTTTATTATTTATTATCTACCAAGGTCAAGAGCTGAGTTTTGCAAGATGTGATGTCCCTTGGTGATTATTTGCAGTCACATTATTGTTTAAGATAAAGAGAGATGAACTTCCTTTGACACATGTACAAAAAATATATATAATAAAATGCGTCATTTGCGTCAACTGAAACCATCAAGGATTGTGTCAGGGACAGACCTCAAGTGTCGCCACTTTTTCGGCGCCAACATCGCATACCTACAACTTAATAATCCTAACCCGTACGTCTTTGGACTGTGGGAGGAAACCGGACATAGAGAGGAAACCCACACGGTCATGGGGAGAATGTATAAAGTTCTTACAGCCAGCGCGGGAATCGATCCCCGATCTCTACAGCTGCGCTGTAAAGCGTTGCACTGCGCGACTGTGCCACCGTCCTGAGGGTTTCTCACTGCGCAGTGGTCTTAAAGGCACAGACCAAGTTAAACAGAGTCCCATGTTAACTACTGAACATTGTCTCAGCGATCAGATAGAACATAGGACACAGCACAGGAACAGGCCCTTCGGCTCACAATGCTGTGCCGAACATATAAATTAGTAATCAAACAGCCAACTAAATTTACTCCTCTACTTATACAATGTCCACATCGTTCCAGTTTCCTCACAATCAAGTGCTTATCTAAACGTCTCTTAAACGTTCCTGATGTATCTTGCCTCTACCGCCAGCGCATTCCAGACACCCACCGCTCCCTGTATAACAAAACTTGCCCTTCACATCTCCTTTGAACTTACCCCCCCCCCACCTTAAATGCATGCCCTCTGGTATTAGACATTTCAACCCAGGGGAAAGGGTACTGTCTATCTACTGTATCTTTGCCTCTCATAATCTTATAAACCTCTATCAGGTCTCCCCTCAGCCTCCGCTGCTCCAGAGAAAACAACCCAGTCTGGTCCAACCTCTCATTTTGGCACATGCGCTCTAATTCAGGCAGTATCCTGGTAAATTCCTTCTGCGCTTTCTCCAAAGCGTCGGCGTCCTTCCTATAATAGGGGGCGATTAGAACTATATGCAGTACTCCAGACGCAGTCTAACTAGAGTTTTATAAAGCTGCAACATAATTTCCTGACTTTTGAATTCAATGCCTCGACTAATTATGGCAAGTATGCCATATGTCTTCTTAACCACCTGATCAACCTGTGTAACCACCTTCAGGGACCTTAGATCCCAAGGAACTACATATTCAGTTTTTCAATCGGATTAGGACGGTGAGATCTCTGCCAGACAGCTGCCTCCCCCCACCCCATTTCCCTTACTTTCTTTCAGTTAACAAAAATAAAACGTCATTCTTAACACTTAAAATTAATTATCAGCTTAGCATTAATTACCATTTGTGAAATACATCCGAAAGTTTGGAGTTAATTTGCTGCAAAGGGTCTTAACACTTTAAACCATTTTTTATAATGTTGTTGACACTGTAAATACATGATGGTATTTATGATTTATGCACATTTTATTCTATATCCGTACTTTAAACTTATTTTTATATAATTCTTTATTCTTATAATTGTTGAATGTTGTTTTTGTTGCATGTCTTGCCAACACACCACACCAAATTCTTAATACATGAAATGTACTGTATATGGCAAATAAATTTGATTCTTGATCCTTAAGTGGATTTCAATGGAAAAGGCGCTTTATAACTGCAGGTCCTTCTCCACCGAAGTTCACGCATTTGTTTTTACAAAAATACATTTATTATAAATTCAAACCAATACAGTACTATTGTACAATCACATCCTAAACAAAAACCAGACAAATCATGACTAACACAGACTAAACTAACACATTCCCAAAATACTCAAGGATGGCATTTATCCCCCACGCGTTGACAATTAACCTGCAGCGGAGAATCCTAACAAACCCCACCCTGCCACAACTTAGGGGTTTCTAAAGCATCAGGGTCCCGCACACTTTTGATATGATCCCGCGATTCTCAGTTCCCCGCAGCTTTTCTACTGGCTTGTAATTACAGAAGCGACTCCCCTTTAAAGTCCACGGCAGTTTTGTCTGATTTATGTTCAGGTACGCGGAGGAAGGTGAGTAGAGGTGAGGTACAGGAATGTAGTAACCATGCACAGGCTCTTCAAAAGCACCTTGAAAAGGTGCGGAATGGTGTGAGAGGGGAGCGGCGTTGCGGGTTTCAGTTTGCGCCGATTACAGGTCAGAAAATAATAGGCAATCAGTAAGCTTAATGGGAACAGCGCATTTTTTTTTGCTGTCGCCACCGAGTCCCTTTGAACACGAGAGACATAAAAGACTGCAGATGCTGGAATCTGGAAGCAAACTAAAACGATCTGCTGGAGGAATTTAGCGGGCGAAGCTGCATCCTTAGAGCATGCGAACAGAGAAAATGCATACATCAGGATGCTCTTCATTGACTACAGTTCAGTATTCAATACCATCAAACTGTTCAATAAGATTCACGACCTAGGCCTCAATACACAGTTCATGTTTTGGGAGCAACCACAGTGTGAAAATATGGAATTGCATATTCCTTTAAATTTCTCCCCTCTCACCAAAAGTTATTCCCTCTAACCTATGACATTTCTGCTCTGAGAAAAATATTCTGACTATCTTAAAGTACAAAGTTCAAAGTAAGTTTATTATCAAAGTGCACCTATGTCACCACATACAACCCCGAGATTCATTTTCTTGTGGGCATTCACAGTAAATACAAAAAACTTAAAACAAGCATATAATAATAATAATAATAATAATAATAAGCAGCAATAAATATCGAGACCATGAGATGAAGAGTCCTTGAAAGTGAGCCCATTGGTTGTGGGGACAGTTCAGTGATGAGGTGAGTGAAGTTATCCCCTCTGGTTCAAGAGCCTGAATCCAGTGGTGTGGGTTCTGATGGCAGCAGTGAGAAGAGAGCACAGTCTGGATGGTATGGTGATGATGGATGTTGCTTTCCTGTGACAGCACTCCTTACAGATATGGTGGGGAGGACTTCACCTGTAATGTGCTGGACTGAATCCACTGCTTTTTGTAGGCTTTTCCATATAAGGGCATTAGTGTTTCCATTTCAGGCCATGATGCAACCAGTCAATATACTCTCCACCCCACATCTATATAAGTTTGTCAAAGTTTTAGATGACATGCAGAACTTTGCAAACTTATAAGAAAATAGAGGCGCTACCTTGCTTTTTTCATTATGGCACTTACATGCTGGAGAGATATATTGTACAAACACTGAGGAATTTAAAGTTGTTGACCATCTCCACCTCAGATCCCCCAATGATGACTGGCTCATGGACCTCTGGTTACATAAGAACATAAGAGATAGGAGCAGGAGTAGGCCAATCGGCCCCTCAAGCCTGCTCCGCCATTCAACAAGATCATGGCTGATCCAATCTTAACTCTAGTTATCACCGAATCCCACAAGGCAACAGTGCCAACCAGGTTTCCCTCTCCTGACATCAATAATCAGCTCCGTCATCTTGCTGACATTGAATGAGAGATTGTTGTTGTGGCAGCACTCAGTCAGATTTTCAGACTCCCTCCTATATGCTGATTTGTCACCCCCTTTGATTCGGCCAATGACAGTGGTGTCATCAGCAACAAGTATGTCATTGGAGCTGTGCTTAGCCACACAGTCATAAGGAAAAAGCGAGTGGAGCAGGGGGCTAAGCACACAGCCTTGTGGTGCACCCATGCTGATGGAGATTGTGGAGGCGATGTTGTTGCCAATCCGAACTGACAGTGGTCCACAAGTGAGGAAATTGAGGATCCAATTGCACAAGGAAGTACTGAGACCTAGATCTGGAATCTTATTGAACAGCTTTAAGGAGCTGATGGTATTGAATGCTGAACTGTAGTCCAGATGTTCCAAGGTTGAGTGAAGAGCCAAGGAAATGACACCTGCTGTTGACCTGTTGTGGTGGTAGGCAAATTGGAGTGGATCCAGATCACTTCTCTGGCAGGTATTGATATGTTTCATCACCAACCTCTCAAAGCACGACTTCACAGTGGATGTAGGTGGTACTGGATGATAGTCATTGAGGCAGGTTAGGCACAGGTATAATTGAAACTTGCTTGAAGCAGGTGGGTACTTTGGACCGCTAAAGCGAGAGGTTAAAGCTATCAGTGAAGACTTCAGCCAGTTGATCAGTATTTGGCCAGGTACTCTGTCTGGGCTGGGTGCTTTTCACGGGGTCATCTCACTGAAGGATGTTCTCATGTCAGCCTCAGAGACTGAAATTATAGGGTTTTGGGGGGCTGTGCGGGTTTGTGAAGGTGCCTCCATGTTTTGATGGTCAAAGTGAGCATAGAAGGCATTGAGCTCATCTGGGAATGAAGTGTTGTCGGGAGTGAAGTTGTGAAGTTTGGTTTCACTTTGCAGGAGGTGATAACATTCCAGCCCTGCCACAGATGTTGAGCTTCCTTCAGTGATTCCAGTTTGGTCTGGAATTGCCACTCGCACGCGAGATGTCTTTAAGGAGATCATACCTGGACCTTTTGTATCTCACTTGGTCGCCAGACCTGAATGCCACTGATCTGGCCCTCAGCAGCTTGCAAGTTCATCCAGAACTCTGAATGATTTTGTGAGGACACACTCACCTACACTGTTCTTATAAAATCTCTGATAACCATGGTGTATTCATTCAGATCTTTAGATGAGTCCTTCAACACTGCTAGTCCACTGACTCGTACTCAAAGAAATGTAATCTAAATGACTTTGATTGTGAAGTGATTATTGGTGCCAGACGGGGTGGTTTGAGTATCTCAGAAACTGCTGATCTCCTGGGATTTTCAAACACAACAGTCTCTAGAGTTTACAGAGAATGGTGCAAGAAGCAAGAATATATCCAGTGAGTGGCAGTTCAGAGAGTAAAAACACCTTGTTAATGAGAGGGTCAGAGGAGAATGGCCAGACTGGTTCAAGCTGACAGGAAGGTGACAGTAACTCAAATAACCATGTGTAACAACATTGGTGTGCAGAAGAGCATCTCTGAATGGACAACACATTGAACCTTGAAGTGGATGGACTACAGCAGCAGAAGACCACACATATACACTCAGTGACCACTTTATTAGGTACAGAAGGTACCCAATAAAATACCTGCTGAGTGTATTTTGTGACACAAATCAATATAAGTATGAATCTAAGTCATCCAACTAGAATTATGCAAGAGAAGCCATACAGCTTATTTTGTCTGTGCTGGCCATGTGAAAGTGCACAGATTGCTGGTACATTTCCATTGCTCTATTAAGTTTACCTCAAGTATTAATCAATTAAATAGGAATGAAAATGGGTCTACTCCTGTAGTCAGTGTTTAACAAGGAAGAGATCAGGATATTTTTATCTGGATTGCTCTCCATCTTGTGCTATTAAGTATTGGAATACTGTGATTAAAAATCCAATAGTACTGGAGGAAAAAATGCAGCAGGCATTGATACCTGTTCTGGAGCTAAAGGGACTGGTCAAGATAGTTGGATGGTTGTGATGGCAGTTGTTAACCAATTCTGTGTGGGAACTTGATTTTACTTTGTAGTAATTATTTTTATTATCACTTATTGGTTCACAAGATATGGAATTGTCAGCCACTCACTGCCCTAGAACTGAGACCAGCTGTGATTGTTGAATCATGTTTAGAGGCAGCACGGTAGCCTAGCAGCTTGTATTACAGTGCCAGCGATCTATGTTCAACTCCGCTAGCCTCTGTGAAGAGTTTGTATATTCTCCCCATGGGTTTCCCCATGGGATTGCCTGGGTTTCCTTTGGGTGCTCCTGTTTCCAAAGACGTACAGGTTAGTAGGTTAATTGGTCATATGTGTATAATTGCAGATGACACAGGTATAATCTCTAAATGATAACACTGGACAACAATTTTTTTCAAAAGATTGGCTTCCTCAATTTTTTTTTGTTTATAATAGACTGCTTGAAGCTGAACACAAATATAACTTCAGAATACTTTTATCATGTAGGAATTTGGGGAAACAAGAAATTACCTTTCATTGAATATAATGCATTTAATTGCATAACGGGGCCATTGTTTTTGCAATAGTTCAACTAAATAAAAACATTTTGTTGATGATTTTCATTTGTACTCAGTGCCTCAAAGAGGAAATTGAAAGACTATGGAACATGAACAGGGTATACCTTGTCGCAATAGTAATATCTACAGCTGGTATCATCCCAAAGGTACTACGCAATAGCATTAAACAATTAGGACTACACAGTAGTATCTATGTAAATCAGAAAACCATAATACTAAATGCCACTAGAATAGTCTGAAAGTTTCGAGCACTTGAGAAATGAGCATGCTTGGTTCTGCCCGTACTTAAGGTTTTACCAGCTTGAGCTGAGAAAAAAATAATAATCATAATTATGACACATTGTGACACATTGTCATTAAATTCTCCCCAAATTAACTTGGTCCATCTACAGAGACTTCACCTACACCTCTTCCCACCCTATTACTTGCATCATTGGCATTAGCCTCCCCACCGTCAAGGACATCTTCAAAAGGACATGCCTCAAGAAGTTGGCATCCATAATTAAGGATCCTCACCACCCAGGACATGCCCTCTTCCCATTATTGCCACCAGGGAGGTGGAATAGGAGACAAACACTCAACAGTTTCGTACCCTCTGCCTTCAGATTTCTGAACGGTCCATGAACCCATGAACACCACCTCACTTCTGCTCTCTTTTTGCATTACATTTACTTTTTTATATTTCTTATTGTAATTTATAGTAATCTTTATATATTGCACTGTATTGCTGCCACAAAACCACAAATTTCATGACATTTGTCAGTGAACCTGCACCTGATTATCTTGCTATTCTCTTCCCTCAGTTCCTCCATTTTCACCGCATTTATTCTCAGGATGAGGGTCTTTTATTCCAGGACGTCTGAGGTGCCCTTTTTTTCAGGAAACCGGATTCCTCCTCCACTGCTATTGATGCAGCCCCCACCCGCATTTGCTCTATTTCCAGCACATCTGCTCTCATCTGCCCTCTCAGACACAACAGGGATAGGGCTCTACTTGTCCTCACCTACCACCCCACAACCCTCCTCAACCTCCTCAACATCTACATCTGGGATTTCACCACCAGGCACGTCTCCCCCTCTCTGTTTTCTACAGGGATCACCCTCTCCATGACTCCCTTGTCCACTTGTCTCGCCCCACCAATTCCCTTCCAAGCACTTATTCCTGTATCAACACTAAGTGTTACACCTGCCCTTTGCACCTCCTCCCCTCCTCCCTCACTCCCGTCCAGGTGAAGAACTTTATATGTGAATCCACTGGTGTCATTTACTGTAACCAGTGCTTCCAGAGCAGACTCCTCAGCCTCAGTGAGATCTGTCACAGACTGGGGCACTGCTTAATTGAACACCTTTACTCCATCTTCTGTAATTGCCAGGATCTCCTGATAGCTAGCCATTTTAATTCCACTTCCCATTCCCACACTCCTTTAATGCCAGTTGAGGCAAGACACAAATTTGAGGAACAGTACCTCATACTTGGCCTCGGTCTCATAGCATGAAGGTCAATTTCTCTAACTACCTCCTCCCCTTTGTTTTCCCTTATCCCATCAGCCCTGTCATCCCAGCTCTTTCCTCTCCCCATCTCCTCGATCTGCCCATTGCACACTTTGTCCTTCCAGTTCCTCTCCTCAACTGCTTCCTTTCACCGTCCTCTCCTATCAGATTCCATCCTCTTCAGCCCGATGTCACATCCACTTATCATCTTCCAGCTTCTTTCATCATTCCTACTCTTCTTTCCCCCTATACCTATCTTCTCACTCTCAACTGGATCCACCTACCAGCCAGCTCAAGCTTCTACTCCTCCACTACCCTTTTATTCTGACTTCTGACCTCTTCTTTCCAGTTCTGAAGAAATGTCTTGACCCAAAACAGCAGCTGTCCATAGATGCTGCCAGGATCATTGAGTTCCTCCAGCATTTTGAGTGTGTTGCTCCAGATTTCCAGCATCTACAAACCTACTTGTGATTGCACTGCTATCCAAGGTGTGTAATAAGAATTGGTTGGGAGAGGACTGGGAAGGTCAAAGGAAATTGGCCTGTGGAAACGGTGCTCTCTGCCAATAACTGGGAAGAGCTTGATCACCACATGCATTATGCTCTCAGAGTTGCTGTATGGGCACAAGTGTGTGCTTGTTTCCTGTTCTTCACCTCAGTAATAACCTGGGACATCTTCCAGTTTTTCTGGGGGTCCAAGATGGAGTGAGTCTGATGGATTACGATGCACGTCCCCTGAGAATGGGGACAAAAGTGTACCTAAAATTGGCATCACCCTGGTTTAATCATTTGGTGTGTGAACCCCAAGTACATCGACATCAAGTGTCACTGTATGCTAAGGTTCTACCTGTTCGTGGTGTTGCAGAAGGGCTGTGCAATGCCCCAATCAGCTGCACTTGTCCTTTGTGGAAAAGCTCTTTCGGTAAATATCTTTGACTATAAGTCCATCAAGTAGTAGTCAAGATGGAATGTACTGCAGACACTGTGTACAGGGAAGCCATGAATCCTGTGGGTTTGTTCCCTGAACAAACAATCCAAGTCATCTGACAGAATGTCATATCACCAGATCTGACCAACAAGCATCAAGACCGTGCTTGGTTGATGGTGAGAGGTGCTCTCCCAGTCAGAGCTTTCCTCTACAGGCGACATATTATCCACAGTGTATGCTGCCCTTGGGATGGTTGTGGTGGGGAAGAGACAGTCCCCCCACCTCTTTGCAGATTGTGTATTTGCTAAGAGGGTGTTGAGATAGGTGCAAAGGTTGTTGTCTCGTTCTTCCCCTGCAGCTGCGTAACAGGGCTCTCTGATCTATGGGCTGCTTCCAGGGAAACACACCACGATGGACATCAAACGCTGCTGGAAATCGTCAATTTGGTGAAGGACACTCTTTGGTCTACTCGAGACTTGTTGGTCTTTGAGCACAGTGAGGTGTCTGTAAAGAAATGCTGCTAAGTCACGCAGTCCAGGCTGCTAGTGTAAAACTGAGGTCCTTCCTGACCACAGTTTTGGCTTCTTCCGCTACCTCTTATGGAGGTGCAGAGTGAGGTGGGGAAACCTCTCAAATCATGAAAGTGTGATTCACCTCAAGAGGACACATCAGTGGCAATGATGCTGTTTGTTAGTGTTGTTTTAAATGTACACTACTGAACCTCAAATGTAAAGGGGTTATTTTTGCACTGTTTCTCCCCCCATATAGTCAGTATATTTGGATTAGATTAGTTTAGATTTATTTATTAATCACATATCCATAAAAGCATGCAGTGAAGTGCTTTGATTGCATTGGCAACCAACACAATGTGAGGATATGCTAATTGCCAGCTCATGAATAAGGTCTATTTTTTTGAAAATAGAAAAGTCAAGATATGGGGAGTATCTGCTGAGAAGCCCCTCATACAATGAAAAGGGCACAGGGGTCGTGCAAGTGGCATGGCGCTCTGCTTTGTTTGATTTTTTAAAATAAGTCTACATCAAGTGGCCACTGAATATGTGTTCCTGGTCTTCTGCTGCTGTTGCCCATCCACTTCAAGGTTCGATGTGTCGTGCATTCAGAGATGCTCTTCTGCACACCACTGTTGTAACACGTGCTTGATTCACTTACTGTCACCTTCTGGCACTAAAAATCACTCCACTGTCAAAGATCTCATTTCTTCCCCATTCTGATGTTTGGTCTGAACAACAACTGACCCTCTTGACCATGTCTGCATGCTTTTATGCATTGAATTGCTGCCACATGATTGGCTGATTAGATACTTGCAGGTGTACCTAATAAAGTGGCCCATGGAGTGTATCTTTACATTACTGAAGGTAATGACCACGAATAGGAAAAAAATTGTAGTGTTTCCTCTTTTGTGTATATTATTTATTATGAATAAAATCTATTTTTAAAATAAAAGAACGACAATGAGAGGTAATTCCTCTGTTCTTTTACGGGTACCGTCAGGGATTTTTTTTGTATCCACTGAGAGATTAAGTGACTCATCCAAAATTCAGCAGGATAATTAAAGCTAATGGTATCAAAGGCAATTGAACAGCATGAATAGGAAGTTAGTTTAAGCAAAAAATAGTCATTAATGAATCATTTCAGACAAGGGATTTGCAAAGTGGCATCCCACAAATTAGGCTGTTGTTAATACTGTACATATATGAGAATATACTGTAAAGATTATAAGGACTTGAATATAAAGATTATTTGTTTAATGATTGAAAACATCATTGAGGGAGTTTGACTTTTTGCTCTGTTTTAGACATTTCTTTTCTAGTGGATGTTGGTAAACAGCTTTACAAATTAATAAGTGAGAGATTGATAAATATTGTCATGAAAGAGATTTTGCAGTTGTTGTATATAAGTCACAGAAAGGTAATGTGCAGGTACAACAAGCAATTAAGAGAGCAAATGGTATGTTTGCCTTTATTGCAAAGGGATTGGACTACAAGAGTAAGGCACTTGCTGCAATTATACAATTATACAGGGCTTGGTAAGACCACACCTGAAGTCCTGTATAACGTGTGGCTTGGATTCATTTCTCTTAGAGATAGTGAAGCAGAGGTTCATTGAATTATATTCTGAGATGGGATGGAGAAGGAATAGAATGGGTCTCTAGTTTCTAAATTTTAGTAAGTTGTGTTAGCCTTATTGAAATAGAACACAGCCACAATGTTCCGCCAACCTTTTAACCTACTCCAAGATCAGTCTAACCCTTGCCTCCATTTTTCTTTCATCCTTAATGCCTCTAGTGTATCTATCTCTACCACCACACCTGGCTGTATGTTCCATGTACTTACCATTCTTTTTGCAACAAACTTATCTCTGACATCTCCCTATACTTTCCTTCAATCACCTTAAAAATATGCCCTCTCAGAATAGCTATTGCTGGCCTGGGAAAGTATAAAGATCAGCTTTATTTGTCACATGTACATCAAAGCATCAAAACATAACAGTGAAATGCATTGTTTGTGTCAACGACAAATATTTTCCAATTATGTGCTGGGGGTAGCATGCAATTGTCACCATGCTTCCTGTGCCAAACTATAACTATAACCCTCACTAATCTGTACGCCTTTGGAATGTGGGAGGAAACTAGAGCACCCAATGCTGGATTCCAAGAGAAAGAATTTGTAGAATGCCTACAAGATGGCTTTTAGAGCAAACTTGTGGTTGAGCCCACGAGGGGAAAGACAATCCTGGATTGGGTGTTTGTGTAATAAACCAGATTTGATTAGGGAGCTTAAGGTAAAGCACCCTTAGGGGCAAGTGATCATAATATGATAGAATTCATTCTGCAGTTTGAGAGGGAGAAGCTAAAGTCAGATGTGTCAATACTACAGTGAAGTAAAGGGAATGACAGAGGCACGAGAAAGGAGCTGGTCAAAGTTGATTGGAAGGGAACACTATCAGGAACGACGGCAGAGCAGCAATAGTTGGAGTTTCTGGGAGCAATTCGGAAGGTGCAAGATAGGTACATCCCAAAGATGAAGCATTCTAAAGGCAGGATGATGCAACCATGACTGATAATGGAAGTCAAGGCCAACATAAAAGCCAAAGAGAGGGCATATAATAGAGCAAAAATTAGTGGGTAATTAGAGGATTGGGAAGCTTTTAAAAACCAACAAGGCAACTAAATAAGAAGGTAAGCTAGCCAATAATATAAAAGAAGATACAAAAGGTTATTTCAGATATATAAAGGGTAACAGAGAGGAGAGATGGACATCAGACTGCTGGAAAATGATGCTGGAGAAGTAGTAATGGGGGACAAAGAAATGGCAGATGAACTGAATAAGTACTGTGCATCAGTATTCACTGTGGAAGATGCTAGCAGCATGTCAGAAATTCTTCTTTCTTTCTTTCTTTCTTTCTTTCTTTCTTTCTTTCTTTCTTTCTTTCTTTCTTTCTTTCTTTCTTTCTTTCTTTCTCAATCTTTTTATTATTAATAATAATAAGAACAAAATACAAATGATATATTGATAAAGGGATTACAAATATACAAAATCCCATTACACATAAAAAAAACATAAGCAATGGTTACAGTATAAATGAGTTTACCAAAACATGAACCATACAGTATATGTATAAACATAGTAAATCTAGATATTTCATAATATATAATATAAAAAACAGAAAAAAAGAAAAAAATATTATGCAAATTAACTAACCTACTAATCAAATAGCTAATAAAGAAGAAAAAAGAAACAAAAAAAGAAAGAAAAAAAAGAAGAAAAACTAGAAAAGGAGAAAAAAAAGGGCTGTTTATAATATCTCACAAGAATACATAATCATCAATGTCGTCCACTCCGAACCTCTCAACATACATAAGATTAAAGCTGAAAAATCAAATGAACTTGGAACAGGGTCATATAACATCATATGAAAATATTGAATAAATGGTCTCCATATCTTTTCAAATTTAATAGAAGTATCGAATACACCACTTCTAATTTTTTCTAAATTTAAACATAACATAGTTTGAGAGAACCAATTAAATACAGTGGGAGGATTAATTTCCTTCCAATCCAACAATATAGATCTTCTAGCCATCAGAGTTAGAAATGCAATCATTCGGCAGGCGGAAGAAGATAAATGCAGTGAGTCCTTCATTGGTAAACTAAAAATTGCAGTAATAGGATGAGGTTGTAAATCGATATTCAAAACCGCAGAGATAATATCAAAAATATCTTTCCAATATTTTTTCAAAAGCGGACATGACCAAACATATGAGTTAAAGACGCAGTTTCAAATTGACATCTATCACAAATAGGATTTATATAAGAGTGAAAATGAGCTAATTTATCCTTGGACATATGGGCCCTATGTACGACCTTAAATTGTATTAATGAATGTTTGGCACATATCGAAGATGTATTAACTAATTGAAGAATTCTATCCCAATTCTCAATAGGAATAATAAGATTAAGCTCTCTTTCCCAATCATTTTTGGTCTTATAAAGGGGCTCTGAACATATCTTCATAATTATATTATAAAGTTTTGATATAAGCCCTTTTTGAAAAGGGTTTAATTCAAAAAAAATCTCCAAAATATCTGAAGGCACAAAATTTGGAAACATAGGAAGTACAGTACTTTAAAAATGCCTAATCTGTAAATATCTAAAAAATGAAATCTAGGCAAATTATATTTATTAGATAATTGCTCAAAAGACATAAAACAATTGTCCAAAAATAAATCAGAAAATCTTAGTAATCCCTTAGTTTTCCAAGCTGAATAAGCTTGATTTGTAATGGAAGGGTGGAAAAAGCAATTAGATACAATAGGACTATTTAAAACGAATTGAGTCAACCCGAAAAATTTCCGAAATTGAAACCATATACGTAAAGTATGTTTAACTATCGGGTTGTCAATTCGTTTCGGCAATTTAGAAAGAGCAAAAGGGAGAGAAGTCCCTAAAATAGAACCCAGAGCATAACCTGGTACCGATTTAATTTCTAAACTCACCCAATGAGGGCCAATGCATGTCAGAAATTCAAGATGGTCAGGGGAGCAGAAGTGAGTGATTCCTTCATCAGGAATTGGGTCTTGGCCAGAAACGTCGACTCTTTATTCCTGTCCATAGATGCTGCCTGACCTGCTGAGTTCCTCCAGCACTAGATGTGTGTTACTCTGGATTTCCAGCAGCTGCAGAATCTCTTGAGTTCAGATTTTTTAATAGTGAAAACTAGATTTATAGGAAATAATCAGTGGGTCTGTGGAGAGAAAAGCAGAGATAACAGTTCAGGGAAATGACCTTTCATTGGAAAGTTGAGAATTCCAATCATTTTCTTTTTTTCAGATTTTAACAATTGTACTACTATTTTCCATTTTGCAAATCATTTTCCAGGATCGAGGATGACTTGTCATTCCAGTTCTACAAGTTATGAGGTGGGATCTGAAGATTCAGCCACATATGAGGCAAATGGAGTTAGGCTGTAGTGATGGTGCGTTGAATTGTGGTGTCCTTCCTTTCACAGGCTGCACCTATCTTCTGTGTGTTCCACTTACAGACACTTGAAACTCTCAGTGCCTTCTCAGATGCCCATTTAAGTGTGTGTGGGCAAGAAATTTCCTTACATTAAGACATTACATGTTCTCAAGGTGCTTTTGAGGAGATAATTGAAGCATTTCCCCTGGCTTCCTGGAAATTGATTACAAAACTGGATCTTGAAAGAGGGTGCTTGCTTCGAGAATCCCATGTGCAGACAAAGTGAAACATCAACCAAAAATCAGTTTCCCGCACTTTCTACTTTTACTTCAGATTTCCAGCATCTGCAGTTTATTTTTGATTTGCCTACAGATGACCTAGACTGCTGGTTGGATTTGACACTACTTTGAATTATACATGGAAAAGTAATGGGCCCTTTTTTTGAATACAAAAGCCTTGCTTTGTGGTTTGTGGTGTTTTGAAGATTAATCCTTTCTATAATCACTGGAGGAGTCTTGCTGAGTTTGTTCTAAGAATGTCTTGGATCTCATATTTACTAACTTTTGCTGCAGCATTAGGTTCCAGCCACCCCCCCCCCCCCAAAACCGCCTCAGCTGCCTCTGGTCTCAGGATGAAACTTTCTACTTTAGAACATCTGAGATGTTTGTCGCACACCTTCGCTCTGTCCGTCGCAAAAGGGAGGATCTTCTGCTGGCTACCCATTTCAATTTGACCTCCCGATGCCACTTTGCAATGTCTGTCCATGGCCTCCTCTATGGCTATGTTGAGGACAAACTCAGTTTGGAGGAGCGGCTCCTCATATTCAGTCTGGGTAACCTCCAACCTGATGGCATCAACATCAATTTCTCTGACTTCCAGTAATTTCTCCCCATCCTTCCATCTCTCCAGCTGTCTTTTTCCATTCCCCATTCTGTTACCCTCTCACCCCTTCTCTTCTCATCTGCCCTCTGGTTCCACTCCTCTTTCTATTTTTTCATGGCCCACTCTCCACTCCTATCAGATTCCTTTTTCTTCAGCCCTTTACCTCTTCCACTTGTCTCCTCCCAGCTTCTCACTTCATTTCCTCCTTCCCCACCCAACAAACACCTACCTTCCCCCTCACCTGGTCTCCCCTATCACCTGCCAGATTGTACTCCTTCCCCTCCATGGATGATGGAAAAATGGAGGGCTATGTAGGAGGAAAAGGTTAGATTGATCTTGGCATAGGTTAAAAGATCAGTATAACATTGTGGACAGAAAGGATTGTACTGTGCTGTAATGTTCTATGTTCTATGCTCTCTGCTCTACTCCCCACACCTTCATATTCTGGTTTCTGTCTCCTTCCTTTGCAGTTCTGATGGAGGGTCTCAGGCTGAAACATTGACTGTTTATTCCCCTCCACAGGGCCTGACCTACTGAGTTCCTCCAGCATTTGTGTGTTGATGAGAACTATCTGATTGGTTTGAAAACATTTTTTTTTTGAAAATGGACAGTGACCAAAGTGGTTTAGAGGCTGTTGTTTTGCTGCTGAGCCTTGTGGTCAAGGAGCTTTATCTCACGCTGCATATGTCAAGGAGTAAATGCAAAACTTTATGGACAGATTTTCCCCTCCACAGATGCTGCCTGACTTGCTGAGTTCCTCCAGCATTTTGTGTATGTTGCTCAAGATTTCCAACATCTGCAGGATCTCTTGTGTTTAACCAAGAATTGATGGATGTAATGTTTAGGTTTTATAAGGTATTGGTCAGACTGCACCTGGAATTTTGTGAAGCAATTTTTGGCCGCTTACCTAAGAAAGTATATGGTTGTATTGGAGAGGGTCCAGAGGAGATTCACGAAAATGATCCTGTGTATGAAAGGGTTAACATATGAGGAGTGTTTCATGGCTCTGGGTCTCTACTCACTGGAGTTTAGAAGGATTGGTGGTGGTGGGGGGGAATCTCATTGAAACCTATTGAATATTGAAAGGTCTAAATAGAGTGGATATGGAGAGGATGTTTTCTATCATGGGTGAGTCTAGGACCAGAGGGCACAATCTCAGAATAGAAGGATACCCCTTTAGAACAGAGATAAGGAGAAATTCCTTTAGCCAGAGGGTGGTGAATCTGTGGAATTCATTGCCAGACTACCGTGGAGGCCAAGTCATTGGGTATGTTTGAAGCGGAGTGTGACAGGTTCTTGATTAGTAATGGCGTCAAATGTTATGGGGGGAAGGCAGGAGGATGGGGTTGAGAGGGAGAATAAATCAGCCATGATGGATTGGCGGAGTGGACTCGATAGGCCAAATGACCTAATTCTGCAGCTATGTCTTATGGTCTGAACCATTCCCTATGCTTGCTTCCCCTCCTCTCACCTCATCCCCACTTCTCTTTCATGGCTAAACATTATCAAAGGTGTTGGAAGGACCAGGAATGTAATAGCTTCAAATTGAAACCACACATGTGTTTCTGATCCTGTATGGTTTATAAAAGTTTCAGATCTCCCTATTCAAGAGGATTGATTCAAAAGCTCAAAAATAAAAAAAAAGTAATTATGTTAAACAGCTATATTTTACAGACATTTGAAAATATGCTTCATACGATTGGGCAGGAGGGACTGTTCTCCTTAAAGAAGGCCAAATATAGTTCCGTGGAAATTTAATTGAGGTGGTAGAGATTATGAAGGGTTTTGCCTGAAAACATGAGAAGAAAGTTTCCACTGGCAAGAGCTCATAACCAAAACTCAGAGACTCAAGAAAGTTGGCAAGAAAACAGAGGGGTTCTGTGGAGAGCCTTTTAGAGCAGGAAGGTGTTGTAATCTGAGTCACTTCAGCTCAGCCCATCTTTGCTGCCCAAGGTCCCATCCAAGCAGTTCTCATTTGCCTCTGTTTGGACTAAATTCTTCCACATTCATGTACCTGGGAAAACATGCCCAGCCTCTCCTTATAACTCAAGCTCTCCAATGTTGTGTATTTGATGTTTAAGTAATGGTTCAGTAATCTTGTTTATATGTTGGTTGATTAAACATGTTAAACGAGTTATATGAATGGATACGTTAATTGCATACGTCATTGCACTACCACATGCCTCAATTAAAGTAAACTCAAAGTTAGACTCACATTTTGGACTCCCGTGTCTTCCTTTGAATTAGTTAATGTTTGAAGTTACAAAATGTAGCGTCCAGCCCTGGAGAAATCCTTGTGGATCTTTTCTGCATGCTCTCTTGCTTAGTCACATCCTTCCTATGGTGTGGCGAGCACATGGTACTGCAGGTGTGGTCTCATCAATGCCACGTACAGCTGCAACATGACATTTCAACTCCTATACTCGGTGCCCCGACCACTGAAGCAATATGCCATATGCCTTCTTCTCCACCCTGTCTGCCTGTGTCACTGCTTTCAGAGAATTTTGTGCTTCTACTCCTATGTCCCTGATCTATTACACACCCCAGGGTTCTGAAATGCATTGTGGATATTCATTGTATTGTCCTTTGACCCTGGTTTAACTATCCAAACTGCATCAAGGACCAAGGATCAACTTTATTTGCCATATACATTTACATGTATTAGGAATTTTGCTGTGGTGTGTTGGTGTGACATGCAACTGAAAGCAACAACATTCAACAATTATAAAGAATTAAGGATTATATAAAAAAGGTTAGAAATTAGAGATTAAAGGACAGATGTGGAATAAAATATACGTAAATACATAACTACCAGCATGTATTTATAATGTAAACATCGTTATAAGAAGTGGTTTGAAGTGTCTGCAATGCAGTGCAGTGATAAGATAAGGTAATGCACACAAAATCCTTGAAGAACTTTGCAGGTCAGGCAGCATCTAAGGAAAGGTTAAGCATGCAATGCTTTGGGCCGAGACCCTTCAGGATTCCGAAGAAGGATCTCAGCCCAAAATGTCGACTGTTTCCTCTTTTCTGTAAATACTGCCTGACCTACTGGGCTCAGGACTTCTTCAGGGTCCTGAAGAAGAACCTCGGCCTGAAATGTTGAATGTTTCCCATTTCCACAGATGCTGCCTGACATGCTGAAATCCTGTAGTGTTTTGTGTGTGTTGCTTTGGATTTCCAGCATCTGCAGGTTTTCTCAAGATGAGGTAATAGATGGGAGGAGAGCAAACTAGAATAGTTGATTATATTAACTGCCTGGGGGAAAAGCTTTTAAGATGGCATGAGGTTTTTTGTTTTAATAGTCCTACAACACTTTCCAGAAGTGAGCTTTTTCCACTTGTCTGAATTAAATTCATCAGCCACTCAATCCGCTTTTTCTATGCATCTGAAAGGCCGATGAAAGCATTTTCAATTGTTGAGTTTCAGATTAGAATTGGACAGGCAACCTCTGCATCATGAACCCCCCAACAAGCACCAGGCCACAGTCTTCCACACCATTATAGATTTCATCACACCAGGAGATCTCCCTTCCACAGTCTCTAATCTGATAGTGCCCCAATCCCATACTTCAGACTTTCGTCTCTTACTCAAGATCTACAAACAGCACGACTGTAGGTCAATTGTTTCTGCCTGCTCTGGCCCCACTGAATTTACCTCCTCATATCTTAATATTTCTTGTGTCTTCCTACACTGGGATAAATGTTTGAAGGGAAAAACTTTGCAGGTAACTAGTAAAGTGTACAGGAAGTACAGTGAAATACCTGTCTTGCATTCTGTCCATGCTGATCAGTTGAATATAACAGTGCATTGAGGTAAAGCAATAACAGAATACAGAATAAAGTGTTACAGATAATGCAGATCGACTATAAGGTGCAAGATCATAATGGGATAAATTGTGAGGTCAAGAGTTCATCTTATCATACTTGAGAGCCATTCAATAGTCTCATTACTGTGGAGAAGAAACTGCCCTTGATCCTGGTGGTAATTATGTTCAGACTTTTGAACCTTCTGCCTGATTGGAAGGTGGAGAAAAGAGAATACGGTTTCCTTTAAATTGCGCAGGTGCGTGGCCGTGCAGTAACTGAAATGCTCTTGCGCATATGGCTTTTGTTGCCGCACATCTGAAATTTTCTTTTATGTGATGTTAATATAATTTTGAAATCTATATCAATATAATTGCATATTATAGAAGTATCCATCAAAGCCATCAGCTGTTTCGGCCAATCTTCTTTCTGAAGAGGAGGTCTCTTGATTCAAGATTCAAGATTGTTTAATGACATTTCCAGTACATAAGTGTAAAAGAAAATGAAATACAGTAAATGCTATTCTGGATCTGATGCAGCACAAAAATCATACAATAAGGAATAATGAAACAACAAAATTAATGTAAATATATAGAACTAGCTGATATACACAGGTCGATTGTCCATAAAGTGACGCTGGGTACAGGAGTACATAAGGTGACTTCGACAGGAAATGGTTGATGGGTGGAGGTGTTGTTCAGCCTGATGGCTTGGAGGAAGTGACTGTTTTTTGCATCTGGTGTCCTGGTGTGGATGTTGCATAGCCTCTTCACTGATGGCAGTGAAACATAGGCAGGGCGGCTGCGATCCTTCATCATATTGCTGGCCTTTTCCTGGCACCTTTCTATATATATATATGATATTGACCAACACTAGTTCTTGATATCATTTTCCCTAATGTGGCACCTTTGGATTTTCATGGGGTTTATTCTACAAGAGGGTCTTATTTTAATAAGAAAATGCAGTCTAGAATTAATTTCTTGAATTTTAAACATCTTTTCAGTGCTGACAACACTTCAAATACTTTGCCGTTGCTCAGATAGAATGCATTATATTAAATGCCACTGGACTCAATAGGTTTCTGAAAGTTGTCATCACTGGGGATGGTAATGGGGATAAGCTCCCATTATCTATTAAATGCCCCAATGGTGTGTCTCAAACAGCCTTCAGCTACTTAACGTGTGCCTTAGCCACTAAGCCCGGCGGACAGGAGGGGCAAAGGTGGGTTACTGGTGCCTTAAAACCAGTCACCGGGCAGATGGGGCTCATCAGCCGTGGTTGGCAGCTCATCTAGGAGAAGGAAAACTCTGATCTCAAACCTCCGTTGCCTTGCGGCTACACGCACTCATGGGGAAGGCTTTGGAGGAAAACCCTGAGGGAAAAATCTCGAGCTGGAGTCCCCGAGGCAGTCCTACATTGAGCTCAGCACTGACTGGCAACTCCTGCGACACCACTGGTACCAAACTGTATCGGTCTCTGCCGTTCCTTTCGAATCATCAGATGTGTGGAGAGGGGGAACTTGCTACATGGGCAACAGCTTGCTCTCCATTTCGTACTGCCCAGGCTCGGGAGTCACATAGACAGCTATGTCGACCCGACCAATGGAGGGCCTCATTGGATTCAATAATGTTGTAGAGTCAATAGTATGAGCTAAATAACAATCTTACGTAGACAGCCCCTGAGATCAAGAGTGACTTTGGTTTTGTGGGTTCCTGAGGTGGCAAATAAGGTATGTTTGAAAGGCAGCCTCTTTCACAGATGGGACCTATGTAGTGTTTAGTCTGTGAGGTACTGTAATCCTTATGTCACTTGTGTGGGACCTCTTGAGTGCTCCCAATGAATGGCCCACAGGTTCTCAATAGCATTCTGCACGCCTATTTTCCACTGGGAGTGGTCATGCACCAGAGATTCTGAGGAATTGGTGGGATTGTTAGTAAGTACTTGTCAAAGGAGGCTTTGAGAACATTCTTTAGTCTTTTCTGCTATCAATCTGGTTACCTCTTTCTATAACACAGCTCAGAAAAGAACACCTGTTTTGGAGTCTAGTTCTGGCATGCTGATATAATAGCCTGTCCAACAGAGCAGACTGGGTGTAAGTAAGATATTAGTAGTGGGAATCATGGCTTAGGAACATATACTGACATTGGCTTACCTGTCCTGCCAGTGAATTTTGTGAAGAAAACACTGATTTTATTTTGAGATGCCTGCTGTAGCTAGCCCAGGTCTCAGAAGCGTATCAGAGAGCAAGGATCTTAGCTCCCCAATAGACCAATAGTTTTGTGCCCAGACTGAGTTCACAGACTTCAAATATCCTTTCCTAAAATGTTTTGCTGGCTCGTTAAAGATGGTGTTCAATGGATGTTTGCCTTCACTGAGGGATAGCTCCCAAAATTCCAAATTATACATAGTAGTCCACATTTTGGACCGTCTTGTCAGGACCTATATTGTTGGAAGGTAGTGTTGTTCAGAAGAGATGGATTGGTAAAGGACATTGCTCTTGGGGTGCTCAGTTAGTTAGAACATCAAAATGGGCATTCCTGCAACTATGCTGCCTGATCGTTGTTAGAACATTCAAAAATTAGCTTATCACTCTTATTCAAGACCTGAATTTCCTGTTACTACAATTGCTCACCAAGTTACCCTTATATAATGCAATGGTCTTTCTCAAGCACTTCTGGTGGCAAAGACCACATTCCAAAAACTTGCCCCCCCCCCCCCAGCCTCATCTCATCAGTAGCCCAGTTGATAAACCTGTTGATGTAGAGGTGATTGATGTTATCTCCAGAGGACTATTGGGTCATAGGCTTGACAATGAGGGAATACTTCCGCTTTTGTATCAAAATGTTTAGGTGGGAACAATGGAGGAGACATTTGGAGCCACATGCACATCTCAGAGGTGCAAACAATATTAAATGTAAATGGGAATGAGTGGCGAACAGATGTTATTAACTGGAGACTCAAATAAAATAAAGCGTGGTCAAAGAATTATTATACAATCCCAGAATCAGGAATAATTCTCTTGTGAAAAGATACTTCAGAAATCTATTAGACATAAACATTCAGATTCATTGATTTAGCATGTGTACATGGAAACATAGAGTGAAATGTGCTGAATGTGTTAACAACCAACCTAAGGATGTCTTGGGGGAAGTCTGCAAGTGTTGCCACACATTCTGGCGCTGACAAAGCATTCCCACTATATTCGTTAGGAGAACATCCAACAAAACATGGCAAACAACAAAACAAGCCCATATCCTCATTCCCACAGACAATTCTCCAGCGGCAGCTTAGGCCTCCAGCTTTTGACTTTTGGACTTCTGAACGATCTTCGGTGTCAACCCCAGACTGGCCAATGACACACTACGTTTGAAACATTAGTGTACACATCTGTTCTAAGAGTTTAAGCTACTTGTAGTGATATACACCCAATAAATTTCTGTGTAATTTGTGTTTTTATCAACTTCTAACACTTTGCAAAATCTGATAGTCAAGTAATTTTTTATAGTTCATTTTTTGAACTTCATTGACTTAGTTTAAGGGATAAAATTTTAAAATATAATCAAGTTGTACTTTTGATATAAAAAGAGATTCTGTTGGAACCTTTATTGTATACTCATGATTGTATTTTCATCAGATGCAATGCTGTATCTTTTAAGAATAATGTTTTATGTTCTATGTTCTGCTATCATGTATCTTCTTGCTGTAATGTTCTGTGTTCTATAAGAAAAATAGAGGATCATATAGGAGGGAAGGGTTTGATTGATCTAGGAGCAGGTTAAAAGGTCGACACAATATTGTGCCCAAAGGGCCTGTACTGTGCTGTAGTGTTCTATGTTCTACCAATGAAGTTCAAGAAATGAACTATAAAAATACCTGACTATCAGATTTTGCAAAGTGTTAGAAGTTTATAAAAGCACAAATTACACAGAAATTTAATTCAAGAAGGGTCATGACCTGGAGCTGGAACCTCACAACTAGAAAGAACTTATCAATTTATAAATATTTCTCTACCAACATTTCACCTCTAACTAACCTTGCGATTTCAAAGCCACATATTTTGTGCCTTTGATTAAACATAATTGTATACTTCATCAGAAAAACTGAGTTATTAAAAACCTTATCATTTCAAAACAAAATTGAATTGTTTAAAACAAAACTTCCCTAACTTAGTGAAAATGCTTACAAAAATAAATCATTATTCATAAAAATTTATCGAATATGAAAATATAATATAAACTGACTTGCAGTATTGACGTTTGGTTCAAAATGTTACTCAGCAGCTAAGTACATTTAAGTGAATATTAAAAACTGTCAGATGCAGGAAACCTGAAGTTAGAACAGTAAAAACTGGGTTGATTGTTCTGTCTTTCAAAGTAAATACATCTAATTTGAACCAATATTGAAGCAATGAGTGAGCAATGTTCCATTTTTCAAAAATACAGGACATTGGTATAAAAATCTTCCTTCAGTCATCTTGGCAATTTAAAGGGGTGGTATTACTGAGAAAATGCTCCCGTGATTTTTTTCCCTCTCAGGAATGGCTGGGTGGAGAATTTTTGGGGTGATCCCAGCTGGCGCAGTCTGAATTCTGTGGTTTAGACATCCAGGCTGGATTGACTGTAACGAGCTGAAAGCTTTTATCTTGAGACCTGGAGTTTCCTGTTGGTCTACCTTTGATATGGACGGAACACCTGCAGCAGTAGAGACACTTCCTCATAAACCTCTGCCTTGCCTCTTTTGATTCATGGCGCTGAGGGACTGTTGTTCAAGTGCACAGTCATTAGTGTCTCCAGACTCGCCTGTTTGACGCCAGACTTTGCTGTATCTTAAGTTGTTTATGGGTGGGTTCACATGTATTTTAAAGAGACAGAATTCCTTCTTTTTTTCTTGCAAAGCTGCTCACACTCAGGCTGCATTTTACAATTATCAAAGCCGCTCCTTACTTTTGAAGACATACTGCCACGCCCAACCACTTCCAAATATGTTTGCATTTCACAGAAAATTCTGTCAACTTTTTTTAGAAAACTTCATAAGTTATTTAAGGATTTTCGCTAATTTTTTTGGATGATTGGCTTTTCCCATGACAATCCATTGCATTCAGTGTTCAAAATAGTTGGTGGAAGAACAGAGGCCAGATGAGATATTTTTTACACATAATGGGTAGCTGTGATGGAGCACAGCACAGGTCCTTCATGCCATTTAGTCTGTGCCAAAAAAAAAAAATTCTGCCTCGTACCATCTATCTGCAGCCAGACCATTGCCCTCCATACCCCTCCCATCCATGTACCAATCCAAACTTCTCTTGAATGTTAAAATTGAACCCGATTCTACCACTTGCGCTGGCAGCTCATTCCACATTTGCACCACCATCTGAATGAAGAATTTCCCCCTCACGTTCCCCTTAAACATTTCACCTTCCACTCTGAACCAATGATCTCTATATTTCTTGTCTCACCCAAGCTAAAGAAAAAGCCAGCTTGCATTGACTCTACCTATACCCCTCATCATTTTGTATATCTCTATCAAATCTCCCCTCATTCTCCTAAACTCCAGGGAATAAAGTCCTCACCTATTAATCTTTCCCTATAACTCAGGTTCTCAAATCCCAGCAACATCCTTGTAAATGTTCTCTAATTCTGATATGTCTGAAATGATAAGAGAATCAAAAGCAACTTTCAAAATTAAATTGAACGTGCATCCAATAGAAAAATTTGCAATAGGCCAGATGGTACCCTTAATGTAATCTCAGTAAAAGAATAAATAATTTCCTTTTATTCATTCCAATTGTGAAATAATTTGGTAACTATATCTACTGAAAGATCTATAAATTTGTCCTTAATCTTCTTCATATATTAGTTAATTAAGCCCATCATCACCACTGGGGCATGGGCTGCTGGCGGCAGCTCACTAGACTCCTCTGTCCTGGGCCATTCTTTCAAGTTGTCCCAGGTGGAACCCATCTTCTAGGTGTCAGCTTCAAGGTTGTGTCACCAGGTGTTCTTTGGGCTGCCTCTCTTTCACGTTCCCTGGGGAGTCCACATTGGCTCTGTACATTCCATGTTCCAATGGTGGTAGTCCTGGATGATAGAAGGTTGATTGGCTCTGTGGGTTCCACTTCGGGACTTCATACGTCTCAATGGCTTAAATCCTTCTTCACCCAGGGATGAGATCTTTGGACCTTCTGTAGATGTTTCTGTAGCACTAGATTTTACAGGGTGGGGTTGCTAGCCCCATGCCCAACCCTCCTCCTTTCACAACCAAGCTTGGGACTGACCATGGCGGAGTTTTGATCATAAGGACAATGCTACAATCTCTTAAAGGCACAGACCAAGTTAAACAGAGCACCCACCATTCTTTGTGTAAAAATCTTGCCCCTCACATCTCCTTTGAACTTACCCCTCTCACCTTAAATACATGCCCTCTGGTATTAGACATTTCAATATGTGGAAAACAACACTGTCTGTCTACTCTATCTGTGCCTCTATCAGATTTCCCCTCAGCCAGCACCACTCCACAGAAAACAATCCAAGTTTGTCCAATATCAGAGAGATCAATTTCAGAAACAATTTGAGGATATTGGTTGCTCTATTATGAATGAGAATGTATGTACATAATAAGACTTTATCAGGTACACCTGTACGCCTGCTTGTTAGTACTAATATCTCTAGTCAGTCAATCATGTGGCAGCAATTCATGCATAAAGGCATGCAGACCTGGTCAAGAGTGTCATGATCTGACCTATCTGAACAGTATGCAAGACAAGCTCTTCACTGTATCTTGGTACACGTGGCAATAATGAATCAATTCCAGTTGCATTTCCAATCTCCTTTCATACGACAGTCCTACCAATCTGAGAATATGGTGAAACATCACTGCACACCCTCTATGGAATGTATACTCTTGCTCAGATAAGGAGGTCAAAAGTGCACACATACGTGGTGTCACTGAGGCCCTGTGGCATTGTACTCATAAACAGCTTGCTGCACCTACATGTCTGATCTTGGTGACTAATCTATGAGGACACCCAGGGTTCTTTGCACATCAATATCTCCCAATTTATCATTACTTCAATAAAGCTCTACTTCTTCTTTTCCTACCAAAATAGGTAATGTCAACTGTTTTATGTTTCAAAACTTCAAGGGGATACT
Organism: Hypanus sabinus; assembly: GCF_030144855.1. NCBI lineage: Eukaryota > Metazoa > Chordata > Chondrichthyes > Myliobatiformes > Dasyatidae > Hypanus > Hypanus sabinus. The sequence continues at coordinate 36,880,133 of NC_082738.1, read as the reverse complement.
GTGATAGAGGGTAGTTCAGGACTCGACAGAGCCATTGTGTTATATAGCATAGAAACAGGCCCTTCAACCAATCTGGTTCATGCTAACCTGAGGAAATTATTTCCAGATCACAGTACAGAGTTGTGAATTCAATGGAAACAAGAGATGCAATAATTGGACGTACATTTGATTGCTTCTTTAAAAAAAACATACAAAGAGAAACATATCTGCAATTTATCAATCTGCAAGAAACTGATGTGGATCTAGGTGCATGCCACTGAATATCGAGGTTAAGAGGAGATGCAGGTCAAAGGGTTCTTAGAGAGAAGTTCTTAAGAAGAGGAAGGGATCTATAACTCAAAGAAAAAACCTGCTGATGGTGGAAACCTAAAGCAAAAGCAGAAAGTGCTGGAAAAACTGAGCAGGTCAGACAGCATCTCTGCAAAGAGAAACAACCGATAATTCAAATAGGTGACCCTTCACCAGAACCGTAAAAGATGCAAGCTGGTTTTCAGTAAGTGAGAAGGTGGGGAAGGGTGTGTAGTTCAAAGGGTTGTGTCTTCCATTACGATGATCTCTAATATATATTGCAATCATGGCTTTTATATATGTGCGTAGAAATTCTTGAATATTGTTATGATAAACATGATAATTTATGAGTGCTTGTTTTCAAGTCAATGTATTCAGCTACTGTGAATATTGTTCCACTTTATTTTGAAGAGTTTGTGTGGTGATTATCTCAAAGTTACTAGCTGTGGTTTCTATGTTCAGAGGATACTAGTACATTAAGCAAATGTATTACATGATAATGTTGTTTGGACCTTCTTCAGTTAAGATCCATCTACATAATCTCAGTTGTGTCTCCTTAATGTTTTGTTTTGATGGGAGCTAATGCAATACTCAGCTGGACGCTCTTTGTGAAACTCACAATATACAGTATTGCAAGCACAAGAGATTCTGAAGATGCTGGAAATCTTGAGCAACACACACAAAATGCTGGAGGAACTCAGCCGGTCAGACAGCATCTATGGAGAGGAATAAACAGTCAATGTTTTGGACTGAGATCCTTCCTCAGGACAGGAAATGGAGGGGGCTGAATCCAGAATAAGAAGGACGGGAGTGGGGAAGGAGTACAAACATTCTGAAAGGAACTCTTTTGTAACTCCTTGGTCTGCTCTTCCACCACTCTCCATATATAACAGAAAATGCAGGTGGAACTCAGCAGTTCAGGTATTATCTATGGAGGGGAATAAACAGTCGACACTCAGGCCAAGACCCTTCATTGGGACTAGAAAAGAAGGGGGCTGAAGCCAGAATAAGAAGATGGGGGGAGAGGAAGTAAGTCAAGCAAAGCTCTGGAAATCTCTCTGTATCCCTCTTTTCTCCTTTAAGAATCTCCGTAGAGCCTCTCTTTGTGATAGCCTCAGTTACCTCCTTACTTGACTATGTTAAATATTATTTAATAATACTCCTGCAAAGAATATTTTGCTACATTAAAGCCAGTCTATAAACACAAGGTACTGTAATTGAACAGGATGTAACCAAGCAACACAGATTAAGAATGTTTGATGTTGAGCCCTGTGTTGAAGGAAGGACAAAGTCGCATTTGCTCCTTTTTTGTTTCTCATTCAGGTGATGTATGTGTGTGAATAATATAGTGATGTAGATTGCCAATGCTTAATGTCCAGGACTGCTTGTAGACATTAGGATTGGCTATCTGGAACATAGAACATAGAACAGTACAGCACAGGAAGACGTCCTTCCGTTGTGCTAAACCAATTACCTCTGCAACCTTTGCCTCTGTGCCTTTGGTGAGGTCGGAAAGAGACACACTTGACGGCAGTTCAGAAATAGCCTGCATATGCAAAACACAAAAGGTTCCTAATTTTCATAGATCCATGAAAAAAATGTATTTAAAGTTGCCCATCCCAGTTCTGATGGTCAGTCAATCACTGGCCCTGCACTTGCAATCCCAACAGTGTTTGATTACTGATTACTGCGCAAGTTTTAGCTTGTTGATTTTAATAAAGTTATTATAATTGTAATTGGAGCTAACATTAGGAATCAGCTAATGGAAATTTGAAAGCATTAAAAAAAATTCCCTGAAGCAGTTTTTTGCACTTCCCAAGTATCTTTATTTTTAATTGTGGAGCCACAAAGCTTTTGTTGTGGTAGATGTCGGGCCTTTCCATCACTACGTTTTTACGTCAACTTCACTTGGTGTGCTTTAAGGGATCAGCAGCTTCCTCTCTCTCTCACCTGGTCCCAGTGTAGATCTAACGAAGAGACTTCTGTGATCCTGAAAAGATCGGAACTTGAAAAGTCAGATTGGATAAAACAAAACTTATTTTCTGAATGTTTTGTTTTCTCTGTACAGAGTATGCTTCCTGTGGGGCCTGAGGGTTTGACTCTCGCAGGGAATACATTTCCACGGGTGTGAGCAAACTTGCTGGTAACTCTAATGACTGAATATTATTCAATAACATCATGATGCAAGTTGGTAAAGGAAATACAATTCTGGTCTTTGTACAAAAACACACTGGCCAACTGGAGCACTCAGGTAACACCGGTCAGATCACTACTGGATATTAGAGTCATAGAGCTTTACAGCGCAGAAACAGGCCCTTCAGCCCATCAACCTGTACCTAGACCACAGCCCCCATACCCATGCACCTATCCAGATTTCTCTTAAATGCTGAAATCAAACAATGCAACCAGTTTACGAAACTACTTCTTTTACTTCTTCTTCTTTCAAATATGATTCTGTTACTGAGCTGTGTGTGATTGGAACCTGTGATTTACATTTTAGGGCCAGTTGAGAGATCTGGCACCTTTATCTCCAAAGGAGTTTGGTGAGGTTTGGAGCAGAGTGTATGGCCTGGAGACCTGAAAACCTGGATTCGAGGTGTGAGCCTATGATTGGCTCCATTGCTTCTCTCTGATTGAGGCATCGGATAAGGTTGAAGTCGACGAAGATGAAAGCGGAGGACAGGCTGGTGTTTGGCGGTCCTCCAGTAACTTACTGGTGCAGGAGTCCCTCTGTCTGACCAGGGCAATGACCGTCTGGATTTGGTATTCTAGTTCCAACTCGCAACCTTCAATTTGAGTGCTGAGCGTTCTGCCGTCTGGGCCATGGTTGTGCACTGGCTGGATGCATGAGACATCACAGTGGAAGATGAGTCTCTTGGCAGCTTCTCTCTCTCTGAGGTAAATTTAGAACATAGAACACAGAACAGTACAGCATACTACAGGTCCTTTGGCCCACGATGTTGAATCGACCTTTTAACCTACTCTAAGATCCATCTAACCCTTCCCTTCTACATAGCCTCCATTTTTCTACCATCCATGTACCTAGCTAAGAGTTTACATGTGATAAATTTGGTAAATTGATCTATTATTGTCACATGACCCAGGGTATGGTGAAAATCATTGTTTTGCATGCCATCCACACAGATTATTTCATGACAACAGTACATTGAGGTTGTACAAGGAAAACAATCACAGAATGCAGAATAAAGTACTATGGTTACAGAGAAAGTGTAGTGCAAGCAGATAGTGAGGTGCAAGGTCACAATGAGGTAAATTGGGAGGTCATGAGACCATTTTATACTAGTCAGTAGTCATAACAGCAGGGTGGAAGGTATCCTTCAGCCTAGTGGTATGTGCTTTCAAACTTTTGTATCTTCTGCCCGATGGAAGGGAGGAGAAGAGAGAATGTCTGAGGTGGGTGGGGTCTTTGTTTTCGTTAGCTGATCTACTGAAGATATCCTGTTGTCCATTGGTCCACTTCATCACCCTCACAGGTTTGGATGAAGCGTGAGCAGAGATTGAGGTGGGACCAGGAACTTTTCCCCTCTTTTCTCAGCTGCTCACTGGCTGGCACCCACATTTTGGAAAGCTTAAACTGGTTTTCACCAAATTAGTACAAATTATGTGAATCTCCTCAAGAGTATGTGGAAAAAAGATTAAACATCCTTTTGCAGATTTTACAATTGGCAAATCTCTTTGTTCTTGTAAATCCTTGTAAATCTGAGCAAGATCATTAATTGTTAATAGGGAATCAAGCTTCTTATAGCAGGTGACATCATCTAGAATTAAAAGCCTTAATTGTTACCAAGTACAGTCTCTCCTGGGTGTTCCAGTTACCTTCCTAGTTCCAGCACAGCTCATCACAGAAAATCCCTCCCCACCATTATGCACATTTACAAGGAGCACTGCCACCAGCAAATAGTGTCCCTCATCAAGGACTCCCACCATCCAGGCCATGCTGTCTTCTCAATGCTGCCTTCAGGAAGGAGGTACAGGAGCCTTAGGTCCCACACCACCAGGTTCAGAACAGTTATTACCCCTCAACCATTCCTGAACCAGCGTGGATAACTTCACTCACCCCAACTCTGAATGATTCCACAACCTATGGACTTAATTTCGAGGACTTGCAACTCATGTTCTCAGTAGTATTTGTTTATCTATCTATCTGCCTATTTATTTATTTATTTGTTTGTTTGTTTGTTTGTTTGTTTGTTTGTTTGCTGAGTTATTATTTGTGTTTTTGTAATTGCAAAATGTTGTAATTTTGTAATTTTTGTAATTATAAGGGTACCTAACTTGCTGAGTGTTTGCAGCATTTTCAGACCTCCTGTAGGCAGTAATGCAGTCCTGGGTGATGAACATGAAACATCACAAATATGAAAAAGAAAAATATCAGTAACAATCAGCAGGTCAGGCAGCGTCTGTGGAGTGAGAAGAAGGATAGCATAGTAGCATTGTAGGGTGCCATGGTAGTACACACAGTAGGATGGCACATTAACGTAACAGTATAATGCTATTACAACACCTGTGACCAAAGACATACCCATTATTAGGCTAATTGGTCATGTGGGTGTAATTGGGTGGCGCGGCCTCATTGGGCCGGTAGGGCTTTTTACCATGCTGTATTTCTAAACAATTTTTTTAAATTAAAAAAGGTTAACATTTCAGGCCAAAGACCGGTCCTGTGACCCTTCCACCTGATTTGAACCAATGGCTAATCTGTGATGTTATGAAAAGCACAGATTTTTTAAATGGCTCTTTTATACCACCCACAGAAAGATTCCGATAATCTGACAACTGATAGTTTGGAGGCTCTGTTGGTTTGGCATCCGACTTGCTCGCTTGTCTGGAATGTGAGACAAGGGTCCTGAATGCAAATGAGCTCTGTGGCTGGAGACAGGAGCCTGGATCGTGACCACAGACAGGGTCCAGAATGGGGGCTGAGATGTGTCCCAAACACCAGGAGCCAGGAGTGTGGGCAGGTTTACAACTGGAGCTTTTACTTCTCTCTTTAAACTCGATGGGTTCACTGGAAAATTTGCTGTATTACTGTGTAAAATTTAAAGTTAAATTAAAGCTTGTTTGAGTATTCATTGGAGTAAAATCCAATTCTATGGAGAATCTGGCTGTTTGGTATTTCCAATGTCTTAAAGGTGCTGGGTTGTCTACGTTTTGATATAATAGATTTGAATTCACCCATATAACTTGACTAGTATGAAAATCATCTCTCCAAATTAAATTTCAAGGTAAATTTATTCTCAAAGTACGTGTATGTCACCATATACTACTTACAGATTCAATTTTTGCAGGCGTTCACAGTAGAAGAAAGTAATACATTATAATCAATGAAAATCTATACATAAACAATGACTAACAAACAACCAATATGCAAAGAATTCAACTGCGCAAATAAATAAATAGATACTGTGAACATGAGCTGTAGAGTCCATAGATTGTGGAATCAGCTCAGTGTTGGTTCAAAAGCCTGATGGTTGAGGGGTAATATCTGTTTCTGAACCTGGTAGTGTGGGACCTATAGCTTCTGTTCCTCCTTTCCAATGGCAACAGCATGGCAATAGAGTACTTTCCTCGTAATTGCACTTACATACTGGACCCGGGACAGGGTCCTCTGAAATGATAACAACGAGGAAGTTAAAGTTGCTGACCCTCCCCACATCTGATCCCCCGCTGAGAACTGGCTGATGGAATTCTAGTTTCCTCCTCCTGAAGTCAATAATCAGCTCCTTGGTTCTGCTGGTATTGAGTGAGAGGTTGTTGCTATGGCATCACTCAGCCAGATTTTCAATCTCCCTCCTAAATGCTGATTCATCACAGCCAGGAACAGTGGTGTTATGGCAACCTTAAGTATGGCATTGGAGCTGTGCTTAGCCACACAGTCAGAAGTATAAAGTGAGTAGAGCAGGGGGCTAAGCACACATCCCTGTGGTGCACCTGGGCAGATGGCGACGTAGAGGAAATGTTGTTGCCAATCTGAACTGACCAGTGAGGATATCGAGGACTCAATTGCACAAAGTGGTATTGAGGAGAAGGTCCTGAAGGTTATTGATTAGATTTGAGGGTATGATAATATTGAATGCTGAGATGTAGTCAATGAAATGCTGATGTTGTCCAGATGTTCCAGGGTTGAGTGAAGACCCAATGAAATGGCGGTTGTGCTGGTAGGCAAACTGGAGTGGATCCAAGTTGCTTCTCTGGCAGATGTTGATATGTTTCATCACCAACCTCTCAAAGCATGACTTCATAGTGGATGTAAGTGCTACCAGACAATAGTCATTGAGGCAGTGTACCATGTTCTCTCCAAGCACTGGCGTAATTGAAGCAGGAAGGCACCTCCGACTGCCGAAGCCAGAGGTTTAAGGTATCAATGAGTACTCTGGCCAGTGATCAGCACAGGTATTTAGAAACATAGAAAGCCTACAGCACAATACAGGCCCTTCGGCCCACAATGCTGCACCTTAGAAATTATCTCGGTTTACCCATAGCCCTCTATTTTTCTAAGCTTCATGTACCTGTCCAGGAGTCTCTTAAAAGACTCTATCGTATCCACCTCTACCACCGTCACCGGCAGCCCATTCCACACACTCACCACTCTCTGCGTAAAAAATTTACCCCTGACATCTCCTCTGTACCTTCTTCCAAGCACCTTAAACCTGTGCCCTCCGATGCTAGTCATTTCAGCCCTGGGAAAAAGCCTCTGACTATCCATATGATTAATACCTCTCATTATCTTGTACACCTCTATCAGGTCACCTCTCATCCTCCGTCACTCCAAGGAGAAAAGGCTGAGTTCACTCAACCTATTCTCATAAGGCATGCTCCCCATTCCAGGCAATGTCCTTGTAAATCTCCTCTGCACCCTTTCTATGTTTTTCATATCCTTCCTATAGTGGGGCGACCAGAACTGAGCACAGTGGGTCTTATATAGTTGCAACATTACCTCTCGGCTCCTAAATTCAATCCCATGATTGATGAATGTCAGCGCACCATATGCCTTCTTAACCACAGAGTCAACCTGCACAGCAGCTTTGAGTGTCCTATGGACTCGGACCCCAAGATCCCTCTGATCCCCCACACTGCCAAGAGTCTTACCATTAATGCTATATTCTGCCATCATATTTGACCTACCAAAATGAACCATCTCACATTATCTGGGTTGAACTCCATCTGCCACTTCTCAGCCCAGTTTTGCATCCTATCAATGTCCCGCTGTAACCTCTGACAGCCCTCCACACTATCCACAACGCCCCCAACCTTTGTGTTATCAGCAAGTTTACTAACCCATCCCTCCACTTCCTCATCCAGGTCATTTATAAAAATCACAAAGAGAAGGGGTTCCAGAACAGATCCCTGAGGCACACCACTGGTCACCGACCCCCATGCAGAATATGACCCATCTACAACCACTCTTTGCCTTCTGTGGCAAGCCAGTTCTGGATCCACAAGGCAAGGTCCCCTTGGATCCTATGCCTTCTTACTTTCTCAATAAGCCTTGCATGGGTTACCTTGTCAAATGCATTGCTGAAATCCATATATATTATATCTACTGCTCTTCCTTTTTCAACAAGTTTAGTCACATCCACAAAAATTCAATCAGGCTCGTTAGGCACGACCTGCCTTTGACAAAGCCATGCTGACTATTCCTAATCATATTATGCTTCTCCAAATGTTCATAAATCTTGTCTCAAGATCTTTTCCATCAACTTACCAACCACTGAGGTAAGATTCACTGGTCTATAATTTCCTGGGCTATCTCTACTCCCTTTCTGGAATAAGGGAACAATATCCACAACCCTCCAATCCTCCAGAATCTCTCCCATCCCCATTGATGATGCAAAGATCATCGCCAGAGGCTCAGCAATCTCCTCCCTCGCCTCCCACAGTAGCCTGGGGTACAGCTCATCCAGTCCTGGCAACTTATCCAACTTGAGGCTTTCCAAAAGCTCCAGCACATCCTCTTTCTTAATGTCGACATGCTCAAGCTTTTCAGTCCGACATAAGTCATCACTACAATCACTAAGATCCTTTTCCATAGTGAATACTGAAGCAAAGTACTCATTAATTACCTCTGCTATCTCCTCCATTTCCATACACACTTTTCCACTGTCACACTTGATTGGTCCTATTCTCTCACATCTTATCCTCTTGCTTTTAGTACTCGGCTGAGTACCCTGTCTGGGCCAGATGCTTTCAGTGCTTCTGAAGGATGTTCTCACATCGGCCTCAGAGACTGGAATCACAGGATCATCAGGGGCTGTGGGTGTTTGTGAAGGTGCCTCCATGTTTTGATGGTCAAAGTGATCATAAAAGGCATTGAGCTCATCCGTGGGAGAAGCATTTCCATGCCAGTGAAACAAAGTTTTGAAAACTTTGATGTTTCAATGTACAGGTGATACATAATTGAATTTGAATATGAGAACTTCTACAGAAAAAGAGACCCCGAGGTACGAAGCATCAATAATAAATGTGGTGACTTTATCCAATGAAAATGCCTTCGGATTGCTGAAGTATTCTAATTCTACCGTACACAGTTTTGCTGCTAAATCCTCGATATTCACAGGTAAGGAAGGTCATAGCTTCAGGGTGCATTTGCTTTGTGCTAATCTCAGCAATGGTTTGGTTCAAGTAGCCAGATTTTCCTGATTTCTCGCCAGGGAATAACACCTGTGGTATTTAGGCTAAGAAAGGAAGGAAATAAATTTGCATTTCTATAGCCTTCTTCATGTCTTCACAACATCCTTAAGTGCATCACTGCCAATAAATTATTCTGAGAACTAATCACTGTGTTTTGTGCATGTTCTGGCTTGATTGCCCTTTGCTACGATGTTTTACACTAGTGCCCCTGGGTTTAGAAAGAGAATTACCCAGAGATTCTGTCCCAGATTACTCTCCAGTAATTTCTAATGGAAGGAGGTGTGTGAAACCAAAATTGAACCTTTCCCAGGATCTGCCACGGACGCTCCTATTGGCTTCTCAAACCACATATTGAAAGGCCTGGATAGAATGGATGTGGAGTGGATGTTTCCTGTAGTGGGGGAGTCTAGGACCGGAGAGCACAGCCTCAGAATAGAAGGATGTCCATTTAGAACAGTGATGAGGAGGAATTTTAGCCAGAGGGTGGTGAATCTGTGGAATTCATTGCCACACATGGCTGTGGAAGCCAAGTCACTGGGTATATTTAAAGCAGAGGTTGATAGGTTCTAGGTTAGTAAGGGCGTCAAAGGTTACAGAAAGAAAGTGGGAAAATGGGGATGAGATGGGTAATAAATCAGCCATGCTGGAATGGTGGAGAAGACTTGATGGGCTGAATGGTCTAATTCTGATCCTATGTCTTATGGTAATATGTGACAAGAAGCACTGAATTGTGGGGGCATCTACAAGTTGGACTCTTGACCTCACAATTTACCTCGTTATGATCTTACACCTTATTGTTTACCTGCACTGCACTCTCTCTTGAAGCTGTTACACTTTATTCTTCGCTGTTATTGTGTTACCTTGTTCTACCTTGTTCTACCTCAATGCACTGTAATCATTTGATCTGAATGAACAGTATGCAAGATGAGCTTTTCACTGTATCTTAGTACGTGGCAATAATAAACCAATTCCAATACATTCCCCAGTAGTCAACTACTACACTGGGTGAGATAAAGTATTGGATATTTCTTAATGGCCACTATCACTAAATTAGCGTTTAAAAATCAGTCACCCATTGTAGTCTGCCAGCCTGACAATCTGCTTCGAGCAGTTTTAAAGCTGGAGAAATGATATCTTTACTTCTGAACATTAGATAGTCTCAATAATGGGAGGGCTATGGACATTGTGCAGGTAGAAGGGATTAGTTTAGTTGGCTATTTGATTACTAATTTAATTGGTTTGGCACAGTACTGGCTGAAGGGCCTGTTCCTGTGCTATACTGTTCTATGTCCTATTGCTTCATCTTTTATGTGTGTGTGTGTGGTGCACCTCTGTAAGGAGCTAAATAAGGGACTGAATATGCAGCAGCTGTACAATGTGGGGAAGGTTTGACATGAACTGGGGAGACTGGGACAGACTGAAGGATTTTATGAGATTTAACTGTCTTGGATCAGTGATTTTACACAGACAGTATGGGTATATTCCCTGGGACTGCTGATGACATGAGACAATCTGCTGCATGAACATACTAATCTTAAAACCACAGAGCTTTTCGGTTTGTGTGGGAAACTGCATACTCTAGCTTTTATATTAAATCTAAATAAAGAGTAATGGGTGTACAAGCATGTGCTTTTTTTAAATTTCAAAAAATAGACTTTATTCATGATTAAAAATACATACAAAAATCAGTACAAAACACCTTTAAATTAGTGGTAGGTGCATTGAGTACTGTAAACTTTTAAAAACATCAACAAAAACAGCACCTTTCTCACTCCCAAAGCCCCATGATTGAGGAGGTTCTCATCCCAGCTCTGGCCCTCCATGAGTTGTAGTGAAAATATGTGTGCAGCCTTGGCAGAGAGGCAGGAATACAAGAAACATTGCATCATTCCAAACTTTTACTTTCAAAATGCAATGGAATTTTTCTTTGGCTTATACACAACATTACACCTTTTGGAGAATGTGATTGACAGGAACCAGCTATAGATTAATGATTTACAAGTATGGAATGTTTCATCATAAGAATGTGACAACAGAAAATAGCAATTAAATAGATTTAATTCCATTTTATTCATTTGCCTGCTGAAGTGGGGAGAGAATTCAGAAATTGGACAATCAAAGGGACTTAGGAGTCTCCTCTACATTGGTGAGGCCTATTGTAAACTGGGGGGGGGGGGGATGCGCTTCATTGAACACCTCTGCTCCATCCGCCAAAAGCGGAACTTCCTGGTAGTCAAACACTTTAATTCTAATTCCCTTTCCTGTCGGTCCATGACCTCTTGTGCCAAGATGAGTCTACCCTCAGGGTGGAGGAGCAACACTTTACATTCTGTCTGGGTAGCCTCCAACCTGATGGCATGAATATCGAATTTTCCTTCTGGTAAAAAAATACCCTCCCCATCCCCTCTTCTGGTCCCCACTCTGGCCTCTTACCTCTTCACATTTGCCTACCACCCTCCCCCGGTCCCCTCTTCCTCCCTTTTCTCCCATGGTCCACTCTCTTCTCTTATCAGATTCTTTCTTCTCCAGCCCTTTACCTTTCCTACCCACCTGGTTTCACCTGTTACCTTCCAGCTATTCCCCCTTCCCCTCCCCCCACCGTTTTATCCTGGCATCTTCCCCCTTCCTTCTCAGTTCTGAAGAAGGGTCTCAGCCTGAAACGTCGACTGTTTACTCATTTCCATAAATGCTGCCTGACCTGCTGAGTTCCTCTAGCATTTTGTGTGTGTTACTTAGAAAAAGTCAGTAGTAAAGAAAGCAAATATAACGTTAGCATTCATTTCCAGAGGACTAGAATCTAAAAATAAAGATGTAATGATTATGCTTTATTAGGCATTGATGAGACCTCACTTGGAATATTATGACCAGTTTTGGGCCTATATCTAAAGAAGGATGTGTTGGTGTTGGAGAGGGTCCAGAGGAGGCTTGTAAGAATGATCCTGGAATGAAGGGGTTAATGTATGAGAAACACTTGATGGCTTTGGGCCTGCACTTGCTAGAGTTTGAAAGAATGAGGAGGGGAACCTTGTTGAATCCTACCAAATATTGAAAGGCCTAGACAGAATGGATTGACATGGAGAAGTTATTTCCTATGGAGGAGGAGTCTAGGACCAGAGGACACAGCCTCGAATTAAATGACTTCCCTTTAGAGCAGATATGAGGAGGATGGTGAATCGGTAGAACTTATTGCCATAGAAGGCAGGAGAATGAGGTTGAGAGAGAATAATAGATCAGCCATGATGGAATGATGGTCTAAATGGCTAATTCTTCTCCTATGTCTTACTGACTAAATGTCCATAGAGTCATATCACACTACAGCATTGAAGAAAGCCCTTCAGTGCCTATACTGCTTGCAGCTTGGTTTTCTGCTTAGTCTTCTCTTCCTGCACCTGAACCATAGCCCTCCATACTATGTGCCCATCTAATCTTCTCTTGAATATTATAATTAAACCTGCATCCACCACCACTGCTGGCAGCTCATTCCACACCCACATTGCCCCACGTCACCCACGAGTGAAGAAATTTCCCCTCAGATTCCATAAGACCATTAGAGAGAGGACTCATTGAATCTGCTCCACCATTTCATCATTGCTGATCCATTTCACTCTCAGCCCCAATCTCCTGCTTTCTCCCCATTTCCCTTCATGGCTTGACTAATGAAGAATTTATCAACCTCTGCCTTAAATATACCCAATGACTTAGCCTCCACAGCTGCCTGTGGCAACGAATTCCACAGGTTCACCACTCTGTGGATAAAGGAATTCTTCCTCATCTCCGTTCTAAATGGACGCCCCTCTATAGAGTCTCTGTGAAAAATGAGGGAAGTGCAAGACAGATATATTCCAAATAAGAAGAAATTTTCAAAGGGAAGAAGGACACTACCATTGCTGACAAGTGAAGTCAGAGGCAAAGTAAAAGCAAAAGAGAGGGCATACAAGGAAGCCAAAGCTAGTGGGAATATAGACGATTGGGAAACGTTTAACATCTTGCAGAAGGAAACTAAGAAGCTCATTAGGAAGGAAAAGATGAATTATGAAAGGAAGCTGGCAACTAATATCAAAGAGGATACTAAAAACTTTTTTAAGTATATAAAGGGTAAAAGAGAGTTGAGGGTAGATATAGGACCAATAGAAAATGATGCTGGAGATATTGTAATAAGAGATGCAGAGATGGCAGAGGAACTGAATGTGTATTTTGCATCAGTCTTCACAGTGGAAGACATCTGCAATATACCGGACATTCAAGAGTGTCAGGGAAGTTTGTGCAGTGAAAATTACGAATGAGAAGGTGCTCTGGAAGCTTAATGGTCTGAAGGTGGATAAATCTCCTGGACCTGATGGAATGCACCTTGTGTTCTGAAGGAAATAGCTGGAGAGATTGCGGAGGCATTATCAATGATCTTTCAAGAATCGATAGATTCTGGCATTGTACCGGATGACTGAAAAATTGCAACTGTTACTCTGCTATTTAAGAAGGGTGGGAGGCAGCAGATAGGAAACTATAGACTTGTTAGCCTGACATCAGTGGTTGGGAAGTTGTTGGAATTGATAGTTTTAGATGTCATGCCGAATCTGTGCAAACCACTTATGCTTTCTTCATAATGGCATTTATGTGTTGGGCCCAGAACAAATCCACTGAAGTGATAACACCAAGAAATTTAAAGTTGCAGACCCTCTCCTCCTCTGACCCTCGATGAGGACCTCTGATTTCCTTCTCCTGAAGTCAATAATCAGGTCCTTGGGCTTACTGACATCGAGGGAGAAGTTATTGTTGTGGCACCACTCAATCTCCCTCCAATATACTGATTCGTCACCATCTTTAATTCAGCCAACGACAGTGGTGTTGTCAGCAAACTTGAATATGGCATTGGAGTATAACGCATTTCACTGTATGTTTTGATGTACATGTGACAAATAAATTTGAATCTTGACTTTGAATCTAGAAATCATAGAAAATTATTGTCACTGCAAGAGATAGATTCTTCTTTCAAAGTCAAAGTCAAAGTAATTATTATCAAAGTATAAAATGTATACAGTATGCTACCATATACTACCTTGAGTTTAATTTCTTGCAGTAGTTTACAGGAAAGTATGGAAAGATAATTTATGAAAATCTATACATATACAAAAACAGACAAGTAATGTGCAAAAGAAGATAAATTATGCAAATAAATTTATAATATTTTTAATAATGTAAATAAATAATACTGAGAACTTGAAAGTGAGGCTAGAGGTTGTAGAAACAATTCAGTTTGAGATGAGTGAAGTTATCCACACTGGTTCAGGAGCCTGATGATTGTTGAGTAATAGTTGTTCCTGAAATCTGTCGGTGTGGGATCTGTCAGTTGCGGAATCTGTGAGTGAACCTGTCTCTATTTTGTAAAGAGTTTGCCAGAAAGACTGCAGGCAAATAGTAGCAACAACACACCTTAAACATGCTAAACATCTTGAACTTCTTCAAATGAGTGTAATTACACACAACTTTACAAATGCAATTTACATGAGGAAGTATTTGAACAGATAATGTGTAATTTTTTAAAGAGATTCTTAAAGGAAGAGATTTAAGGAAGGAATTATGGAGCTTAGGATCTTCACAGCTGAAGGCATGGCTGCCAACTTTAGAGTGACTTTACTGATAACAAGGTACTATGTCATGGCTATGTATGCCTTACCTTTTCCACCTATCACCTTCCAGCTTCTCTCTTCATCTCCCCCACCCACTCACCTTTCCCCTCACCTGGTCTCACCTGTCAACTGGCAGTTTGTACTTGTCCCCTCCCCCCACCTTCTTATTCTGGCTTCTTCCTCCCTTCCTTTCCAGTCCTGATGAAGGGTCTTGCCTCGAAGCATTGACTGTTTATTCCCCTCCATAGATGCTGCCTGACCTGCTGAGTTCCTCCAGCACTTTGTGTGTGTTACTCTGTCATGGTACGCATTTGGAAACAAAGATAAGAACAAAAACGAATGAAAACATGAGAAGTAGAAACATTCTGACTCAGATTCATTGATTTATTACATGTGCATCAAAACATAGTGAAATGTGTTGTTTGCATTAAGAACCAACACAACTTAAGGTTGTCTTGGAGACAGGTTGCAAGTGTCACCACACGTTCTAGCACCAACATAGCATGCCCAGAACAACAGCAACAGCAGCAAAATAAGCTCCTTCCATCCCTTACACACACACACACACACACACACACACACACACTCACACACACTCACACACACACACACACACACACACACACACACACACACACACACACACACACACACACACACACACACACACACACACACACACACACACACACACACACACACACACACTCCTCCAAGCCAAGAACAGGCCACCTCTAGGCTTCCAGCCTCTATGAGACTTGCGGACTCTCAGACATCGGGCCTCTGAGTTTCCCAGTGGACTCACAGGCTCACAGATCCAGGACTTATCAGCCCTTGACTTCCGGACTCACTGACTTCAGCCTTCGATCTTCACTATCAACCCCAGGACTTGAAATCGACGGGACCCCGAAACTCTGGACTCGCTGATGACGGGGTCCAGAACTTCAAGCTTCGAACTCTGGACTCGCCAACTCACTGACCTAGGAGGTCACCGGCCCTCATGCTCGTAATGACCTCTGATCCTAGGTCCCACTGTCCGGGAGGTACTTGCTGATCAGTTTGTTCCTGTTATTTATAGAACTTTGCAGAGCAGAGTAGTAATTGAGTTTAATGGGCCATTGCTGGTGATCACATTGGAACAATTCAAGGTTTATTATTGATATCACACTCAATAGTATTTGTTATTAGTTGTTATTCCTTTTCAGGATCCAGATGGTGCTGGTGTATCCAGACTTTGTCCACTGGTAACTGCCCTTGAGAAGGTTCATTGAATGCTGCTGAGCGTTTACTGACGGTGCTCCCACAGTGCTGTTGGGTAGGGAGTGCCAGTGATAGCAGAGCACCAGTGATATATTTCAAGTCAGGACATCAGGTGACCTGAAGGGGTACCCATAGATGGTAGTGTTCCAATGCACCTGCTGCCCTCGTCCCTCTTGGTGCTACAGGTTACATGTTTGGGAGATCCTGCTGGGTAGCTATTGATGAATAACAATAGTACATCTTATAATTGGTTCAAACTTGAGTCCTTGTGCACCAGTAGTGGAGAGAATGAATCCTTAAGAGGTGGGTCGAGTGACATGATTGTTACTCTACAACCCACCTAGTCCATGCCAGCCCGATCTTCTGCCTAGTCAGCTGGACCATGGCCCTCAATGCCTCTCATCCACACACCTATCCAAACTTCTCTTATGCTATAAGTTACTATAGAACCTACATCGTTACTATAGAACCTACATCACATTTGTCCCACTCTTGCACCACCAGATGAGTGAAGAAGCTCCCCTCAGACTTCCCTTACATATTTCGCTTTTCGTCCTAAACATATGACCTCTAGTTCTAGTCTCAGTCTGATTGCTTTGTCCTGAATCTTGAGGGCTATTGGAATTGCATTTGTGTATGTAAGTTTTGCTTCAAGCTCTGGTCTTGTACTGTGTAAATGGTGGAAAGACCTGGAAATTTTAGGTGGGGAATCACTTGTCGCAGGGAACTTGGCCTCGGACCCATTCATTGCCATGGTCTTTGTATGGCCGGTCCAGGTCAATTTCTGGCTTATGGTGATCCTGGGATATTGATGACCAGATACTTGGCATTGACATTGAATATTAGATTTCCTCTTGCTGGCACTTCTGTTGCACAGGCTTTATGTGTCATTTATCAACCCATGACTGAATGTTGTCTGGGTCTTGATGCATGTTGGCATGGGCTGCTATTTTTTCTTGAGGAATGGAGCTGAATATCATACTATCATTCATAGAAAACCCCACTTATGCCCTCCTGATGGAAGGAAGGACATGGATGAAGCAACTGAAGATGATTGGGCCAAGAATACTGCCCTGAACAATTCCTCCTGTGATGTTCTAGAGCTGCAAAGATACTTGGTTTTCCTTTAAATGGCACTGGAATAATAATACCGGATTCCAAAGGTTATATTAAGAATTTACAAAACTAAAATGATATTCCGTGGAATTTAGAAAACTAATTGATGATTTTGTCAAAGTTTTCAGGTTTCAAGAAGAATTGGCAAGGATGGATAGAAAGTCCTTATTTCTTTTGATCTTCAAATCTAGGCAGGATTTTAGAAGAAAAGTCTTTAAGAAGCAAAATACATCTAACACAAAGAGTAGAGTGGAGATGCAACAGACCACAGATGCTGGAATCCGTACCAACAAACAATATGTGCCCACAATTGTTGTCATGTTACGTTGACACCGGAATGTGTGGCCCCCAGCACACCCTCGGGTATGTTGGTTGTAAGCACAAACAGTGCATTTCACTGTATGTTTCGACGTACACATGACAAATGAAACGGATCTTGAACCTTGAGTCTGCTGCAGGACCTCAGCAGGTCAGGGAGCATCTGTGGACGGAAATGGACAGTTAATGTTTTGGGTTGAAAGCCTTTATCTGGGCTGCCATTTCCCTCCGGAGATGATGCCAGGCATTCCGAGTTCCTCCGGAATCTTGTTTGTTACACACAGAGGCTGATGGCAATTGGGAATTCTTCTGTAAAAGGAAAGACTCTCCTGTAGCTAGTTCAATTGATAATTTTTAATCTTGGGTTTGATGCACTTTTATCAACCTGTATGACAGGATAAGAGCAAAAAATCAATACGTTGGGTTTGGTCACATTCCACCCATGAACAGTGCAATAGGGTTGAGGGACTGAAAGGGCTGCAGGCTGCAGGCAATCAGCTCTAATTGCCTCATCTCTTACACCAGTTCATACAATTGCCACAGTAAAGATCATAGTCTGTAAGCAAAGAATTGTGTAGGCGACTGCTGAGTATAATTTTTACAAATATTGTTTTTTTACACATACAGTGATAAGTGTGTGGGGCACACTGCCAGGGATAGTAGAGGCAGAATCAATAGGGACACTTAAGAGACTCTTAGGTATGTAGGTGAAAGAAACTGGAGGTCTATGTGGGAGTAAAGTTTTGGATTGATCTTGGAGTAGGTTAAAAGGTCAACACAACATCATGGCTGAAGGGTCTGTACTGTGCTCTATTGTTCTATTTTCAATGAGGTATGGGAACACATTTACAGTGACTAACTAGTTATAAGAGGCATTTCATCTGGTCACATTTATTTGCAAAACAAGTTTTTGAATGGAAGGCTCGAGTTAGGATTCTTTTCATTCTGCCACTTGACCTTGGGATTTGGAAGAGTGTTGATCATGAGCATACCAACAGGTCTCCTCTATCCACCTGAAGTCACCCGAATACATTCCTGAGAGCTCGTCGGGTCTTGCTTGCTTTGCTTAAACGCATGCAAAAGATCAAAAGGAGGCTGCAGGCTAGAACATTACTGACAATGAAAGGTATATAATTACTGACCAGCAAAGCACTTCAAGCCTGTTTTACAAGACAATGGGCGTAACAATATCAGGACCATATATTGCTTTAATTATAGTCTTTCCTGCCCTCTTCCCCTCAGTATAGTAAAAACAGAACATTTCCTTTGAGATTTTACCTCCAACCTGCTCTGATTTTTCTTGCTTTGGTTGAATGTTTACAGTTAGGTATAGACATGGACATAAAATCAGTTGTAAAGGTTCCCATACTAACACAGTGACTGATTGTAATGACGCAGAAGAGATTTGCAAGGACATTGCTGGGACTTGAGGACCTGAGTTACAAGGAAAGGTTGAACAGGTTGGGACTTCATTCCCTGCAGTGTAAGAGAATGAGGGGAGATTCAGTGGAGGTATACAAAATGACGAGGGGTATAGATAGTGTAAATGTATGCAGGCTTTTTCCACTGAGCTTCTGTGAGACTAGGCCTAGAGGTCATGGGTCAGAATCTAAATCAGGTTTATTATCATTGACAAATGTCGTGAAAATTGTTGTTTTGCAGCAACACTATAGTGCAATATACAAAACAATTACCATAACTTACAATAAGAAATACATAAAAATAAATAAGTAGTGCAGAAAGAGAGCAAAGGGTTAAAGGTGAAAAACTTAAGTGCAACCCAAGGGGGAACTTCTTCACTCAGAGGGTGGTGTGAGTGGGGAATGAACTGCCAGCGGAAATGATGGATGTGAGATTGACTGCAACACTTAAGAGAAGTTTAGATAGACACATGGATGGGAGGGGTATAGAGGCCTGTGGTGTAGGTGTGGGTCAATGGGATTAGGCAGAATAACAGTTTGGGACAGACTAGATGGGCTGAAGGGCCTATTTCTGTGTAGTAGTTTTCTATGACTCTCTAATTTTAAGGCCAGAGGAGTCATCCCACATCTCCTGGTCAATACATATCCCTCAGCCAGCCAACATTCTCATATTACTTGCTATGCATAAATTAGCTTCTGCATTTTCTACACCATAACTGATGTTATGTACGAAAAGAAATCCTTTGGCAGAAAAGTACTCTGGGACATGTGTGGACATAAAAGACACATAGAAAATAGAAAAGAGCTAGGAAGGGGTAAATTCAGTTAGGGATTTGTTTTCCAATGAACATTGTCTTCCCATATTTTCACACAATATACTGGGAGAGCATTTGTCCTTCGAGTCGATGCCAGTTTACTGAACAATCCCATTCCTGTGCTGACATCTTCTCTGTAACCTCCTCAGCACCCAGATTTTACCACTCACAAGAGGTAATGTACAGTCGCCAATTGTGAGCAACCTTTAAATTCCGTGGCTGAGGACCAAGGAATTGAGGACCTGTCTGGGGCCCAGCATCTAAATGCAATTGTGAAGAAAACAAGGCAGCACCTCCTCTTCCTTAGGAGCATTCAAAGATTCAGCATGACATCTAAAAGTTTAGCAGACTTCTATAGATGTGCGGTGGAGAGTATATTGACTAGTTGTATCACAACCTGATATGGAAACACCAATGCCCTTGAACAGAAAAGCCTACAAAATGTAGTGGATACAGCCCAGTACATCACAAGTAAAGGCTTCCCCACCATTGAGCACATCTACAAGGAGCGTTGGCACAGGAAAGCAGCTTCCATCATCAGGGATCCCCACCATCCAGGCCATGCTCTCTTCTCACTGATGCCATCAGGAAGGTACAGGAGCCTCAGACTCACACTGCCAGGTTCAGGAACAGTTAATACCCCTCAACCATCAAGCCCTTGAACCAGAGGGGATAATCTCACTCAACTTCACTTGCCCCATCACTGAAATAGTCCCACAACCTATGGACTCACTTTCAAGAACTCTTCGTTTCATATTCTCGATATTCATTGCTTATTTATTATTATTATTATTATTATTATTATTATTTATTTGCACAGTTTGTAGTCCTTTGCACACTGAATGAATGCCCAGTTGGTGCAGATGTTCACTGATTCTATTATGGTTATTGGATTTATTGAGTATGCCTGCAAGAAATTATTTATGCAGGGTTGCACAAATAATAATTTATTGATAATAAATGTACTTTGAACTTCAAAGAAAGTGAATTTCAAGGTAGTATATGGTGAGATATATTTACTTTAAGCTTTGAACTTAGCAGCATCTCTTTGAGATGTTGGAGGAGACTGGAACACTTGGAGGAAACTCATATGATCACAGAGAGAACACAAGGACAGGATTGAACTCAGATTACCAGTATGGGAGGCAGTGGCTCTAGCAGCTGTGATTTAGTATGGTGTGTGTGCGCGCGCACCTGTATGATACTGAGTTAGAATGAAACTTGGTTCTGCTTGAAACATCCCGATTGAAGTAACAAAGATGGTCATTAACTTAGAAAGGATTTGCTGGCAGAAGGTCCAGAGGAGGTTCAAGAGAATGAGCCTCGGAATGAAAAGCTGAATAGATGAGGAGCATTTGATGGCTCTGGATCTGTACTCGCTGGAGTTTAGAAGAATGAGGGGGCATTTCATTGAAATCTATCATATTGAAAGGCCTAGATAGAGTGCACATGGAGAGGATGTTTCCTTCTGTGTGGGAGTACGGAATAGAGGACACAACCTCAGAATAGAGGGACATCCTTTTAGAACAGAGATGAGAAAGAACTTTGTTAGCCAGAGTGTGGTGAATCTGTGGAATTCATTGCCACACAAAGCTGCAGAGGCCAAGTAATTGGGCATATTTAAAGCGGAGTTCAATAAGTTCTTGATTAGTAAGAACATCACAGGGTTCGGGGAGAAGGCAGGAGATTGAGGTTGAGAGGGATAGTAAATCAGCCATGATGGAATGGCGGAGTAGCCTCAAAGGGCTAAAAGGCATAACTCTGCTCCTGTGTCTTATGGTCCTTTGGTCTTATTGCCTGGGCACATGAGCGAAGAATGGACATCTGGGGCAAGATGCTGGAAGGTGGTTGGCGCCTGCAGAGACTGAGTCGGCTCCTTCAGAAAGTAGGGGAGAAGGCTGAGAGCTGAATCAGCTTTGCTCTTCAAAAGTCTGCCTGTAAAACAATGCCTTAAGAACATGACCTCGGGCAGGCAGGGTTGTAAAATAATCCCCCACAAGATTAAAGGCTGAGGGGTGTCTCTCATTTCTGGCTTGCGAGCCAAATGTTCTTGTTTGCAGGGGCTGGTTAATTAAAGGTAATGATAGAAATGTGAGTCAAAATAAATTATAGTTTTGAATATGTGCTCTTACATATACGCCTTTAAAATTCTCTCCACCTACTGTAATATGTTTTTGTTTGAAGTTATTGCAGCCTAACCTTCGTAGATTTAGCAACTTACACCATTATTTTACCTTTACTACATCCCATCAGGAATGCATAAAACCTCTAAATTCCTGTCTCTCTCTCTGAGTACATGATGTGAATCATGTTAAATAAGATTACAGGATAGGGGGGCGGATTCGGGGGCAAAACTATCCAAAAAAAAGGGTCATGAAAATAGGAGTCAATAATAGATCAGGAGAAACTGTTTCTGCCTTATAATTGTTAAGGTGGGGCTGTTTGGTGTTAGGAGGGAAATGGCGTTGATGTATTTAAGGAGAACCAAGTCAACAGACACAGGAGAAAAGAACAAAAATAAATATTTATCGCAGTTTGGCATGAGTCCCCAGATCCTCAGGACTTTCTACAGGGGCACCATCGAGAGTATCCTAGATGACTGTGTCCATTGCCTGGTATGGGAATTGTACCACCCTCAGTCACAGGGCACTACAGAGAGTGGTGCGGACAGCCCAGTACATCTGGTGATGTGAACTTTCCTCTATTCAGGATGCTTACAGCAGGAGGTGTGTTGAAAGGGCCCGGGGGGTCATGAAGAAATTCATCCACCCCAACCACAAACAGATTCAGCTGCTACCGTCTGGCAAACGGTACCACAGCATTAACATCAGGACCAATGTGCTCCAGGACAGCTTCTTTCACCAGGCCATCAGATTTATCAATACACATTGATGTGATTGTATATCTGACTGTATATACATGTATACAGGTCAATTATGTTTACAATCTTAGTGTTTGGGAAATATCCTCCCACATTTCCCTTTCTTATTGCTTGTACATAGCGATGGAGATGCAACGTAAAAGATTTTTACTCCCTCATGTTGTGAAATGAATGTAAGAAATAAAATGAATCTTGAAACAAATCTCTTAAATCTTAATCTTAAATCATTAGAAGAAGTAATGCAGAAGAATAGCAAAATACCACAAAGAGATCAATAACTTGCAGTAGTTTGTTCCAGTGATGTACTTTTGATGCAAACAGATTGGAATTGCTATTGAGGCAAGCAGTTAAATAGGCAAGAGGCACCATTATCATTTCGGGCACAAACATCAGTTCAGGCAGGTTCTATCACAGGCAGGTGTACACTCAGTGGCCACTTTATTAGGTGCCTAATATTAATGCAAATATCTAATCAGCCAATCACATGGTGGTAACTCAATGCATAAAAGCATGGAGACGTGGTCAAGAAGTTCAGTTGTTCAGGTCAAATATCGGAAAAGGGAAAAATGTGATCTAGGTAACTTTGACTGTGAAATGATTGCTGGTGCCAGATGGGGCAGTTTGAGTACCTCAGTAACTGCTGATCTCCTGGGATTCTCATGCAGACCAGTCTCTAGAATTTAGAAAGAATAGTGTGGGAAATAAAACACCCAGTGAGCAGTGGTTCTGTGGGTGAAAGTGCCTTGTTAACGAGAGAGGTCAGAGGAGAACGGCCAGACTGGTTCAAGCTGACAGGAAGGCGACAGTAACTCAAATAATCACATGTTACAATTGAGGTGTGCTGAACGCAAAACACATCGAACCTTGAAGTAGATGGGCTACAGCAGCAGAAGACCATGAACAGACACTCAGTGGCCACTTTAATAGGCATAGGAGCTAACTAGTAAAGGGGCCACTGAGTGTAGAGGACACTCAGTGTGAGGACATTTTCTTCTTTTCATTGCAGCATTGACATCATTTCAAAAATTGTTGATTGTAAAGAGACATTTGCAGGCACTAAAATGCTGTTTGAACCTATTTCGGTCTCCTGACTTCTTATTCATGCCTGAGTGACTATCACTGATGGGCTATTAAATGTGATACAATAAATTTGAATCTGAAATCTGATCTATTTACCTGAAATCTGATAAATGCAGTAAATCTGATTTTGATATCTGAAACAAGTGCTCTGATGGGAATTCTGCCACTGTTGTGAGCAATATGGCCATGTTATGTACCAGAAGAGGTACTTAGCAACAGAGGTGATCAGTGCTTTGACCTGATATTCTTTGCTGAACAGGTTAGTTGTCCTCATCATGAAAGAAGCACAGAGAGAGTGTAATGAA
Source organism: Hypanus sabinus (assembly GCF_030144855.1). Taxonomy (NCBI): domain Eukaryota; kingdom Metazoa; phylum Chordata; class Chondrichthyes; order Myliobatiformes; family Dasyatidae; genus Hypanus; species Hypanus sabinus. The sequence continues at coordinate 36,856,373 of NC_082738.1, read as the reverse complement.
GAATTGACTAGAATAATGCCAGAAACAAGAGGTTGGCATTTATTTGGAAAACAAGAAGTAACCTGAGGATCTTTCCTTCCTCAAGGAAGTTTAACTAACATGTGACTTGGTTGAATTAATTATTGAAACCTATCAAATACTTAATTCCTGATTATAGTGGATGTGGAGAGGATGTTTCCTATAGTGGGGGAGTCCAGGAGCCAAGGGCAGAGCCTCAGAATTGAGGGACGTCCATTTGGAACAGCGTTAAGGAGGATTTCTTTAGACAGTGGGTGGTGAATCTGTGGAATTCTTTGCCACAGATGGCTGTGGAGGCCAAGTCAGTGGGTATATTTAAAGCAGAGGTTGATAGGCTCTTGATTAGTAAGGGTGTCAAAGGTTACGGGAGAAGGAAGGAGAATGGGATTGAGAGGGATAATAAATCAATCATGATGGAATGAGGAGCAGCCTTGATAGGCCGAATGGCTGGATTCTGCTTCTATCTTATGGTCTCATGGTTAGGATCTATGCGATTGTGAAGGTGTTTCTTGGTTTTGATGTATGGAGAATGTTTCCACTTGTATTTGAGGCCAGAATGAGGGCACTTAAATGTGAAGTAGGCCATAAGACATAGGAGCAGAACAAGGCCATTCTCCTGTTTTTTCCCCATAATTTTTGACATCCTTACTAATGAAAAACCTATCAACCTCTGCTTTAAATACAACCAATGACTTGGCCTCCACAGCCATCTGTGGCAATGAATTTCACAGAGTCACCACCCTCTGGCTAAAGAAATTCCTCCTCATCTGTTCTGAAAGGGCGTCCCAGTAGTCTGAGAGATAGTCACTAATCAATCCACTAGGCAATTCAGGATCATCTGCTTCAGCCAAAGTGTGGTATGTGGAACTGCCTTACCATAAGGAGTTGCAGTTAATAATTCAGGTGGAGTTAAGGGGAACCAAGTAAACAAGCTAAAGAAAGGAATGGAAAGAAACTTTGGGTGAGCAAGGGCAAGAGGAAGCTTGCGTGAAGCATAAACACTGGAACGAAACTATTGGATTCAGTAGCCAGTTTCCATGGTGTAAGTCTATGTAATAGCAAAGACCAACGCAGTGCAATACAATGCAGCAGCATAAGAATGCATACTACAATGGGGACAAGTAAAACCAGTTGGACTTGTTCTGTGACAAGGAGAGCATACTTCCTGCACCTAATAATGGAGATGGTTGGAACAGAAGGAGCGCACTCCCATGGTCCTGTCCTCAAAATGGGCTGGAAGGGGAAGGGGCAACATTAAAAACAAAGATACAAGAAAACTAAGGATAAAATGATAAACCAATTTAACACTGAATTTGGTGACCTTAGCTCAAAGTTCAAAGTAAATTTATTCTAAAAATACATATACCTTAGATACATTAGTCACCATATACCTGAGGTACATTTTTAAACTTATTTAGCAATACAGTGCAGAACAGGCACCACCCAGCGACCTGCCGATTTAACCCGAGCCTAATCACAGGATAATTTACAATGACCAATTAACCTTCTGACCAGAATGTCGTTCTGAACCGTGGGAGGAAGCCGGAGCACCCGGTCACAGGGAGGGCGTACAGCACAGGAAAGGATCTCTGAACTCCGACGCCCTGAGCTGTAAGAATGTCGTAATGGCTGCTACATTACCGTGATACTTTCTTCCAGTCATTCACAATAGAACAAAAAAAAACAACAAACTACACACAAAGGTTGACAAACAAGCTATGTGCAAAAGAAGACATACTGTGCAAATACAAAATAACACAAATAATAATTAATAAGTATTACATAATACTGACAACATGAATTGTGGAGTGACGTTAACCATGCGGGTTCAGGAGCCTGATGGTTGAAGGTTAATTATTGTTCTTGAACCTGGTGATGTGGGATCATAAGCCTCCTGTACCACTTTCCTGATGGCAGCAGCGTGGCCTGGATGGTGGGGGTCCTTGATGATGGATGCTGCTTTCTTGTAGCAGTGCTTTTTGCAGATGCGATAAGTGGTGGGGAGGGTTTTGCCTGTGATGGACTGGGCTGTATCCACCACTTTTTGCGGGCTTTTCCCATTCTTGGGCATGGTGCTTCCATACCAGGCCACAATGCAACCAATCAAGATACTCTCCACTGTGCATCTACAGATGTTTGTCAAAGTTTTAGATGGCATGCCAAATCTGCAAAAACATCTAAGAAAGTAGAGGCGCTGTTGTGCCTTTTCTGTAATGGCACAAGCTTAAACATAGCTGGAGGGTGGTACAGGTTAAGTTAAGTTCAGTACAATTAAGTTCACTGTTTTCTGATGGGAAAATCCTTTGGTGCTCCCAGTCCTAACTGCAACATAGAGATAGTTAATGGAAGCACCTGATGTGGGCAATGGAGGAAAACAAGATGAGGCATGCACCATCAAGAGCAGTATCTACAAAATGGAGAAATGCAAAAGGATGTGCCATTTAGAAAGCTAGATAGAGAGATATTTTATTGATCCCAAAGGAAAGCACAGTGCCACAGTAGCATTACAAGTGCACAGGTATATAAATATCAGAAGAGAAATCAGAATGAAAATAAGTTACTGTAGCAGTGTGCTACACGCAGCACTAAAATAACGACATGGAGTCGGTAAACTGCAGTTAAAGAAGATTTTATTCGAACTTCGCGGCCTCGCTTTAAAGCCTCCCTGATCCCACCCTCCCCGGGCGCGGATGCTGTAGGAGGCACGTATTCACAGTCCTGCGCGAGCTTTTCCCTTTGTTAGTGAAGCAGACCTGGCACCCTTTTGGGACTGGCCTTTATGCCGGCACGCTGGCTATTTGTGCGCTAGGAAGTGGGTCACCACATAACCCCCCCCCCCCAGAACCGGCGATACACCCCCCAATGTCCACAGTCTGGGCCGGACCCTGCGCCGCGGTGCCGGGAACTCGACTGGTTGTGCCAAGTCCACATGGGCCGGTTTGAGTTGGTCCACCGTGAAAACCTCCTCTTTCCCCCCAACGTCCAGCACGCATGTGGACCCGTTGTTCCGGAGCACCATAAACGGCCCCTCGTAGGGCCGTTGCAGCAGTGGCCGATGCCCGCCCCTTCGTACAAACACAAACTTACAGTTCTGCAGGTCTTTGGGTACGCAGGTCGGGTTCTGCCCATGCTGCGAAGTGGGTATGGGGGCCAGGTTGCCGAGCCTCTCGCGTAGTCTGCCCAGGACTGCTGCCGGTTCTTCATCGTGCCCCCTTGGGGCTGGTATGAACTCCCCGGGGACGACCAGGGGTGCACCGTACACAAACTCGGCCGAGGTGTGCAGATTGTCTTTGGGTGCCGGGCGGATACCGAGTAGGACCCAGGGAAGCTCGTCCGCCCAGTTGGCTCCTCGCAGGCGGGCCATGAGAGCCGACTTCAGGTGATGGTGGAAACGCTCCACCAGTCCGTTCGACTGTGGGTGGTAGGCAGTGGTGTGGTGCAGCTGTGTCTCCAAAAGGCTGGCCATAGCTGACCACAGGCTGGAGGTGAACTGGGCGCCTCTGTCGGAGGTAATGTGGGCCGGTACACCAAAGCGAGATACCCAGGTGGCGATCAGTGCCCGGGCACAAGATTCGGAGGTGGTGTCGGTGAGCGGGACCGCCTCTGGCCATCTGGTGAACCGGTCCACGATAGTCAGGAGGTGCCGCGCTCCACGCGACACTGGCAGGGGGCCCACGATATCCACATGAATGTGGTCGAAATGCCGGTGGGCGGGATGGAACTGCTGCGGTGGGGCTTTGGTGTGCCACTGCACCTTGGCCGTCTGGCAGTGCATGCACGTTTTGGCCCATTCACTGACCTGTTTGCGGAGTCCGTGCCAAACGAACCTGCTGGAAACCATCCGGACAGTTGTCCGGATGGAGGGATGTGCTAAGTTATGAATGGAGTCGAAAACACGGCGCCACCAGTTTGCCGGGACGACGGGACGGGGCTGGCCGGTGGCGACGTCACAGAGTAGGGTCCTCTCACCTGGGCCTACGGGGAGGTCCTGGAGCTGCAAACCGGAGACTGTGGTTCTGTAACTCGGGATCTCCTCGTCTGCCTGCTGTGCCTCTGCCAGCGCCTCAAAGTCTACCCCTTGGGAAAGGGCATGAATGTTAGGGCGAGAGAGCGCATCCGCCACGACATTGTCCTTACCCGAGACATGCAGGACATCCGTCGTGTATTCAGAGATGTAGGACAGATGGCGCTGCTGGTGAGCCGACCGGGGATCGGACACCTCCGTGAACGCAAAGGTAAGCAGCTTGTGGTCTGTGAACACGGTGAAGGGCCGACCTTCTAAGAAGTACCTGAAATGCCGGATTGAGGCCTTTGATTGTGGTGTGTCGGGGAAAATGGCGGACTGCGTCTTCCTTAGCGGGCAGAGGGGTTGCCCCGTCTTTAGTAATCCTGTGGCCCAGGAAGTCGATGATGTCGAGCCCGAACTGGCATTTGGCCGAGTTGATTGTAAGACCGTACTCACTCAGTCAGGCGCAGAGTTGACGGAGGTGGGACAGGTGCTCCTGACGACTGCTGCTGGCTATGAGGATGTCGTCCAAATAGATGAAAGCGAAGTCCAGGTCGCGTCCCACCGCGTCCACTAACCGCTGGAATGTCTGTGCGGCATTCTTTAGGCTGAACGGCATGCGGAGGAACTCGAAAAGGCCGAACGGGGTGATGAGAGCCATTTTGGGGACGTCGTCCGGATGCATCGGGATTTGATGGTATCCCCGGATGAGGTCCACCTTGGAGAAGATCCGTGCGCTGTGCAGGTTTGCTGCAAAATCCTGAATGTGCGGCACAGGGTAGCGGTCCGGTGTGGTAGCCTCGTTCAGCCTGCGGTAGTCGCCGCACGGTCTCCAGCCTCCCGTCGTTTTGGGCACCATGTGCAGGGGGGAGGCCCGTGGGCTGTCGGACCGCCGGATGATCCCCAATTCCTCCATCCTCTGGAACTCCTCCTTCGCCAGTCGGAGCTTGTCCGGGGGAAGCCACCGAGCACGGGTGTGGAGGGGTGGTCCCTGCGTCGGGATGTGGTGCTGTACGCCGTGTCGGGGCATGGCTGCCGTGAACTGCGGTGCCAGAACCGATGGGAAATCCGCCAGGACCCTGGTGAAGTCGTTGTCGGACAGCGTGATGGAGCCGAGGTGAGGGGCTGGCAACTGAGCTTCACCCAGGGAGAACGTCTGAAAGGTCTCGGCGTGTACCAGTCTCTTCCTGGGCAGGTCAACCAGCAGGCTGTGAGCCCGCAAAAAATCTGCGCCCAGGAGTGGTTGGGCTACGGCGGCCAGTGTGAAGTCCCACGTGAACCGGCTGGAGCCGAACTGTAGCTGCACCTGACGGGTGCTGTAGGTCTTTACTGTGCTGCCATTCACGGCCCTCAGGGGGGGACCCGGTGCCCTGTTGCGGGTGTCATAACTTGTTGGAGGTAAGACGCTGATCTCGGCACCGGTGTCGACCAAAAAATGGCGTCCCGACTGCTTGTCCCACACATATAGGAGGCTATCCCGATGGCCAGCCGCTGTAGCCATCAGCGGCGGCTGGCCCTGGCATTTCCCGGGAACTTGCAGGGCGGGCGACAACGGCAGGATTCTGCGCCCCACTGCTGGGGTAGAAGCACCATTGTTCGTTGGGCTCCCCACCCCTGCCTCTGGGTTTAGCGGGCTCTGTGGCTGGGCCTGGTCTGGTTTGCTGCTGGGAGCGTGGCTTGGTGATCTGTGTGACGGACGCCCCACTCTCCTCCTTGGCGTTCCACAGCAAGTCCACCCGGGCTGCCACCTTCCGGGGGTCACTGAAATCCGCGTCGGACAGCAGCAGGCGTATGTCCTCGGGCAGCTGCTCCAGGAACGCCTGCTCAAACATGAGGCAGGGTGTGTGTCCTCCGGCCAGAGACAACATTTCATTCATTAAAGCCGACGGAGGTCTGTCCCCCAAACCACCCAGGGGCAGTAAACGGGTAGCCTGCTCGCGCCATGAGAGTCCGAAAGTCCTTATGAGCAGGGCTTTGAATTCTGTGTACTTGCCATCCGCTGGGGGAGACTGTACGAACTGCTCAACCTGGGCCGCTGTGTCCTGGTCGAGGGAGCTCACCACGTAGTAGTAATGTGTGTCCTCTGAGGTTATCTGCTGAATGTGGAATTGGGCTTCTGATTGCTGGAACCATAGGTTCGGTCGCTGTGTCCAGAAACCCGGCAGTTTCAACGAAACCGCATGAACAGGTGCGGCATCGTTCATCTTCGGCCCAAATATCGTTTGGACCGTCGGGGTTACCAATTGTAGCGGTGTGCTACACGCAGCGCTGAAATAACGACACGGAGTCGGTAAATTGCAGTTAAAGAAGATTTTATTCGAACTTTGCGGCCTCGCTTTAAAGCCTCCCTGATCCCGCCCTCCCCAGGCGCGGAGGCTGTAGGGACACGTACTCACAATCCCCCGCGAGCTTTTCCCTTTGTTAGTGAAGCAGACCTGGCACCCTTTTGGGACTGGCCTTTATGCCGGCGCGCTGGCTATTTGTGAGCCGGTTTGAGTGCGCTAGGAAGTGGGTCGCCACATTACCTTAAAAATAAACAAGAGAAAATCTGCAGATGCTGGAAATCCAAGTAACACACACAAAATGCTGGAGGAACTCAGCAGGCCAGGCAGCATCTATAGAAAAGAGTACAGTCAATATTTCGGGTTCAGCAAGAACTCTGAGAAAAAAAGTTGAAGAGTTAGAGTAAAAGGATGGGGGGAAGGGAGGGAGAAGCACAAGGTGATAGGTGAAACCAGGAGGCGGGGGCTGAAGTAAAGAGTTGGGAAGTTGATTGGTGAAAGAGATAAAGGGCTGGAGAAAGGGGAATCTGATAGGAGAGGACAGAAGAAAGAAAAGGGGGGAGGAACACCAGAGGGAGGTGATGGGCAGATAAGGAGAGAGAGGGAAACAGAAATGGGGAATGGGGAATGGTGAAAGAGAGGGGTGGGGGGGGGGGAAATTACTGGAAATTTCAGAAATCGATGCTCATGCCATCAGGTTGGAGGCTACCTAGACGGAATATAAGGTGTTGTTCCTCCAATGAGGGTGGCCTCATTGCAACAGTAATGAAGAGACCATGGATAGACATATTGGAATGGAAGTAGAAATAAAATGGTTGGCCACGAGGAGATGCAACTTTCTCTGGTGGGTGGAGGGTAGGTGCTCAGTGAAGCAGTCTCCCAATCTACTATGGGTCTCACCGATATACAGGAGGCCACATCAGGAGCACTGGATACAGTAGATAACCCCAACAGACTCACAGGTGAAGTGTCGCCTCACCTGGAAGGGCTGTTTGGGGCCCTCAATGTTAGTGGGGGGGAGCAGCAGGTGTAGCACTTGTTCCGCTTGCAAGGATAAGTGCCGGGAGGGAGATCAGTGGGAAGGGACGAATGGGAGTCACGTAGGAAGCGATCCCTGTGGAAAGCAAAAAGTCAGAGAAGGGAAGGATGTGCTTGGTGGTGGGATCCCTTAAAAATAAGAGGTACAGGATTTACAAGTCAAAGATTACAAGACCACATCCCCGGCTATAGGCTGACTCATTATAGAGCCTGATGACCGAGGGTAAGAATGACCTCATAACGCTCTTTGGAGCAGTGCATTAGTCTTAGTCTATTACTAAAGGTGCTTCTCTGTTCAGCCAAGGTGGCAAGCAGAGGGTGAGAAACATCTAACCGTGCCTTAATGATGAATTAATGGCTCAGAATAGAATGGACAGAGATAAGACCATAAGGCATACAGTAGGAGCAGAAATGGACCTTTCGGCCCATCGAGTCTGCTCTGCCATTCCATCATGTCTGATATATCATCCCTCTCAACACCATTCTCCTGCCTTCTTCCCGCAACCTTTCACACCCTGTAATCAAGAACCTATCAACCTCAGTCCTAAATATTCCCAAATGACTCGGGCTCCACAGCCACCTGAGGTAATGAATTCCATAGATTCACCACTCTCTGGTTAAAGAAATTCCTCCTCATCTCTATTTTAAAGGGATGTCCCTCTATTCTGATGATGTGATCTCTGGTCCTACACTCCCCCACTATAGGAAACATCCTCTCCACATCCACTGTACCTAGGCTTTCCAATATTCATTGTTTCAAGGAAATCCCCCCCTCATTCTTCTAAAACCCGGTGACTACAGTCCCAGAGCTATCAAAAGTTCCTCATGCGTAAGCACTTTCATTCCTGGGATCATTCTTGTGAATATTCTCTGGACCCTCTCCAATGCCGGCACATCAGATTAATCATCCACTAGCTAGAGCAATACCTACATAATTGACAAATGTAAAAAGATGGTGTCACTTACAACAACCTGCCTTAATGGGAAATTAATAGCTCAAAAGGGAAGGGACAGAGATGCATTAATAGCAAATTGGAAAGGAAAATGACTGTAGTAATCTCTTTCACCCCACCGGTCAGCGATGCCACCATGTACAGGATTGACAGGTTCATCTGCCATCACCTTATACAGTATTTGTGAGGTAGCGTCTTTACCAGTTCCCCATATGCCGAATTGCTCAATGTTACAAATATTTATCTACACTCTCCTCAAATCTACGCAATGTCTTGACCTCCACCACCCTCTGGGCAGAAACTCAGAATCCGAATCCGAATCTGGCTTATTGTCTCTGTCTTACATGACGTGGGACCTGTTGTTTTGCGGCAGCAGTACAGTGCAAAGATGTAAAATTGCTATAAATTACAAAATAAATAAATACAGTAGTGCAAAAAAGGGAATAATTAGACAACAATAGGAGCAGAATTGGGTTACTCAGCCCATCAGGTCCGCTCTGCCATTCCATCATGGCTGATTTATTAACCCTCCCGACCCAGTTCTCCTGCTTTCTCCCCATAATTGTTGATGCCTTTACTGACCAAAAACCTATCAAGCTCTGCTTCAAATTTATTCAATGACTTGGCCTTCACAGCCATCTGTGGCAATGAATTCCACAGATTCACCACCCTCTGGCTAAAGAAACTCCTCCTCATCTCTGTTCTAAAGGGACATCTGTCCATTCTGTGCCTGTGCCCCCTGTTCCTTCACCTTTATGCCTTCTACCAAAGTGCATGACCATACGTTTCTCTTCACTATATTCCAGACACTTCCTGACACTGTATTCCATCTGCCACTTCTTTGCTCATTTTCCCAATCTGCCCAAGTCCTTCCACAGACTCCCTGCTTCCTCAACACTACCTGCCCCTCCACCTATCTTTGTATCATCTGCAAAGCTGGCCACAAATCCATCAATTCCATCACCCAAATCGTTGACATATAATGTGAAAAGAAATGGTCCAAATACTGACCACTGCGGAACACACCTTGTCAGAGAAGTCCCCCTTTATTCCTGCTCTTTGTCTTCTGCCAGACAGCCAATCTTTTGTCCATGCTATATCTTTCCCGTAATACCATGGCTTGTATAGTAACCTAATGTGCGGCACCTTGTCAAAGGCCTTTTGAAAATCCAAGTAAAGAACAGCAACTGACTCTCCTTTGTCTATCCTGCCTGCTATTTCCCCAAAAAATTCCAACAGGTTTGTCAGACAAGATTTCCCCTTAAGGAAACTATGCCAATTTTGGCCTATTTTATCACATGCCTCCAGGTACCCCAAAACCTCATCTCTAATAATGGATTCCAACACTTGCCAACCACTGAAGTCAGGCTAACTGGTCTATAATTTCCATTCTTCTGCCTCCCTCCCTTCTTAAAGAGTGGAGAGACATTGACAATTTTCCAATCCCCCAGAACTATTCCAGAATCTAGTGATTCTTGAAAGAATTAATAATGACTCCACAATCTCTTCAGCTGCTTTTTTCAGAATTCTGTTATGCAGTCCACCTGGTTCAGGTGACTTATCTACCTTCAAACCTTTCAGATTCCCAAGCACCTTCTCCCTACTAATGGCAACTATATTCACTTCTGCCCCCAACACTCTTGAATTTCTGGCATATTGCTAGTCTCTTCCACAGTGAAGACTGACATAAAATATTTATCAGGTTCATCCGCCATTTCTTTGTCCTCCATTACTACCTCACCACCATCATTTTCCAGCAATCCAATATCTACTCTCGTCTCTCTTTTACCTTTTATCTATTTGAAAAAAATTATATTCTCTTTTATATTTTTGACAAGCTTACTTTCAAAAATTTGAGAGAAGTTAGAGGATTGGGAAGATTTTTAGTTGTCTTCTGTTAATTTTTAAAATCTTCCCAATCCTCAAACTTCTCACAAATTTTTGCTCTATTTTCACACTTTCACTTTTATGCTGTCTTTGAATTCTCTTATCAACCACAGTTGCCTCATCTTCCCTTTTGAAAATTTCTTCATCTTTGGAATGAATCAAAGGCCTTCTAGTTACCATTAAACCAAGCAATCTCCCGCTCTGCAGACAAGTCTTGACACATCCTTGTCACTTTTTAGAATTGGCGTACAAAGTCCACAAGGAACTGTCTCCAACTCACTCCATGATATCCTGCTCCACAGACAAATTAGGTAGTGTTTATGGCATCATGGATCATCAAGAAATCTGATGATGAAGGGGAAGAAGCTGCTCCTGAATCATTGAGTGTGGGTCTTCAGACTCCTGTACCTCCTTGCTGATGATAGTAGTGAGATGAGGGCACATCCCTGGTGGTGAGGGTCCTTAATGATGGATGCCACCTTCTTGAGGAACTGCCTTAAGTCTTTAAGACCTTCCCAAAATTTTTGTCCATTGGTGCAGTTTCCTCTTATCAAAACAACATTAAAGAATTAATAACTAATTTCCCCCTGACACTTGCTCTGTTCATCCAGATTTTTAAAGCCTATTTCAGTTTCTCCAGAAGCTAATGGGATTTGAACACTTTGGTTCCTCTTGAGATGCTAGTGGTGAGTGTCCTTGAATTGCTGCAGTATCTGCGGTGAAGGAAGTGTTTTGTGGGAATATCCACAGATTTAACCTAGTGGCCTAGAAAGATTGATGTGTAGCCTGATGGGGTATTTGAAGGCTATGACCCAACCTTGTTATGACATACAGAAATATTGATTTGCCTGGGCAGGAAGTTAACTGATAAATAATTCTGACACAGAGTATACTGGTAAACAAACAAAGATCTGGACTTCACTAGGTTCGTGACTGAGATGAGAATTCCATATGCTCTGTAAGTAGCTGTATTCCCAGCATAGAGCAATGAACCCATGAACCTCATTATTCACTTTTTGCACTATCTATCTATTTATTTAGAGATACAGCACTGTGACAGCACACACTACCGAATTACGTCCTTCTAACCAGTTAACCTACGAACCTGTATGTCCTCGGAAAGTGGGAGGAAATTGAAGCACCAGGGAATCCCACATGGTCCTGAGGAAAATGGACAAACTCCTTATAGACAGCGGTGGAATTGAAGCCAGGTCACTGACCCTGTAAATTACAGTTAATTTTTATTTACTTGTACTTGCCTCAAAACAACAAGTTTCACATCATATGTCAGTGATAGAACAAAGAACACAGAACATACAATGTCTATAAAATGTATTTACCCTTCTTGGAAGTTTTCAGGTTTTACATTGAATTACAGTGGATGTAATTTGGCTTTGTTGACACTGATCAACAGGAAAAGACTCTTTTATGTCAAAGTGAAAACAGATTTCTCCAAAGTGAACTAAATTAATTTGAAACATAAAACACAAAATAATTGATTGCATAAGTATCCACCCTCCCTTTAATATGACACAGCAAATCATCACTGGTGCAGCCAATTGGTTTTAGAAATCACAAAATTGGTTAACTGGAGATCACCTGTGTGTAGTCAAGGTGTTTCTATTGATTGTAGAAAAAATACACCTGAAAGGTCCAACTGCTGGTGGGTTAGTATCCTGGCAAAAACTACACCATGAAGACAAAAGAACACTTCAAACATCTTAGCGAAAAGGCTATTGAAAAGCACAAGTCAGGAAATGGATACAAGAAAATTTCCAAGTCACTGAATATCATCTTGGAATACAGTTAAGTCAATCATCAAGCAATGGAAAGAATATGGCACAGCTGTACATCTGGCTAGAGCAGCTGTCCTCAAAAGTTGAATGACTGTGCAAGAAGGGGGCTGGTGAGGGAGGCCACCAAGAGACCGATGACAACTCTCAAAGAGTTACGAGCTTCAGTGGCTGAGATGGGAGGGACTGTGCATACAACCACTGTTGCCCGGGTGTTTCACCAGTCACAGTTTTATGGGAGAGTGGCAAAGAGAAAGTCACTATTGAAAAAAAAACACACATGAAACCTCTGCTAGAGTTTGCCAGAAGGCATGTGGGAAACTCTGAAGTCAGCTGGAAGAAGGTTTTATGGTCTGATGAAACCAAAATTGAGCTTTTTGGCCAACAAACTAAATGCTATGTTTGGCAAAAGCCAAATGCCGCACATCATCACAAACACACCATCCCTACCGTGAAGCATGGTGGTAGCTGCATCACGCTGTGGGGTTGCTTCACTGCACTAGGCCCTGGAAGGTTTGTGAAGGTAGAGGGTAAAATAAATGCAGCAAAATACAGGGAACTCTTGGAGTAAAATCTCTGCAAGAGAACTGTGACTTGGGAGAATATTTGTTTTCCAGCAAGACAATGACCCCAAGCATAAAGCCAAAGCTATATAGGAATGGCTTAAGAACAACAAAGTTAATGTCTTGGAGTAGCCAAGTCAGAGTCCAGACCTCAGTCCAAATGCGAATTTGTGGCTGGACTTGAAAAGGGCTGTTCACTCACGATCCTCATGCAATCTGACAGAGCTCGAGCAGTTTTGTAAAGAAGAATGGGGGGAAATTGCAGTGTCCAGATGTGCAAAGCTGATAGAGACCTATCCACACAGACTTAAGGCTGTAATTGCTGCCACAGGTACATCTACTTAATACCATCTTGAAAGGGGTGAATACTTATACAATCAATTATTTTGTGTTTAATATTTGTAATTAATTTAGATCACTTTGTAGGGATCTGTTTACACTTTGACACAAAAGTGTCTTTTTTTGTTGATCAGTGTCAAAAAAAAGCAAAATTAAATCCACTGCGATTCAATGTTGTACAACAATAAAACATGAAAGCTTCCAAGGGGAGAAGGGAATACTTTTTATAGGCACTGTAGATCATTACAGTACAGTACAGACCCTTTGGCCCACAATTTTGTGCTGTCCTTTTAACCTACTCTAACATTCATCTAACCATTCTCTCCAACATAGAACTCCATTTTTCTATCATTCAGGTGTCTATCTAAGAGTCCTTAATGTATCTGTCTCCACAATGTTACTTGTCACTTATGAGTCTGTACCTGAACGTTGTCCGAGTCTTGCTCCATGCAGGCATAGGCTACCTCATTTGCTGGGGAGCTGTTAATTTAATTAATCATTGTGCAATAATCAGTGACCATTCCCTTTTCATTAGTTGGGGGATTACATTCTAGAGCGTTAAAGTCATGTTGCAGCTCTATTAAACTCTGGTTAGACCACACTTGAAGTGTTAAGTTCAAAGGTGCAAAGGAGACTAACCAGGATGATTCCTAGATTGGACAGCATGTCCTATGAGTGATATTAAACCTGATTCTGATTCAGATCCTGATCTCATTCATGCAGGTTGCTACATTATAACTGAAGACCGGAAGGATTGCAATGTGTGAAATTTTATCTTATTCACAGGTACAAATCAGTGATAAAAGAAGACTGATTGCCAAATAACGTTATTGAGCTTGGAGCTAAGTAACAAGATTCAACGCACTGGAGTTTGTGGCATCAAAGTTTACTTCAGAATCTTGAGCATGAAACCTACACTGATGTACCAAAGAATGCATTCTTGCTGTTACATTTTGGATGAGGCAATAAATTTAAGTCCTGTTTCTGCCCTTTTGTATGGATGTAAAGGATCTCAAATCACTTGTTCAGAAAGCGTAACCCTGGAAGTGTATGATGGGACAGTGTAGAGGGAGCTTGATTCTGTGCTTAAACCATGTCCTGAGAGTGTGTCCTAGGACAGTGTAGAGGAATCTTTGCTCTGTGTCTAACCCATGCCTTTTTTTCATACAAAATATCTTTATTACAAATTCAGTGTTGTATATACAAAACAATGCAAATCAGTGACTAACACAATTACTTCACTACAAATTGACAATACACATTAAACCAAAATAGTTCCATCTCTGTCAATGATGGCAATTACCTCCCATGGCACCCAACAGTCCTGGAACGCCTCCATGGTGGCCGTGGACTGCGCGTGTTCCTTTTCAATATTTACCCGGGCACGAACATACCCCCTAGACATTGCCAGGCAGCCTGCCCGGGCAGATCCTCCCACTACCTGTTTCCAAGACCCACAGAAGACTGTTTTCGCCAGCCCCAGGAGCAAGTTGACAGGGACATCCTTATCCCTCCATGCCCCCTCCTTACTGGATGGCCAAATATAAATAGGGTGGGGCTTAACCCATGCCTTGGAAGTGTGTGACAGGATGGTGTAAGAGGAGCTTCATTCTGTATCTAACCTAGGTCCTGGGAGTGTGTGTAGGGACAGTGTAGAGAGATCTTCAGTTTATGACCAACCCTGGAAATATGTGACGGGACACCGTAGGGGGGACTTCATTCTGTGTATAACCTGTGTCCGGGGAGAGTATGCTGGAACAGTGTAGAGAGATCTTCACTGTAAATCTAATCCTAGGAAGGTGTGACCGGACATTGTAGAGAGAACTTCACTCTATGTCCAACCCTGGAATTATGTCATGGGACAGTATAGAGGGAGCTTCACTCTGCAATGAACCCATGATCTGGGGCTCTGTGACAGGCAGGTAGACTGTACTTGATGGGAATCTTGATCAGGGTAGACAAGTTAGGCCGAAGGCTGTTTCTGTGCTGTGTTACTTTATGATTTGACAAAAGCGCATGAGTCACCTCCAGTGCTCAGGCCAATTGCTCAAGCACTGTTACAAAACCAGAGTTTGGGAGATTATTACAGGATGCTTGTGGGAGCTTGTTGAATGCAAATCAGCTATCAAGTTTCCTACATTATATTAGTGAGAAGTTTAAATGATTGTTAAGGTGACCAGGGATATCTTGAGATCATGAAGGGATATGACAGAGATACAAACTTTTTATTAAAATTATAAGATCAGCTTTATTAGTAACGTACACCCTGAACCATACAGGGAAATGGATCATTTGCATCAAATCAAATCAGCGAGGATTATGCTGGGCAGCCTGCAAGTGCCGCCATGCTTCTGGCATTAACATAGCATGTCCTCAACTTACTAAACCTAACCTGTACGTCTTTGGAATGTAGGAGGAAGCCGAAGCACCCGAAGGAAACCCATGTGGTCACGGGGAGAAAGTACAAGCTCCTTACAGATGGCAGCTCCCCACTTACCTCTTCTCTTCTCCTAACCTGTCTATCACCTGCCCCGGTACCCCTCCTCCTTCCCTGTCTCCCATGACCCCCTCTCCTCTCCTATCAGATTCCTTCTTTTTCAGCCCTTTACTTTTTCCACCTCTAACCTCCCAGCTTCTCAATTTATCCTCCCTCCCCGACTCACCTACCATCCCCACTTGCCTCACCTCTCACCTTCTAGCTTGTACTCCTTCACTCCTCCACCTCCTTATTCCACCTTCCTTTCCAGTCTTGATGAAGGGTCTTGGCCCAAAACATCGACTGTTTGTTCCCTTCCATAGATGCTGTCTGCCCTGCTGAGTTCCTCCAGCATTTTGTGTGTGTGTTACTCTGGATTTCCAGCATCTGCAGAGTCTCTTGTGTTTACGACCTGTGATTTGTGATTGGCTGAGAGCCATAAAGTAATAAAGTGTTTAATTCTACAGTGATACCCTGTGTGAAACATTATTCAATAAGAGGGTAGGGCACTGGACACACACCTGAGTGAGCACTAAAACTTTCAATAGCTGGAGGCTACTTGGGATTGTGAGATTCTAGATAAAATGTTTTAACTAATGTGAAATTCTGACTCCCTCCCTTTCTCACTAATGAATTGACCACAGGTGCACTGGGAGGATAGGGGCAGGATACAGGAAATGTTAGTGCAGAGGTGATGGATAAACTGGTGAGGAAGATACAGGAAATACACGACAACAGCAGGGAGATATTAGTCATAGAATCATATTAATAGTGTTCTACAGCACAAAAACAGGTCCTACGGCCCATCTTTTCTTTTCCTTAGTTCCCTCAGGTTTCACCATTAAGTATTTCAGCACTCACCTTTAAACTATGAACTCTAGCTCTAATTTCACTCAAAAAGTCTACGCGCATTTACCATATCCATACCCCTCATAATTTTTGTGGCGCATCAGGCAGCAATCCTGCCATTTCTTTAGCATTTTTGTCTGTTTTTTATGAGGCAGAGTTGCTAGCTTGACACTCAACCCAGCACGGATGGAAAGCGTGCGAGGAGCTGGCCAGATTCGAACCCGGGACCACTCGCCTTGAAGTCTGGTGCAGGTTCCTCTACACCACCAGCCATCAGTATTGAGGTGAGTGCAGTTATCTTAGCTGTTTCAAGAACCTGAAGGGTAATAACTGTTCCTGAACCTGGTAGTGTGGGACCTAAGGCTCCTGTACCTCCTTCCCAATGGCAGCAGCATGAAGAGAGGTTTATAAGGGATCTGAGGAAGCATTCTTTCACTCAGAAGGTGGATGGAATGTGGAGTGAAAGCAGGTGCTCTCACAACATTTAAGAAGTAGGTAAAGGAGCAACTGTATCACTAAGGAAAGAAACCTGTGGTCTGGGTGCTGGTAAGTGGATTAATATGAATGGATACCTAATGGCTCAGAAGGCATGTTGTGAGTTGTCCTTCATTAGTTGGAGAATTGATTTCAAGAGGTATGAGGTAATGTTGCAGCTTTATAAAACTGTGGTAAGACCACACTTGGAGTATTGTATTCGGTTCTGGTTGCCTCATTATAGGAAGGATGTAGAAGCTTTAGAGAGGGAGCAGAGATTTACCAGGATGCTGCCTGAATTAGAGAGCGTGTCTTATGAGGAAAGGTTGAGCAATCTAGGGCTTTTCGCTTTGAAGGATTGAAAAGGGTGCATCAGAAGACTAATTTGGCAGGAGAATGGGAACTGGAGTGATAGGGCTGAGGAAGGGGCAGTTGCTATACAACTAGATGCCGTATATAGTGAGACTGTGAGGAAGGACAGGCAGATGATAGGGCAACATTGCAGTCAGTGGGATGAGTTAAAGTGTAACATGAGGACAAAATCGGAAAGGGTGATGAATACAGGACTGAAGGTGTTATATTTGAATGTACACAGTGTGCAGAATAAGGTTGATGATCTTGTAGCACAGTTAGAGATCAGCAGGAATAATATTGTGGGCATCAGTGAGTCGTGGCTGAAAGAACATCATAGTTGGGAGCTTAACATCTAAGGATGTTAACATTAGGTTGGTGCTGGATCCTAAAGGATGGAATTTGTAAAATACCTACAGGATGACATTTTAGAGCAGTTTGTGGTTGAACCCACTAAGGGAAAGGCAATTCTGGATTGGGTGTTTTTGTAATGAGTCAGATTTGATTAGGGAGCTTATGGTAAAGGAACTCCTAAGAGGCAGTGATCATAATATGATAGAATTCACCCTCCAATTTGAGAGGGAGAAGATAAAGTCAGATGTATCAGTTTCATGTGGAGTAAAGGGAATTACAGAGGCATGAGAGAGGAGGTGGTTAAAGTTGATTGGAAGTGGACGCTAGCAGGGATGATGGCAGAACAGCAATGGCTGGTGTTTCTGGGGGCAATTTGGAAGGTGCAGGATAGATTCATTTCAAAGATAAAGAAGTATTCTAAAAGGACAATGAGGCAACTGTGGCTGACAAGGGAAGTCAAAGACATCATAAAAGGAAAAGAGGGGGCAAATAATATAGAGAAAAGTATTGGGACGTTAGAGGACTGGGAAGCTTTCAAACCACCCACCCCCCCGCCCAGGTCAACTAAAAAACCTATAAAGAGAGAAATGATGAAATATGAAGGTAAGCTAGCTAATAATGTAAAAGAAGACACCAAACACTTTTAAGAGAGTAAAAGAGAGGTGAGGGTGGATATTAGATAACTGGCAGATGATCCTGGAGTGGAGACAAATAAACTGCGAATGAACTTAGTAAGTATTTTGCGTCAGTCTTCCCTATGGAAAACACCAGCACCAGAAAAATTGAGAGTTTCGGGGGGGGGGGGAGTGAATGCAGTTGCTATTACTGAGGAGAACGTGCTTGGGAAACTGAAAGGTCTGAAGGTAGATTTGTCACCTGCACCTTTGGGCTACACCCTAGGATTCTGAAAGAGGCAGCTGAAGAGATTGTGGCGGCATTAGTAACGATCTTTCCAGAATCACTAGATTCTGGAATGGTTTTGGAGGACTGGGAAATTGAAAATATCACTTCAAGAAGGGAGGGAGGCAGAAAAAAGGAAATTATAGGTCAGTTAGGTCACACTAAACTGACCTCAGTGGTTGGTAGATGTTGAAGTCCATCTGTCACAAATAACTGTGGGTCAACTGTCTAAGAAGAATAACCAGATGGCTTGAGTTGCAAAAATAGATTGAGGTGCTTTTATTTACAAAAATAGTGGAAAAACAAAAACCTGGACGTCTACATCAAAACAAGAAAAAGAATGAAAAAAAATGCAATATATATACAGCTTGTAATTGTCACCTGTCTGGTTAACAGCCTTTAAGGATGAGGCTTTGGGGTACTAGGAGGCACATGATAAATAGGCTAAAGTCAGCATGGTTTCTTTAAAGGGAAATCTTGTCTGACGTATCTTATATGGTTTTATCAATAGCCTTATGCATGTCATAAAATAGTCTGCAGCATGATAGACCTTTCTGAAATTCCTTGAGGAAATATCTGACAGGAGATTCAATGGATGTTGTGTACTTGGATTTTCAGAGAGCCTTTGACAAGGTGCCGCACATGAGGCTGCTGAACAAGATTAAACCCATGGTACTACAGGAAAGGTACTAGCATGGATATGATAAGATTGGCTGACCAGCAGAAGGCAAAGCGTGACAATAAATGCGGGTCTTTTATGGTTGGCTGCAGTAATTAGTGGTGTTCTGCAGGGATTGATGTTGGGACCGCTTCTTTTCACATTGTATGTCAACGATTTGGATGTCGGAATTAAATAAATCAGCCATGATGGAATGGCAGAACAGTCTCAATGGCCTAATTCTGTTCCTATGTCCTATGGTCTTATGGTCTAACGGAGAGGAGCTTAGGAGGATTAATGGTGCCAAACAGCGACTCCTTTGCTTGCATCTTCAGAATCAGCTCTATTTCCATCTTAAATATCTCTATTTTTCCCTTTCAGGGTTCTTTTGAAGACCCTGACCTGGAGTTACACGCTGACTATGGTTCTTTGCGACCCACTCTTGGGGTTTCATGAATGGCCGTTATTTGGCACACCAAGGGCTCAGCCTAAGAGCTTCACTTGCCTTCAGAGGACCGAGATCTTGTGGCTCTGGAGATGGGGGGATTGGAGTTCGGTGTCCGGGCAAGAGATCGAGGAGATGGAAGATCTAAGGCTGTGTGCCCCGAGACCCAAGATCGTTGGGCACAGAGCTCGGAAAAAGCAACACAACGGACTTTCAACATCGTAAACCAGTGAGTTGTTTGTTATGTCTCCCCTCTCCCTGTGAAACGGAGACATCTCTTTCTCCCTTATTAGGGAGAGAGAGCCTGTGTTATATTGAATACCGGGTGAAACGCAAAGTCTTTGGGGTAACTGCAAGTCTGTGTCTTTGCTGTTGCTTTGCTCCCACTTGAGTGCTCAGTGGCGGTGCCGATGCTTTTTTTTTGTTGGTGGGGTGAGGGGGGATTGTTGCTCGCTGCCGCTATGCACGGGAGGGAGGGGAGCTGGGGGGGCTTTGGGGTTCTAACATTTAACATCATTCATTCTTTGGGGCACTCCTCTGTTTTCGTGGATGTTTGCGAAGAAAAAGCATTTCAGGATGTATATTGTATACATTTCTCTGACATTACCTTTGAAGATAAGAGGCATTTATAGAGTGTATAGTGAGAGACCTTTTCCCCAAGGCAGAAGTAGTTAATATGAGAGAGCACAATTTTATGTTGACTGGGTAAAAGTAAAAGGGGGACAACAAAGATAGATGTTTCATGCAGAGAGTGATGGGTATGTGGACTGTATACCAGCTGGGGTGGTAGAGGCAGGTACATTAAGGACATTTAAGAGACTCCCAGATAGGCACACGGATGAAAGAAAAATGGAGGGCTATGGGAGAGGGAATTGCGAGATTGATCTTGGAGTAGATTATAAACTTGGCACTACATTGGGGGGGGGGGGGCAAAGGGCCTGTTCTGTGCTGTATTATTCTATGTTCTATGTTTGGCCTGAACATGACAGACAGAAAACCTACCTCCTAGTTAATCACTAGGTGACAATACTGGCAGGATGACATAACCTCTGTCCCAGTTTTTGAAGGCTGGATTTAAAAATCCAGGATATGCCTACTCTAACAAAAGTTTGAAACACCTTAGTGTGTCTGCTCTTATGAAATAATTGTTGTAACCTGCCATTCTCTATTGAAATATGAGGTGACTCAGCATCTATTCCTTCCTTGAAACTTGCAGTTTTAAGAATACAACTCACGAGTCAGAAAGTTACACTCAGTCACCGCTTTATTATGTACCTCTTGTACCTAAGAAAGTGGACACTGAGTGTACGTCCGTGGTCTTCTGCTGTAGCCCATCCACTTCAGGGTTAGATGTGTTGTGCATTCAGAAATTATCTTCTGCACACCACTGTGGTAATGTGTGGTTTTTTGAGTTATTGTCACTTTCCTGTCAGCTTGAACCAGTCTGGCCGTTCTCCTCTGACCTCTCTCAATAACAAAGCATTTTCACCCATGGAACCCACTCACTGGATTTTTTTTTGTTTTTCACACTATTCTCTGTAAACTCTAGAGACTGTTGTGCATGAAAAGCCCAGGAGATCAGCAGTTTCTGAGATACTCAAACCACCCCATCTGGCACCAACAATCATTCCACAATCAAAATCACTTAGATCACATTTCTTCCCCCATTCTGATGTTTGGTCTGAACAACGACTGAACCTCTTGACCAGGTCTGCATGCTTTTATGCATTGAGCTGCTGCCACTTGATTAGCTGATTAGATATTTGCATT
This sequence comes from Hypanus sabinus, assembly GCF_030144855.1. Classification (NCBI taxonomy): domain Eukaryota; kingdom Metazoa; phylum Chordata; class Chondrichthyes; order Myliobatiformes; family Dasyatidae; genus Hypanus; species Hypanus sabinus. The sequence continues at coordinate 36,835,217 of NC_082738.1, read as the reverse complement.
AATGAGCAGGGGTACAGGTACCTAATAAAGTGGCCACTGAGTGTATGTTGCAGCTTTCTAAAACTCTGTAGTATCGCATTCAATAGTGACAGCCCCATTATAGGATGGAAGCAGAAGCTGTGAAGAGTGTGCAGAAGAGGTTTACCAGGATACTGCTTGGATTAGAGCCCATGAACTATAAGGAGAGGTGGTGAAACAGGTTGATTTCTCTGGTATGGTGGAGGCAGAGGGGAGACCTGTCAGAAGTTTATAACATAGATAGATTAGACGGCTGATATCTTTTTTTCCCAGGGTCAAAGTGTCTAATATGCATTTAAGATTAGAGACGGAGAGTTGAAAGGAGATGAGACTGGCTTTATAAAAGCAGTCACAGACATGTGCATCCCCACAAAATCATTTTGTTGAGGGCCCGATCAGTGGCATTCAGGTCTCGTGACCAGGTAAAATACAAGAAGTCCAGGTATGACCTCCAGAAAGCCATCTCGCATGTGAAGTGGCAATTCCTGACTAAACGGGAATCACTGAAGGACGCTTGACAGCTCTGGCTGGGCTTGAATGCCATCTCCTCTTACAAAATGAAACCAAGCAATGTAGGTGAAACAAGGTCTCGCTTCCAGATAAGCTCAATGCCTTTGACCATTATAATACGGAGGCACCTTCACAAATTCCCACAGCCACCAAAGACCATGAATTTTGGTCTTTGAGGCTGATATGAGAGCGTCCTTCAGAAGGGTAAACTCACTGGAAGCATATGGCCCAGACAGGGTAGCTGGCTGAGTACTGAAGGCCTGCGCTGATCAACCGGCTGGAGCGCTAACTGATATCTTTATCCTCTCACTTTGGCAGTGTGAGGTACCCAGCTGCTTCAAGCAGTCTTCATTTGTACCAGTGCCCAAGAAGAACATAGTAACTTGCCTGAGTGACTATCATCCATTCTGATGAAATGCTTTGAGAGGTTGGTGGTGAAACACATCAACTCCTGCATGAGGAGCGATTCAGATCCACTTCAATTTGCCTACCATCTCAACAGGTCCACCTTGGGGGTGGGATGTAAAGATGTGTTTAGTGGTAGGATCCCACTGAAGATGGCAGAAGACACAGGATGTGGATGTGGAGGCTCATGGGGTGGTGGGTGAGGACAAGAGGAAATCCGCCCTTTTTAAGGTGGTGGGAAGATGGGGTAAGCATAGATGTCTGAGAAATGGTGGAGATGCAGGTGAGGGCAGCATGAATGGTGAAGTAAGGGAAACCCGGTTCTTTGAAGGAGGAGGACATCTCTGATATCCTGGAAAGGAAAGTCTCATCCTGGGAACAGTTGTTGTGGAGATGAAGGAACTGAGAAAAGGGAACAGCATTTTTACAGGATTCAGGGTGGGAAGTGGTATAGTCAAGATTGACATGGGAATTGATAGGTTTCTAGAAGATGTTGGTTGACAGTTAGTCTCCAGAGATGGAGACAGAGAGATTAAGAAAGGAGACAGATGTCAGAAATGGACCAAGTGAATTTAAGGAATCTTAGCAATTGAAGGGTGTCTGGATGAACTTCCAAGGGTGGTCATGGTGGGGGAGGATCTGGTAGAGGCATTTAAGAGGCTCTTAGACCCATTGATGTGCAAAGAATAGAGGGATATGGCAGAAGAGATTAGGCATCACCAGCTTTATTGGTTTGACATGAATGGAGTATGGAAAGAAGCTCTCCGGCCCATCGAATCTGTGCCAATCAATCACCTATTAATACTAATTTTACACTAATCTCATTTTATTCTCTTCATCTCACCCCAAATCTTACCTGCATACTAGGGGCAATTTGGAGAAAATCCACACAGTCACTGAGAGAACGTGCACTGGAGGTCAGGATTGAACCTGGGTCACTGGAAACGTGAGACAGCAGATCTATTAGCTGTGCCACTATGCCATCCCCCTGTTGCTACATGAGTTCTGACCTTGCACGCTTAGAGCTATGAACCGGTTTATAAAGTTTCTGCTGAGCATCAGAAAAAAAGGTTATTAAAATATTACTCATATTTTGGCATAGTCTTTTGTCAGTTATTCTTTCTTACATGAAGACAATTAATCACACGCATCATAAACTTGAAAGTGTGAGCAAGTGCACTGAGTATTGGTGAGTGCCCAGTTTTGTTAAAGGATGGTTCATAGCCAAAGTGTATCTCCCGTGGGTGCTTTGGGGATCAGGGTACCCTGCATTTTCTAGAGACAGTGATGGGAAGTGATTACAGCTGGAGGGCCCTAAAGGACTTTCTTCATCAAAACTTTCTTCAGATTTTAGGACCCACACATAATTCTACTCTTTGAGTTGATGGAAGGGCCAGGGACTAACAGCTTGGTAGTTTTTCTCTTGCCAAGCCCAGGTATGCACAATATCCCAACAGCAATCCAGACCACAGAAACTTACTCAGCTGGCACTGACCAAAGTTTGTTTGGCTCAAAGACATTCCCAAGGCACACTTATTGAGAAAACGTAGAACTCCAGGATCCAAAAGTCCAATAATGTTTTGCAACAAAAACATATGCAAGATGATTGAGTGGTTAAGAAGGCATATGGTGTGTTGTCCTACATTAGTCAGGGAATTGAGTTCAAGAGGCACGAGGTACTGTTGCAGTTCTATAAAACTGTGGTTAGAACACACTCAGAGTATTGAGTTCAGTTCTGGTCGCCTCATTATGGGAAGAATATGGGACCTTTAGAGAAGGTGTAGAAAAGATTTACCAAGATGCTGGCTGAATTAGAGTGCATGTTTTATGAGGGTAGTTTGAGCAAGCTATGGCTTTTCTCTTTGGAATGAAAGAGGATGAGAGGTGACTTTATAGATTTGCATAAGAAGACAAGAGGTGTAGGTAGAGTGTCCAGTTCTTTCTACAGATAGGTGTGTGGAATGCACTGTTAGAAGTAGTAGTAGAGACAGATACTTTACGGAAATTTAAAATAGGCACATGAATGAAAGAAAAATAGAGGACTATATGGGAGGGAAGGGTTAGATTGATCTTAGAATAAGTTAAAAGGTTGGCACAATGTCATGGGTCAAAGAGCCTGTACTTTGCTGTAATGTTCTATGTTTTAGGTTCTATTAACTATTGTGGACGTTACAATCCAAAGGTTTTCAAGTTTTTATTGTCTAAAGTATGGAGTACTTTGTGTGGAATTAACACACTAATTGCTGTTTTAATACAATGCCCAAACTTAGTACTAGCAACATTATTTTGGTAATTAAGGGTAAGAATGGTGAACAACATAAGACAAGTCAAAGACAGGCATTTTAAAGCTAGGGACCTTGTCTTGGCTCCCCCTAACTCCCCTGCTGCTCAATACAGGTTCATCTGAAAGTTCTGGGCTGTTTTCCACTTGAACAGTCACTATCAAGCACCATCGCTTCATCCACCACAAAAGGTGAGGTTTCCCGACGGTCACCATTTTAATTCTACTTCCCATTCCCATTTCGACATGTCAATCCATGGCCTCCTCTACCTCCATAATAAGACCACACTCAGGTTGGAGGAGCAACACCTTATGTTCCATCTGTGTAGCCAATCTGATAGCATGAACATTGATTTCTCCAACTCCCATCAATTTTCCTCCCTCCCCTTTCTCTCTTTTTCCATTCCTCATTCTGGCTCTCTTCTCACCATTTCTCTTTTCACCTGCCCATCACCTCCCTCTGGTGACCCTCCTCCTTCCCTTTCTCTCCTCTCCTATTAGACTCCATCTTCTTCAGCCCTTTACCTCTTCCACCTGTCTCATTTCATCCCACATCTTCCACTCACCCAGATTCACCTACCACCTGCCAGCTTGTACTCCTTCTCCTCCTCCCACCTTCTTAATCTGGCTTCTTTACCCCTTACTTTTCAGTCCTGACAAAGGGTTTTGGCCCGAAATGTTGACTGTTTATTCTTCTTCATAAATGTTGCCTGACCTGCTGAGTTCATCCAGCATTTTGTATGTGATTTGCTCTGGATTTCTAGCATCTGCAGAATCTCTTGGGTCTAAGATCCCTTTTTTGATCTTTGTAGTATCACCTGACTGTAGCCCTCTGCTAAAACCCTCATCCGTTGATCTATACATGCATTAAGTGTCTCAAGGGTATGTAAAATCTTATAATAGTTGGGAAATTCCAAAAGTAATTTGTGTAAAACATTTATAGCAGTTCAATAACCTAATATATAATGAATTACACTATATAATTTAAGATCTAGACTCATAAATGCTACTGAGTAATTTTTGTGCAATTAATCCTCCTGCGGATTCTTGGTAGATGTACCTTGTGAAAGGCCATGGTGGATCTTAAGTTAGACACAAAATTAGCTTTGTCATAGAAGACAGAGGGTAGTGGTGGAGGGGTGCTTCTCTGCCTCGAGGTCTGTGACCATCAATGTTCCAGAAGGTTCAGTTGAGGGACTTCAAATATTTTGTAATATACAGTCCCTATAAAAGGTATCACCCCCCTTGGAAGCTTTCGTGTTTTATTGTTTTACAACCTTGAATCACAGTGGATTTAATTAGACTTTTTTGACACTGATCAACAGAAAAAGACTTTTTCGTGTCAAAGTGAAAACAGCTCCACAAAGTGTTCTAAATTAATTACAAATATAAAACACTAAATAATTGAATGCATAATATTCACTCCCCCCTTTAATATGACATACCAAAAATCACTGATGTAGGCAATTGGTTTTAGAAGTCACTTAATTAGTTAAATGGAGATCTGTTTTGGGAGACCTGTGTGCAGTCAAAGTGTTTCAAATGATTGTGGTAAAAATACACATGTATCTGGAAGGTCCAACTGCTGGTGAGTCAGTATCCTGGCAAGAACTACTCCATGAAGACAAAAGAACACTCCAAGCAACTCTGCGAAAAGATTATTGAAAAACACAAGTCAGGAGATGGATACAAGAAAATTTCCAAGTTACTGAATATCCCTTGGAGTACAGGTAAGTCTAGAAATGGAAAGAATATAGCACAGCTATAAATCTGCCTAGAGCAGGCTGTCCTCAAAGACTGAGTGACTGTGCAAGAAGGGGACTAGTGGGGGAGTACACAAAGAGACCTGTGACAACTCTGGAGGAGTTACAAGCTTCAGTGGCTGAGATGGGAGAGACTGCGCATACAACAACTGTTGCCCAGGTGCTTCACCAGTTGCAGTTTTATGGGAGAGTGGCAAAGAGAAAGCCACTGTTAAAAAAACTCACATAAAATCTCAGTTATGGTTTGCCAGAAGGTATGTGGGAGACTCTGAAGTCAGCTGGAAGAAGGTTCTTTGGTCTGATGAAACCAAAATTGAGCTTTATGACCATCAAACTAAACACTATGTTTGGTGTAAGCCAAACACCACACATCATCAAAAATACACCATCCCTACCATGAAGCATGGTACTGGCTGCATTATGCTATGAGGATGTTTCATTGCAGCAGGTCCTGGGAGTCTTGTGAAGGTAGAAAGTAAAATTAAAGCAGCAAAATACAGGGAAATCCTGGAGGAAAACCAGATGCAGTCTGCAAGAGAACTGCGACTTGGGAGAAGATTCGTTTTCCAGCAAGACTATGACCCCAAGCATAAACCCAAAGCTACACAGGAATGACTTAAAAACAACAAAGTTAATATCCTGGAGTGGCCAAGTCAGAGTTCAGACCTCAGTCTAATAGGGAATTTGTGATTGGTCTTGAAAAGGGCTGTTCACTCACGATCCCCATGCAATCTGACGGAGCTTGAGCAGTTTTGTAAAGAAGAATGGGGAAAAATTGCAGTGTTCAGATGTGCAAAGCTGATAGAGACCTATACACCCAGGCTCAAGGCTGCAGTTGCTGCTGAAATCGCATCAACTAAATACTGACTTGAAGGGGGTGAATAGTTGTGCAATCAATAATCTTGTGTTTTATATTTGTAATTAATTTAGATCACTTTGTCGAGATCTGTTTTCACTTTGACACAAAAGAGTCTTTTTCTGTTGATCAGTGCCAAAAAAGCCAAATTAAATCCACTGTGAATCAATGTTGTAAAACTTCCAAGGGTGGGAAATACTTTTGGTAGGCACTGTATATAAATGATTTGGATGTAAATATTCATGGTCTAAGTAATGATTTTGCACAGGACACGAAAATTGATGGAACTATAGACAGTTAGGAAGGTTGTCAAAGGAAGCAGAAGAATATAAATTAGTTGGAAATTTGGGCAGAGAAATGGCTTAACCTGGATGTTTAATGTAAGCAGGTGTGAGTTGATGCACTTGGGGAGGCAAATGTAAGAGTAAGGTGTATAGTATATAGCAGAACCTTTTGGAGCATTTACATACAGAGAGATATTGGTTTTCAAGTCCTTAGCTCTTTGAAAGTGGCAACAGTAGTAGTAAAGAAGTTATACAGCATGACTTGCCTTCATTGGGTCGAAGCATTGAGTATAAATTTGATCAGCTGTGTCACAGTTTTATAAAACTTCAGTTTGGAGTTTTGTGTGCAGCTCTGGATACTATATTGTAAGAAGGATGTGGAGGATTTGGAGAGGATGCAGAAGAGTGTCACCAGGATGTTGGCATGTATTAACTATAAGAGAGGTTGGGCACCTCAGGAGAATGTATGAATCCAATAAAGCTTTTTAATTCATAAGAAAGAAACTTGGATTGATTTGTCTGGAACATTGGAAACTGAGGGGTTAGCTTGACAGATGTTTATAAAATGATGAGAGGCATAGATAGGTAGATGGAGCCTTTTTCCCAGGGTGGAAATATCACTACTTGAGGGCATAGGTTTCATTTGAGAGGAAGGGTGTTTAAAGGAGATCTACAAGGCAACTTTTCTGCACAAAAAGTGGTAGATGCCTGGAGCGCACTGGTGGGCGAGGTGAGCAAAGCAGATACAAAAGCGACATTTAAGAGGCACTTCGACAGACATATGAAGATAGAATAGAGGGGTACAGACCACGTGCAGATGGATGGGATTAGTTCAGATTGGCATAACATTTGATGCAGGTCTGGGGTCTGTTCCTGTGCTGTGCTGATCTATTGATTGTGATTTGTAACTGGTCTATTATTATTACGTGTACCAAGGTACAGTGAAAAGCTCCTCACCTGCCCCATCACCTCCTTCTGGTGCCCCTCCTCCTTCCCTTTCTTCCATAATTCACTCTCCTCTCCTATCAGATTCCTTCTCATCCAGCCCTTTACCTCTTCCACCTATCACCTCCCGGTTTCTTATTTCATTCCCCCTCCGCCTTCCACCCACCTAGCCCCTCACCACTCGCTAGCTTGCACTCTTTCCCCTTCCCTCTCCTTCTTATTCTGTCTTCTTGCCAATCTCGATGAAGGGTCTCAGCCTGATATGTCGACTGTTCAGTCCTCTCCCTAGATGTTGCCTGACCTGCTGAGTTCCTCCAGCATTTTGTGTGTGTTCCTCTGGATTTCCAGCATCTGCAGAGTCTCTTGTGTTTGTGAAAAGCTTTTGTCTTCATGCCACCCAGACAGATAATCCATATGTAAGTAAACCCCAAAGTCATACAAAAGGAGAAGAAAGTAGAATGCAGTATACGGATAAAGCACAGTGCAGGTAGATAAAGTGCAAGGCCAATGTTAACATAGATTCAGACATCAAGAGTTCACGTTAGGCGTATAAATGCTCTGTTTAAGTAACAGATGGGTAGAAGCTATACTTGAGCCTGGCAGTATATGTTTTCAGGCCTTTTTATCTTCCACACGCCACTATGGTGCCAGAAGAGAGAATGATTGGAATGGGAAGGATCCTTGTTTATATTCAAAAGTCAAAGTTAAAGTCGTGTTTATTGTTGTATGCACAAATACATATATACATACATGCAATGAAGATCTTGCAGCAGCATCACAGTCACATAACTTCATATAAGCAACGTTCACAAGTGAAACATAAATTATACTTAATTTTTTCAAGGAAGCACAATTAGAACAAAAATAGTCCATTTTAGTGCAAAGAGGTCATAGTGTTGCTAAGCTGTAGTGATTAGGGTTTTGCTGAATGGTTGAAGGAATGTTGGCTGCTTTACCAAAGCAGCGGGAAGTGTAGATAGAATTAGAACATGAGGGTGAGAGACTTATTTTCTGTTGTACATGTGATGCTCATGTACATTTGAATTGGACTTCTGAAATTCTGCTCCATTGAAGTCAGGGTTAGCATGATGCATATTGAGTGCACAAATTACCTTCTAGTGCAATTGTGCAAAGGATTGATAGAACCAGACCTGGAGCACTGTCTAGTCTTGTGGCACCTAAGGAGAATGTACTTATCAAAGAGGGATGTATTCCCTGGACCGATAACAGTAAGAGGGCAGACTGGAGGATGGGACAGAGGGAAGAGTTAACTAGATTTGTCAATTTTACCTAGAGATTAGAAGAATGACATGTGATCTTGTTGAACCACAGTATATAAAATGATTAAGGGTTACAAGAGGATAAACAACATGAAATTGTTTCCATTAATGGAAGGACTAGAATTAGGGTCATAATATTAGAACAGAATATCAGGCACGTATGATTAGAATGAGGAGAAATTTCACAACTTAACGAGTTCTGAATACTCAATTACTGAGATCAACAGATCCTTGGATATAATGTGCTGAAAGAATTACTGGAAAAGTGGACTTCTATTATTTTATTTAGTGATACAGCATGGATTTGGCCCTTCTGGCCCTTCAAGCCAGGCCGCCCAGCAACCCCCAACAATTATAATCTAATCAGGGGACAATTTACAATGACCAGTTAACCGGCCCAGCACACCTTTGGGCTGCTGGAGGAAACTGGAGCACCCAGGGAAAACCCACGCATTCCACGGTGAGGACGTACATAGACTCCTTACAGAGGACGCTGGAATTGAACACTGAGCTCCGACGCCCCAAGCTATAACAGCATTGCACTAGCCGCTCTGCTAAATTCGGCCATGACCTCCATAAATGATTGAGCAAAACCACCTGGAGTTCTTGTTCGGTCCCGAGGAGTTACATAGCTGTGCCCTGCGCTGGTCCATCTACTTCACTCCACTATATTGGTGGAGGACCAGCTGACACTGAAGCTCCAGGACCGCCTCAGCAAGTCAAGTTGGTCTTTCAGATCAGAGAAGGAAAGTGGAATCAAGAATCTGGGAGGCAAACGTGAGTGGAAGAAAGGGAGAGGGAGATAAAGAGAGACAGAGAGAGAATGAGTCAGCAGGAATATTTATTTTAAAAGTCTAAAGCAAATTTATTATCAACATACATGCTACTTTGAGATTTATTTTCTTACAGGTATTTACAGGAAAATAAAGAAATACGATAGAATTTATGAAAAATTAATAATAACAAAGACTGACTAACAACCAATGAACAAAAGAAGTCAAATTATGCAAATAATTTAAGAAGTAAATATATAATGCTGAATTTTAGAGTCCTAGTGAGTGAGTCTATAGATGGTGGAGTTAGTGCAGCATTGAGGTGAGTAAAGTTATCCACACCGGTCCAGGAGCCTGATGGTTGGAGGGTAGGGTAATCTGCAATTACCTGGCAATTAATCCAACACAGTGATTTAGTAAAATTTAACTTTTAAAAATTAATTGGATTTTAGTGGGCTCAAATATTTTAGCCATTTAACAAGGCTCTTCATTAGACACACATTGTTTTAAAGACCAAATTTTGCAGGTGAGCTTTTGGGGCTGTTCCCCAACCAATCAATGGACTTGTATTCACCTGCGTAAAGACAATCCATTCCCACTGAGTCCAGAAAATGCAGTCCATTTCACATCACTAAAGTGTTTAAAAATGTTGGAGTATGATGAGGGCAACTGAACTAGATTAACACAGAAGCTTAGATTTTCTGCAAAAGTGTAGTAGCAATCTTTTTAGAAAAACAATAGTGGCCTACACATTTACTAAAATGCCACCATTTCATGATTTTAGTATTGTGAATTTTCCAAGAACATAAAGAAAAACAAGGGCCAACACCCTGATAACTGTCTTTTCCAAAAATTCTTTTCTATAAAGCACTATTCAAGCTTAATGCACTCTTAAAAGTTTCTGCACCAGGGCAGATGATCTGATCAACCGTTCTAGTTAGCCCCCTTCCCACCCCCTCTATCTATATCTATCACCGCACTGCACCATAAAAACTTGTTACAACGCTGTTTACATTATAAATAGCTACTGGCATTTTTATACATATTTTATTCCCTATGTGTACTTTAACCTAACTTTATTGTAATATAATTCTATATTCTTCATAACTGTTGGACGTTGTTGTTTTCTGATGCTTGTTGTGCCAACACACCTCAACAAATTCTTAATACATGTAAACGTATATGGTGAATAAAGTTGAACCTTGGTCCTTGATGCCGGCGGTTATATTTCACAACACCTTCCTTGCTCTCACTATCACTCCTCTGACTTGAGTTACTCCCTGTACCACAGAGAACACCACAGAGAACCCTGTACCACAGAGAACCCTCTACCACAGAAAACCCTGTACCACAGAGAACCCTCTACCACAGAGAACACCACAGAGAACCCCCTACCACAGAGAACCCTCTACCACAGAGAACCCTGTACCACAGAGAACCCTGTACCACAGAGAACACCACAGAGAACCCTCTACCACAGAGAACACTCTACCACAGAGAACCCTCTACCACAGAGAACACCACAGAGAACCCTCTACCACAGAGAACACTCTACCACAGAGAACACCACAGAGAACCCCCTACCACAGAGAACCCTCTACCACAGAGAACCCTGTACCACAGAGAACCCTGTACCACAGAGAACACCACAGAGAACCCTCTACCACAGAGAACACTCTACCACAGAGAACCCTCTACCACAGAGAACACCACAGAGAACCCTCTACCACAGAGAACACTCTACCACAGAGAACCCTCTACCACAGAGAACACCACAGAGAACCCTGTACCACAGAGAACACCACAGAGAACCCTCTACCCCAGAGAACACCACAGAGAACACCACAGAGAACCCTCTACAACAGAGAACACCACAGAGAACACTATACCACAGAGAACCCTCTACCACAGAGAACACCACAGAGAACCCTGTACCACAGAGAACCCTCTATCACAGAGAACACCGCAGAGAACCCTGTACCACAGAGAACCCTCTACCACAGAGAACACCACAGCGAACACCACAAAGAACCCAGTAGCACAGAGAAAACCACAGAACCCTTCACCACAGAGAACCCTCTACCACAGAGAACACCACAGAGAACCCTCTACCACAGAGAACACCACAGAGAACAGCACAGAGAACCCTCTACCCCAGAGAACACCACAGAGAACCTTCTACCACAGAGAACCCTGTACCACAGAGAACTCCACAAAGAACCCTCTACCACAGAGAACAACACAGAGAACCCTCTATCCCAGTGAACATCACAGAGAACCCTCTACCACAGAGAACACCATAGAGAACACCACAGAGAACACCACAGAGAACCCTCTACCACAGAGAACACCACAGAGAACCCTCTACCACAGAGAAAACCACAGAGAACACAACGGAGAACACCACAGAGAACACCACAGAGAACCCTCTACCACAGGGAACACCACAGAGAACCCTGTACCACAGAGAACCCTGTAGCACAGAGAACACCACAGAGAACCCTCTACCACAGGGAACACCACAGAGAACCCTCTACCACAGAGAACACCACAGAGAACCCTGTACCACAGAGAACACTACAGGGAACCCTATACCACAGAGAACCCTCTACCACAGAGAACACCACAGAGAACCCTCTACCACAGAGAACACCACAGAGAACCCAGTACCACAGAGAACCCTCTACCACAGAGAAAACCACAGAGAACCCTCTACCCCAAAGAACACCACAGAGAACCCTCTACCACAGAGAACACCACAGAGAACCCTCTACCACAGGGAACACCACAGAGAACCCTCTACCACAGAGAAAACCACAGAGAACCCTCTACCACAGAGAACACCACAGAGAACCCAGTACCACAGAGAACCCTCTACCACAGAGAAAACCACAGAGAACCCTCTACCCCAAAGAACACCACAGAGAACCCTCTACCACAGAGAACACCACAGAGAACCCTCTACCACAGAGAACGCCACAGATAACACTACAGGGAACCCTATACCACAGAGAACCCTCTACCACAGAGAACACCACAGAGAACCCTCTACCACAGAGAACACCACAGAGAACCCAGTACCACAGAGAACCCTCTACCACAGAGAAAACCTCAGAGAACCCTCTACCCCAAAGAACACGACAGACAACCCTCTACCACAGAGAACACCACAGAGAACCCTCTACCACAGAGAACACCACAGAGAACCCTCTACCACAGAGAACACCACAGAGAACCCTCTACCACAGACAACCCTCTACCACAGAGAACACCACAGAGAACCCTCTACCACAGACAACCCTCTACCACAGAGAACACCACAGAGAACCCTCTACCACAGAGAACACCACAGAGAACACTACAGGGAACCCTATACCACAGAGAACCCTCTACCACAGAGAACACCACAGAGAACCCTCTACCACAGAAAACACCACAGAGAACCCAGTACCACAGAGAACCCTCTACCACAGAGAACACCACAGAAAACCTTCTGCCACAGAGAACACAACAGAGAACACCACAGAGAAACCTGTACCACAGAGAACGCCACAGAGAACCCTCTACCACAAGGAACACCACAGAGAACACCACAGAGAACCCTCTACCACAGAGAACGCCACAGAGAACCCTCTACCACAGGGAACACCACAGAGAACCCTCTACCACAGAGAACAGCACAGAGAACCCTCTACCACAGACAACCCTCTACCACAGAGAACACCACAGAGAACCCTCTACCACAGAGAACACCACAGAGAACCCAGTACCACAGAGAACCCTCTACCACAGAGAAAACCACAGAGAACCCTCTACCACAAAGAACACCACAGAGAACCCTCTACCACAGAGAAAACCTCAGAGAACCCTCTACCCCAAAGAACACCACAGACAACCCTCTACCACAGAGAACACCACAGAGAACCCTCTACCACAGAGAACACCACAGAGAACCCTCTACCACAGACAACCCTATACCACAGAGAACACCACAAAGAACCCTCTACCACAGACAATCCTCTACCACAGAGAACATCACAGAGAACACCAAAGTGAACACCACAGAGAACCCTGTACCACAGAGAACCCTCTACCACAGAGAACACCACAGAAAACCTTCTGCCACAGAGAACACAACAGAGAACACCACAGAGAACACCACAGAGAACCCTGTACCACAGAGAACGCCACAGAGAACCCTCTACCACAAGGAACACCACAGAGAACACCACAGAGAACCCTCTAGCACAGAGAACACCACAGAGAACCCTCTACCACACGGAACACAACAGAGAACCCTCTACCACAAGGAACACCACAGAGAACACCACAGAGAACCCTCTACCACAGAGAACGCCACAGAGAACCCTCTACCACAAGGAACACCACAGAGAACACCACAGAGAACCCTCTAGCACAGAGAACCCCACAGAGAACCCTGTACCACAGAGAACACCACAGAGAACCCTCTACCACAGAGAATACCACAGAGAACCCCCTACCACAAGAGAGCAACACAGAGAACACTCTACCACAGAGAACACCTCAGAGAGCACCACAGAGAACCCTCTACCACAGAGAACACCACAGTGAACCCTCTACCACAGAGAACCCTCTACCACAGAGAACCCCACAGAGAACCCTGTACCACAGAGAACACCACAGAGAACCCTCTCCCAGAGAGAACACCACAGAGAACCCTGTACCACAGAGAACAACACAGAGAACACCACAGAGAACACCACAGAGAACCCTCTACCACAGAGAACACCACAGAGAACCCTCTACCACAGAGAACCCTCTACCACAGAGAACACCACAGAGAACCTTCTACCACAGAGAACACCGCAGAGAACCCTCTACCACAGAGAACACCACAGAGAACCCTCTACCACAGAGAACACCACAGAGAACCCTCTACCACAAGAGAGCAACACAGAGAACACTCTACCACAGAGAACACCACAGAGAACACCACAGAGAACCCTCTACCACAGAGAACACCACAGAGAACACCACAGTGAACCCTCTATCACAGAGAACCCTCTACCACAGAGAACACCACAGAGAACGCTCTTCCACAGAGATACCTGTAACACAGAGAACCCTCTACCACAGAGAGCACCACAGAGAACTCTCTACTACAGAGAACCCTCTACCACAGAGAGCACCACAGAGAACCCTCTACCACAGAGATACCTGTACCACAGAGAACCCTCTACCACAGAGAGCACCACAGAGAACCCTCTACCACAGAGAATACCACAGAGATCCCTCTACCACAGAGAACACCACAGAGAACCCTCTACCACATAGAACACTGTAGGACAGAGAACCCTCTACCACATTGAACTCCACAGAGAACCCTGTACCACAGATAACACCACAGAGAACACCACAGAGAACCCTGTACCACAGATAACACCACAGAGAACACCACAGAGAACCCTGTACCACAGAGAACCCTCTACCACAGAGAACACCACAGAGAACACCACAGTGAACCCTCTACCACAGAGAACCCTGTACCACAGAGAACCCTCTACCACATAGAACACCACAGAGAACCCTCTACCACAGAGAACACCACAGAGAACACCACAGTGAACCCTCTACCACAGAGAACCCTGTACCACAGAGAACCCTCTACCACAGAGAGCACCACAGAGAACCCTCTACTACAGAGAACCCTCTACCACAGAGATACCTGTACCACAGAGAACCCTCTACCACAGAGAGCACCACAGAGAACACTCTACCACAGAGAACACCACAAACCCTCTACCACAGAGAACCCTGTCCCACAGAGAACACCACAGAGAACCCTGTACCACAGAGAACACCACAGAGAACCCTCTACCACAGAGAACACCACAAAGAACCTTCTACCACAGAGAACACCGCAGAGAACCCTCTACCACAGAGAACACCACAGAGAACCCTCTACCACAGAGAACACCACAGAGAACCCTCTACCACAAGAGAGCAACACAGAGAACACTCTACCACAGAGAACCCTCTACCACAGAGAACCCTGTACCACAGAGAACACCACAAACCCTCTACCACAGAGAACACTACAGAGAACCCTCTACCACAGAGAACACCACAGAGAACCTTCTACCACAGAGAACACCGCAGAGAACCCTCTACCACAGAGAACACCACAGAGAACCCTCTACCACAGAGAACACTGTAGGACAGAGAACCCTCTACCACATTGAACTCCACAGAGAACCCTGTACCACAGAGAACACCACAGAGAACACCACAGAGAACCCTCTACCACAGAGAACCCTGTACCACAGAGAACCCTCTACCACAGAGAACACCACAGAGAACACCACAGTGAACCCTCTACCACAGAGAACCCTGTACCACAGAGAACCCTCTACCACAGAGAACACCACAGAGAACCCTCTACCACAGAGATACCTGTACCACAGAGAACCCTCTACCACAGAGAGCACCACAGAGAACCCTCTACTACAGAGAACCCTCTACCACAGAGAGCACCACAGAGAACCCTCTACCACAGAGATACCTGTACCACAGAGAACCCTCTACCACAGAGAGCACCACAGAGAACCCTCTACCACAGAGAATACCACAGAGATCCCTCTACCACAGTGAACCCTCTACCACAGAGAACTCTCTACCACAGTGAACCCTCTACCACAGAGAACACCACAGAGTACCCTCTACCACAGAGAACACCACAGAGAACACTCTACCACAGAGAACACCACAAACCCTCTACCACAGAGAACCCTGTCCCACAGAGAACACCACAGAGAACCCTGTACCACAGAGAACACCACAGAGAACCCTCTACCACAGAGAACAGCACAGAGAACCCTCTACCACAGACAACCCTCTACCACAGAGAACACCACAGAGAACCCTCTACCACAGAGAACACCACAGAGAACCCAGTACCACAGAGAACCCTCTACCACAGAGAAAACCACAGAGAACCCTCTACCACAAAGAACACCACAGAGAACCCTCTACCACAGAGAAAACCTCAGAGAACCCTCTACCCCAAAGAACACCACAGACAACCTTCTACCACAGAGAACACCACAGAGAACCCTCTACCACAGAGAACACCACAGAGAACCCTCTACCACAGACAACCCTATACCACAGAGAACATCACAGAGAACACCAAAGTGAACACCACAGAGAACCCTGTACCACAGAGAACCCTCTACCACAGAGAACACCACAGAAAACCTTCTGCCACAGAGAACACAACAGAGAACACCACAGAGAACACCACAGAGAACCCTGTACCACAGAGAACGCCACAGAGAACCCTCTACCACAAGGAACACCACAGAGAACACCACAGAGAACCCTCTAGCACAGAGAACACCACAGAGAACCCTCTACCACACGGAACACAACAGAGAACCCTCTACCACAAGGAACACCACAGAGAACACCACAGAGAACCCTCTACCACAGAGAACGCCACAGAGAACCCTCTACCACAAGGAACACCACAGAGAACACCACAGAGAACCCTCTAGCACAGAGAACCCCACAGAGAACCCTGTACCACAGAGAACACCACAGAGAACCCTCTACCACAGAGAATACCACAGAGAACCCCCTACCACAAGAGAGCAACACAGAGAACACTCTACCACAGAGAACACCTCAGAGAGCACCACAGAGAACCCTCTACCACAGAGAACACCACAGTGAACCCTCTACCACAGAGAACCCTCTACCACAGAGAACCCCACAGAGAACCCTGTACCACAGAGAACACCACAGAGAACCCTCTCCCAGAGAGAACACCACAGAGAACCCTGTACCACAGAGAACAACACAGAGAACACCACAGAGAACACCACAGAGAACCCTCTACCACAGAGAACACCACAGAGAACCCTCTACCACAGAGAACCCTCTACCACAGAGAACACCACAGAGAACCTTCTACCACAGAGAACACCGCAGAGAACCCTCTACCACAGAGAACACCACAGAGAACCCTCTACCACAGAGAACACCACAGAGAACCCTCTACCACAAGAGAGCAACACAGAGAACACTCTACCACAGAGAACACCACAGAGAACACCACAGAGAACCCTCTACCACAGAGAACACCACAGAGAACACCACAGTGAACCCTCTATCACAGAGAACCCTCTACCACAGAGAACACCACAGAGAACGCTCTTCCACAGAGATACCTGTAACACAGAGAACCCTCTACCACAGAGAGCACCACAGAGAACTCTCTACTACAGAGAACCCTCTACCACAGAGAGCACCACAGAGAACCCTCTACCACAGAGATACCTGTACCACAGAGAACCCTCTACCACAGAGAGCACCACAGAGAACCCTCTACCACAGAGAATACCACAGAGATCCCTCTACCACAGAGAACACCACAGAGAACCCTCTACCACATAGAACACTGTAGGACAGAGAACCCTCTACCACATTGAACTCCACAGAGAACCCTGTACCACAGATAACACCACAGAGAACACCACAGAGAACCCTGTACCACAGATAACACCACAGAGAACACCACAGAGAACCCTGTACCACAGAGAACCCTCTACCACAGAGAACACCACAGAGAACACCACAGTGAACCCTCTACCACAGAGAACCCTGTACCACAGAGAACCCTCTACCACATAGAACACCACAGAGAACCCTCTACCACAGAGATACCTGTACCACAGAGAACCCTCTACCACAGAGAGCACCACAGATAACCCTCTACTACAGAGAACCCTCTACCACAGAGAGCACCACAGAGAACCCTCTTCCACAGAGATACCTGTACCACAGAGAACCCTCTACCACAGAGAGCACCACAGAGAACACTCTACCACAGAGAACACCACAAACCCTCTACCACAGAGAACCCTGTCCCACAGAGAACACCACAGAGAACCCTGTACCACAGAGAACACCACAGAGAACCCTCTACCACAGAGAACACCACAGAGAACCTTCTACCACAGAGAACACCGCAGAGAACCCTCTACCACAGAGAACACCACAGAGAACCCTCTATCACAGAGAACACCACAGAGAACCCTCTACCACAAGAGAGCAACACAGAGAACACTCTACCACAGAGAACCCTCTACCACAGAGAACCCTGTACCACAGAGAACACCACAAACCCTCTACCACAGAGAACACTACAGAGAACCCTCTACCACAGAGAACACCACAGAGAACCTTCTACCACAGAGAAAACCGCAGAGAACCCTCTACCACAGAGAACACCACAGAGAACCCTCTACCACAGAGAACACTGTAGGACAGAGAACCCTCTACCACATTGAACTCCACAGAGAACCCTGTACCACAGAGAACACCACAGAGAACACCACAGAGAACCCTCTACCACAGAGAACCCTGTACCACAGAGAACCCTCTACCACAGAGAACACCACAGAGAACACCACAGTGAACCCTCTACCACAGAGAACCCTGTACCACAGAGAACCCTCTACCACAGAGAACACCACAGAGAACCCTCTACCACAGAGATACCTGTACCACAGAGAACCCTCTACCACAGAGAGCACCACAGAGAACCCTCTACTACAGAGAACCCTCTACCACAGAGAGCACCACAGAGAACCCTCTACCACAGAGATACCTGTACCACAGAGAACCCTCTACCACAGAGAGCACCACAGAGAACCCTCTACCACAGAGAATACCACAGAGATCCCTCTACCACAGCGAACCCTCTACCACAGAGAACTCTCTACCACAGTGAACCCTCTGCCACAGAGAACACCACAGAGTACCCTCTACCACAGAGAACACCACAGAGAACACTCTACCACAGAGAACACCACAAACCCTCTACCACAGAGAACCCTGTCCCACAGAGAACACCACAGAGAACCCTGTACCACAGAGAACACCACAGAGAACCCTCTACCACAGAGAACACCACAGAGAACCTTCTACCACAGAGAACACCGCAGAGAACCCTCTACCACAGAGAACACCTCAGAGAACCTTCTACCACAGAGAACACCGCAGAGAACCCTCTACCACAGAGAACACCACAGTGAACCCTCTACCACAGAGAACCCTCTACCACAGAGAACCCTCTACCACAGAGAGCACCACAGAGAACCCTCTACCACAGAGATACCTGTACCACAGAGAACCCTCTACCACAGAGAGCACCACAGAGAACCCTCTACCACAGAGAATACCACAGAAATCCCTCTACCACAGCGAACCCTCTACCACAGAGAACTCTCTACCACTGTGAACCCTCTACCACAGAGAACACCACAGAGTACCCTCTACCACAGAGAACACCACAGAGAACCCTCTACCACAGAGAACACCACAGAGAACCCTCTACCACAGAGAACACCGCAGAGAACCCTCTACCACAGAGAACACCACAGAGAACCCTCTACCACAGAGAACACCACAGAGAACCCTATACCACAAGAGAGCAACACAGAGAACACTCTACCACAGAGAACACTCTACCACAGAGAACCCTCTACCACAGAGAACCCTGTACCACAGAGAACACCACAAACCCTCTACCACAGAGAACACTACAGAGTACCCTCTACCACAGAGAACACCACAGAGAACCTTCTACCACAGAGAACACCGCAGAGAACCCTCTACCACAGAGAACACCACAGAGAACCCTCTACCACAGAGAACATTGTAGGACAGAGAACCCTCTACCACATTGAACTCCACAGAGAACCCTGTACCACAGAGAACACCACAGAGAACACCACAGAGAACCCTCTACCACAGAGAACCCTGTACCACAGAGAACCCTCTACCACAGAGAACACCACAGTGAACCCTCTACCACAGAGAACCCTGTACCACAGAGAACCCTCTACCACAGAGAACACCACAGAGAACCCTCTACCACAGAGATACCTGTACCACAGAGAACCCTCTACCACAGAGAGCACCACAGAGAACCCTCTACTACAGAGAACCCTCTACCACAGAGAGCACCACAGAGAACCCTCTAACACAGAGATACCTGTACCACAGAGAACCCTCTACCACAGAGAACACCACAGAGAACCCTCTACCACAGAGAATACCACAGAGATCCCTCTACCACAGCGAACCCTCTACCACAGAGAACTCTCTACCACAGTGAACCCTCTACCACAGAGAACACCACAGAGTACCCTCTACCACAGAGAACACCACAGAGAACACTCTACCACAGAGAACACCACAAACCCTCTACCACAGAGCACCCTGTCCCACAGAGAACACCACAGAGAACCCTGTACCACAGAGAACACCACAGAGAACCCTCTACCACAGAGAACACCACAGAGAACCTTCTACCACAGAGAACACCGCAGAGAACCCTCTACCACAGAGAACACCTCAGAGAACCCTCCACCACAGAGAACACCACAGAGAACCCTCTACCACAAGAGAGCAACACAGAGAACACTCTACCACAGAGAACACTCTACCACAGAGAACCCTCTACCACAGAGAACCCTGTACCACAGAGAACACCACAAACCCTCTACCACAGAGAACACTACAGAGAACCCTCTACCACAGAGAACACCACAGAGAACCTTCTACCACAGAGAACACCGCAGAGAACCCTCTACCACAGAGAACACCACAGAGAACCCTCTATCACAGAGAACACCACAGAGAACCCTGTACCACAGAGAACACCACAGAGAGCACCACAGAGAACCCTCTACCACAGAGAACCCCACAGAGAACCCTGTACCACACAGAACACCACAGAGAACAATCTACCACAGAGAACACCACAGAGAACACTGTACCACAGAGAACCCTCTACCACAGAGAACCCTGTAGAACAGAGAACCCTCTACCACAGAGAACACCACAGAGAACCCTCTACTACAGAGAACCCTCTACCACAAGAGAGCAACACAGAGAACACTCTATCACAGAGAACCCTCTACCACAGAGAACCCTGTACCACAGAGAACACCACAAACCCTCTACCACAGAGAACACTACAGAGAACCCTCTACCACAGAGAACACCACAGAGAACCTTCTACCACAGAGAACACCGCAGAGAACCCTCTACCACAGAGAACACCACAGAGAACCCTCTACCACAGAGAACACTGTAGGACAGAGAACCCTCTACCACATTGAACTCCACAGAGAACCCTGTACCACAGAGAACACCACAGAGAACACCACAGAGAACCCTCTACCACAGAGAACCCTGTACCACAGAGAACCCTCTACCACAGAGATACCTGTACCACAGAGAACCCTCTACCACAGAGAGCACCACAGAGAACCCTCTACTACAGAGAAGCCTCTACCACAGAGAGCACCACAGAGAACCCTCTACCACAGAGATACCTGTACCACAGAGAACCCTCTACCACAGAGAGCACCACAGAGAACCCTCTACCACAGAGAATACCACAGAGATCCCTCTACCACAGCGAACCCTCTACCACAGAGAACTCTCTACCACAGTGAACCCTCTACCACAGAGAACACCACAGAGTACCCTCTACCACAGAGAACACCACAGAGAACACTCTACCACAGAGAACACCACAAACCCTCTACCACAGAGAACCCTGTCCCACAGAGAACACCACAGAGAACCCTGTACCACAGAGAACACCACAGAGAACCCTCTACCACAGAGAACACCACAGAGAACCTTCTACCACAGAGAACACCGCAGAGAACCCTCTACCACAGAGAACACCTCAGAGAACCTTCTACCACAGAGAACACCGCAGAGAACCCTCTACCACAGAGAACACCACAGTGAACCCTCTACCACAGAGAACCCTCTACCACAGAGAACCCTCTACCACAGAGAGCACCACAGAGAACCCTCTACCACAGAGATACCTGTACCACAGAGAACCCTCTACCACAGAGAGCACCACAGAGAACCCTCTACCACAGAGAATACCACAGAAATCCCTCTACCACAGCGAACCCTCTACCACAGAGAACTCTCTACCACAGTGAACCCTCTACCACAGAGAACACCACAGAGTACCCTCTACCACAGAGAACACCACAGAGAACCCTCTACCACAGAGAACACCACAGAGAACCCTCTACCACAGAGAACACCGCAGAGAACCCTCTACCACAGAGAACACCACAGAGAACCCTCTAACACAGAGAACACGACAGAGAACCCTCTACCACAAGAGAGCAACACAAAGAACCCTCTACCACAGAGAACCCTGTACCACAGAGAACACCACAAACCCTCTACCACAGAGAACACTACAGAGAACCCTCTACCACAGAGAACACCACAGAGAACCTTCTACCACAGAGAACACCGCAGAGAACCCTCTACCACAGAGAACACCACAGAGAACCCTCTACCACAGAGAACACTGTAGGACAGAGAACCCTCTACCACATTGAACTCCACAGAGAACCCTGTACCACAGAGAACACCACAGAGAACACCACAGAGAACCCTCTACCACAGAGAACCCTGTACCACAGAGAACCCTCTACCACAGAGAACACCACAGAGAACACCACAGTGAACCCTCTACCACAGAGAACCCTGTACCACAGAGAACCCTCTACCACAGAGAACACCACAGAGAACCCTCTTCCACAGAGATACCTGTAACACAGAGAACCCTCTACCACAGAGAGCACCACAGAGAACTCTCTACTACAGAGAACCCTCTACCACAGAGAGCACCACAGAGAACCCTCTACCACAGAGATACCTGTACCACAGAGAACCCTCTACCACAGAGAGCACCACAGAGAACCCTCTACCACAGAGAATACCACAGAGATCCCTCTACCACAGCGAACCCTCTACCACAGAGAACTCTCTACCACAGTGAACCCTCTACCACAGAGAACACCACAGAGTACCCTCTACCACAGAGAACACCACAGAGAACCCTCTACCACAGAGAACACCACAGAGAACCCTCTACCACATAGAACACTGTAGGACAGAGAACCCTCTACCACATTGAACTCCACAGAGAACCCTGTACCACAGAGAACACCACAGAGAACACCACAGAGAACCCTGTACCACAGAGAACCCTCTACCACAGAGAACACCACAGTGAACCCTCTACCACAGAGAACCCTGTACCACAGAGAACCCTCTACCACAGAGAACACCACAGAGAACCCTCTACCACAGAGATACCTGTACCACAGAGAACCCTCTACCACAGAGAGCACCACAGAGAACCCTCTACTACAGAGAACCCTCTACCACAGAGAGCACCACAGAGAACCCTCTTCCACAGAGATACCTGTACCACAGAGAACCCTCTACCACAGAGAGCACCACAGAGAACACTCTACCACAGAGAACACCACAAACCCTCTACCACAGAGAACCCTGTCCCACAGAGAACACCACAGAGAACCCTGTACCACAGAGAACACCACAGAGAACCCTCTACCACAGAGAACACCACAGAGAACCTTCTACCACAGAGAACACCGCAGAGAACCCTCTACCACAGAGAACACCACAGAGAACCCTCTACCACAGAGAACACCACAGAGAACCCTCTACCACAAGAGAGCAACACAGAGAACACTCTACCACAGAGAACCCTCTACCACAGAGAACCCTGTACCACAGAGAACACCACAAACCCTCTACCACAGAGAACACTACAGAGAACCCTCTACCACAGAGAACACCACAGAGAACCTTCTACCACAGAGAACACCGCAGAGAACCCTCTACCACAGAGAACACCACAGAGAACCCTCTACCACAGAGAACACGACAGAGAACCCTCTACCACAAGAGAGCAACACAAAGAACCCTCTACCACAGAGAACCCTGTACCACAGAGAACACCACAAACCCTCTACCACAGAGAACACTACAGAGAACCCTCTACCACAGAGAACACCACAGAGAACCTTCTACCACAGAGAACACCGCAGAGAACCCTCTACCACAGAGAACACCACAGAGAACCCTCTACCACAGAGAGCACTGTAGGACAGAGAACCCTCTACCACATTGAACTCCACAGAGAACCCTGTACCACAGAGAACACCACAGAGAACACCACAGAGAACCCTCTACCACAGAGAACCCTGTACCACAGAGAACCCTCTACCACAGAGAACACCACAGAGAACACCACAGTGAACCCTCTACCACAGAGAACCCTGTACCACAGAGAACCCTCTACCACAGAGAACACCACAGAGAACCCTCTTCCACAGAGATACCTGTAACACAGAGAACCCTCTACCACAGAGAGCACCACAGAGAACTCTCTACTACAGAGAACCCTCTACCACAGAGAGCACCACAGAGAACCCTCTACCACAGAGATACCTGTACCACAGAGAACCCTCTACCACAGAGAGCACCACAGAGAACCCTCTACCACAGAGAATACCACAGAGATCCCTCTACCACAGCGAACCCTCTACCACAGAGAACTCTCTACCACAGTGAACCCTCTACCACAGAGAACACCACAGAGTACCCTCTACCACAGAGAACACCACAGAGAACCCTCTACCACAGAGAACACCACAGAGAACCCTCTACCACATAGAACACTGTAGGACAGAGAACCCTCTACCACATTGAACTCCACAGAGAACCCTGTACCACAGAGAACACCACAGAGAACACCACAGAGAACCCTGTACCACAGAGAACCCTCTACCACAGAGAACACCACAGTGAACCCTCTACCACAGAGAACCCTGTACCACAGAGAACCCTCTACCACAGAGAACACCACAGAGAACCCTCTACCACAGAGATACCTGTACCACAGAGAACCCTCTACCACAGAGAGCACCACAGAGAACCCTCTACTACAGAGAACACTCTACCACAGAGAGCACCACAGAGAACCCTCTTCCACAGAGATACCTGTACCACAGAGAACCCTCTACCACAGAGAGCACCACAGAGAACACTCTACCACAGAGAACACCACAAACCCTCTACCACAGAGAACCCTGTCCCACAGAGAACACCACAGAGAACCCTGTACCACAGAGAACACCACAGAGAACCCTCTACCACAGAGAACACCACAGAGAACCTTCTACCACAGAGAACACCGCAGAGAACCCTCTACCACAGAGAACACCACAGAGAACCCTCTACCACAGAGAACACCACAGAGAACCCTCTACCACAAGAGAGCAACACAGAGAACACTCTACCACAGAGAACCCTCTACCACAGAGAACCCTGTACCACAGAGAACACCACAAACCCTCTACCACAGAGAACACTACAGAGAACCCTCTACCACAGAGAACACCACAGAGAACCTTCTACCACAGAGAACACCGCAGAGAACCCTCTACCACAGAGAACACCACAGAGAACCCTCTACCACAGAGAACACTGTAGGACAGAGAACCCTCTACCACATTGAACTCCACAGAGAACCCTGTACCACAGAGAACACCACAGAGAACCCTCTACCACAGAGAACCCTGTACCACAGAGAACCCTCTACCACAGAGAACACCACAGAGAACACCACAGTGAACCCTCTACCACAGAGAACCCTGTACCACAGAGAACCCTCTACCACAGAGAACACCACAGAGAACCCTCTACCACAGAGATACCTGTACCACAGAGAACCCTCTACCACAGAGAGCACCACAGAGAACCCTCTACTACAGAGAACCCTCTACCACAGAGAGCACCACAGAGAACCCTCTACCACAGAGATACCTGTACCACAGAGAACCCTCTACCACAGAGAGCACCACAGAGAACCCTCTACCACAGAGAATACCACAGAGATCCCTCTACCACAGTGAACCCTCTACCACAGAGAACTCTCTACCACAGTGAACCCTCTACCACAGAGAACACCACAGAGTACCCTCTACCACAGAGAACACCACAGAGAACACTCTACCACAGAGAACACCACAAACCCTCTACCACAGAGAACCCTGTCCCACAGAGAACACCACAGAGAACCCTGTACCACAGAGAACACCACAGAGAACCCTCTACCACAGAGAACACCACAGAGAACCTTCTACCACAGAGAACACCGCAGAGAACCCTCTACCACAGAGAACACCTCAGAGAACCGTCTACCACAGAGAACACCACAGTGAACCCTCTACCACAGAGAACCCTCTACCACAGAGAACCCTCTACCACAGAGAGCACCACAGAGAACCCTCTACCACAGAGATACCTGTACCACAGAGAACCCTCTACCACAGAGAGCACCACAGAGAACCCTCTACCACAGAGAATACCACAGAAATCCCTCTACCACAGCGAACCCTCTACCACAGAGAACTCTCTACCACAGTGAACCCTCTACCACAGAGAACACCACAGAATACCCTCTACCACAGAGAACACCACAGAGAACCCTCTACCACAGAGAACACCACAGAGAACCCTCTACCACAGAGAACACCGCAGAGAACCCTCTACCACAGAGAACACCACAGAGAACCCTCTACCACAGAGAACACCACAGAGAACACTCTACCACAAGAGAGCAACACAGAGAACACTCTACCACAGAGAACACCACAGAGAACACCACAGAGAACCCTCTACCACAGAGAACACCACAGAGAACACCACAGTGAAACCTCTACCACAGAGAACCCTCTACCACAGAGATACCTGTAACACAGAGAACCCTCTACCACAGAGAGCACCACAGAGAACTCTCTACTACAGAGAACCCTCTACCACAGAGAGCACCACAGAGAACCCTCTACCACAGAGATACCTGTACCACAGAGAACCCTCTACCACAGAGAGCACCACAGAGAACCCTCTACCACAGAGAATACCACAGAGATCCCTCTACCACAGCGAACCCTCTACCACAGAGAACTCTCTACCACAGTGAACCCTCTACCACAGAGAACACCACAGAGTACCCTCTACCACAGAGAACACCACAGAGAACCCTCTACCACAGAGAACACCACAGAGAACCCTCTACCACATAGAACACTGTAGGACAGAGAACCCTCTACCACATTGAACTCCACAGAGAACCCTGTACCACAGAGAACACCACAGAGAACACCACAGAGAACCCCGTACCACAGAGAACCCTCTACCACAGAGAACACCACAGAGAACACCACACTGAACCCTCTACCACAGAGAACCCTGTACCACAGAGAACCCTCTACCACAGAGAACACCACAGAGAACCCTCTACCACAGAGATACCTGTACCACAGAGAACCCTCTACCACAGAGAGCACCACAGAGAACCCTCTACTACAAGAACCCTCTACCACAGAGAGCACCACAGAGAACCCTCTTCCACAGAGATACCTGTACCACAGAGAACCCTCTACCACAGAGAGCACCACAGAGAACACTCTACCACAGAGAACACCACAAACCCTCTACCACAGAGAACCCTGTCCCACAGAGAACACCACAGAGAACCCTGTACCACAGAGAACACCACAGAGAACCCTCTACCACAGAGAACACCACAGAGAACCTTCTACCACAGAGAACACCGCAGAGAACCCTCTACCACAGCGAACCCTCTACCACAGAGAACTCTCTACCACAGTGAACCCTCTACCACAGAGAACACCACAGAGTACCCTCTACCACAGAGAACACCACAGAGAACCCTCTACCACAGAGAACACCACAGAGAACCCTCTACCACATAGAACACTGTAGGACAGAGAACCCTCTACCACATTGAACTCCACAGAGAACCCTGTACCACAGAGAACACCACAGAGAACCCTGTACCACAGAGAACCCTCTACCACAGAGAACACCACAGAGAACACCACAGTGAAACCTCTACCACAGAGAACCCTGTACCACAGAGAACACCACAGAGAACCCTGTACCACAGAGAACACCACAGAGAACCCTCTACCACAGAGAACACCACAGAGAACCTTCTACCACAGAGAACACCGCAGAGAACCCTCTACCACAGAGAACACCACAGAGAACCCTCTATCACAGAGAACACCACAGAGAACCCTCTACCACAAGAGAGCAACACAGAGAACACTCTACCACAGAGAACCCTCTACCACAGAGAACCCTGTACCACAGAGAACACCACAAACCCTCTACCACAGAGAACACTACAGAGAACCCTCTACCACAGAGAACACCACAGAGAACCTTCTACCACAGAGAACACCGCAGAGAACCCTCTACCACAGAGAACACCACAGAGAACCCTCTAACACAGAGAACACTGTAGGACAGAGAACCCTCTACCACATTGAACTCCACAGAGAACCCTGTACCACAGAGAACACCACAGAGAACACCACAGAGAACCCTCTACCACAGAGAACCCTGTACCACAGAGAACCCTGTACCACAGAGAACCCTCTACCACAGAGAACACCACAGAGAACACCACAGTGAACCCTCTACCACAGAGAACCCTGTACCACAGAGAACCCTCTACCACAGAGAACACCACAGAGAACCCTCTACCACAGAGAACACTGTAGGACAGAGAACCCTCTACCACATTGAACTCCACAGAGAACCCTGTACCACAGAGAACACCACACAGAACACCACAGAGAACCCTCTACCACAGAGAACCCTGTACCACAGAGAACCCTCTACCACAGAGAACACCACAGAGAACACCACAGTGAACCCTCTACCACAGAGAACCCTGTACCACAGAGAACCCTCTACCACAGAGAACACCACAGAGAACCCTCTACCACAGAGATACCTGTACCACAGAGAACCCTCTACCACAGAGAGCACCACAGAGAACCCTCTACTACAGAGAAACCTCTACCACAGAGAGCACCACAGAGAACCCTCTACCACAGAGATACCTGTACCACAGAGAACCCTCTACCACAGAGAGCACCACAGAGAACCCTCTACCACAGAGAATACCACAGAGATCCCTCTACCACAGTGAACCCTCTACCACAGAGAACTCTCTACCACAGTGAACCCTCTACCACATAGAACACCACAGAGTACCCTCTACCACAGAGAATACCACAGAGAACACTCTACCACAGAGAACACCACAAACCCTCTACCACAGAGAACCCTGTCCCACAGAGAACACCACAGAGAACCCTGTACCACAGAGAACACCACAGAGAACCCTCTACCACAGAGAACACCACAGAGAACCTTCTACCACAGAGAACACCGCAGAGAACCCTCTACCACAGAGAAAACCTCAGAGAACCTTCTACCACAGAGAACACCGCAGAGAACCCTCTACCACAGAGAACACCACAGTGAACCCTCTACCACAGAGAACCCTCTACCACAGAGAACCCTCTACCACAGAGAGCACCACAGAGAACCCTCTACCACAGAGATACCTGTACCACAGAGAACCCTCTACCACAGAGAGCACCACAGAGAACCCTCTACCACAGAGAATACCACAGAAATCCCTCTACCACAGCGAACCCTCTACCACAGAGAACTCTCTACCACAGTGAACCCTCTACCACAGAGAACACCACAGAGTACCCTCTAACACAGAGAACACCACAGAGAACCCTCTACCACAGAGAACACCACAGAGAACCCTCTACCACAGAGAACACCGCAGAGAACCCTCTACCACAGAGAACACCACAGAGAACCCTCTACCACAGAGAACACCACAGAGAACCCTATACCACAAGAGAGCAACACAGAGAACACTCTACCACAGAGAACACCACAGAGAACACCACAGAGAACCCTGTACCACAGAGAACACCACAGAGAACACCACAGTGAACCCTCTACCACAGAGAACCCTCTACCACAGAGAACACCACAGAGAACCCTCTTCCACAGAGATACCTGTAACACAGAGAACCCTCTACCACAGAGAGCACCACAGAGAACTCTCTACTACAGAGAACCCTCTACCACAGAGAGCACCACAGAGAACCCTCTACCACAGAGATACCTGTACCACAGAGAACCCTCTACCACAGAGAGCACCACAGAGAACCCTCTACCACAGAGAATACCACAGAGATCCCTCTACCACAGCGAACCCTCTACCACAGAGAACTCTCTACCACAGTGAACCCTCTACCACAGAGAACACCACAGAGTACCCTCTACCACAGAGAACACCACAGAGAACCCTCTACCACAGAGAACACCACAGAGAACCCTCTACCACATAGAACACTGTAGGACAGAGAACCCTCTACCACATTGAACTCCACAGAGAACACCACAGTGAACCCTCTACCACAGAGAACACCACAGAGAACCCTCTACCACAGAGATACCTGTACCACAGAGAACCCTCTACCACAGAGAGCACCACAGAGAACCCTCTACTACAGAGAACCCTCTACCACAGAGAGCACCACAGAGAACCCTCTTCCACAGAGATACCTGTACCACAGAGAACCCTGTACCACAGAGAACACCACAGAGAACACCACAGAGAACCCTCTACCACAGAGAACCCTGTACCACAGAGAACCCTCTACCACAGAGAACACCACAGAGAACACCACAGTGAACCCTCTACCACAGAGAACCCTGTACCACAGAGAACCCTCTACCACAGAGAACACCACAGAGAACCCTCTACCACAGAGATACCTGTACCACAGAGAACCCTCTACCACAGAGAGCACCACAGAGAACCCTCTACTACAGAGAAACCTCTACCACAGAGAGCACCACAGAGAACCCTCTACCACAGAGATACCTGTACCACAGAGAACCCTCTACCACAGAGAGCACCACAGAGAACCCTCTACCACAGAGAATACCACAGAGATCCCTCTACCACAGTGAACCCTCTACCACAGAGAACTCTCTACCACAGTGAACCCTCTACCACATAGAACACCACAGAGTACCCTCTACCACAGAGAATACCACAGAGAACACTCTACCACAGAGAACACCACAAACCCTCTACCACAGAGAACCCTGTCCCACAGAGAACACCACAGAGAACCCTGTACCACAGAGAACACCACAGAGAACCCTCTACCACAGAGAACACCACAGAGAACCTTCTACCACAGAGAACACCGCAGAGAACCCTCTACCACAGAGAAAACCTCAGAGAACCTTCTACCACAGAGAACACCGCAGAGAACCCTCTACCACAGAGAACACCACAGTGAACCCTCTACCACAGAGAACCCTCTACCACAGAGAACCCTCTACCACAGAGAGCACCACAGAGAACCCTCTACCACAGAGATACCTGTACCACAGAGAACCCTCTACCACAGAGAGCACCACAGAGAACCCTCTACCACAGAGAATACCACAGAAATCCCTCTACCACAGCGAACCCTCTACCACAGAGAACTCTCTACCACAGTGAACCCTCTACCACAGAGAACACCACAGAGTACCCTCTAACACAGAGAACACCACAGAGAACCCTCTACCACAGAGAACACCACAGAGAACCCTCTACCACAGAGAACACCGCAGAGAACCCTCTACCACAGAGAACACCACAGAGAACCCTCTACCACAGAGAACACCACAGAGAACCCTATACCACAAGAGAGCAACACAGAGAACACTCTACCACAGAGAACACCACAGAGAACACCACAGAGAACCCTGTACCACAGAGAACACCACAGAGAACACCACAGTGAACCCTCTACCACAGAGAACCCTCTACCACAGAGAACACCACAGAGAACCCTCTTCCACAGAGATACCTGTAACACAGAGAACCCTCTACCACAGAGAGCACCACAGAGAACTCTCTACTACAGAGAACCCTCTACCACAGAGAGCACCACAGAGAACCCTCTACCACAGAGATACCTGTACCACAGAGAACCCTCTACCACAGAGAGCACCACAGAGAACCCTCTACCACAGAGAATACCACAGAGATCCCTCTACCACAGCGAACCCTCTACCACAGAGAACTCTCTACCACAGTTTACCCTCTACCACAGAGAACACCACAGAGTACCCTCTACCACAGAGAACACCACAGAGAACCCTCTACCACAGAGAACACCACAGAGAACCCTCTACCACATAGAACACTGTAGGACAGAGAACCCTCTACCACATTGAACTCCACAGAGAACACCACAGTGAACCCTCTACCACAGAGAACACCACAGAGAACCCTCTACCACAGAGATACCTGTACCACAGAGAACCCTCTACCACAGAGAGCACCACAGAGAACCCTCTACTACAGAGAACCCTCTACCACAGAGAGCACCACAGAGAACCCTCTTCCACAGAGATACCTGTACCACAGAGAACCCTCTACCACAGAGAGCACCACAGAGAACACTCTACCACAGAGAACACCACAAACCCTCTACCACAGAGAACCCTGTCCCACAGAGAACACCACAGAGAACCCTGTACCACAGAGAACACCACAGAGAACCCTCTACCACAGAGAACACCACAGAGAACCTTCTACCACAGAGAACACCGCAGAGAACCCTCTACCACAGAGAACACCACAGAGAACCCTCTATCACAGAGAACACCACAGAGAACCCTCTACCACAAGAGAGCAACACAGAGAACACTCTACCACAGAGAACCCTCTACCACAGAGAACCCTGTACCACAGAGAACACCACAAACCCTCTACCACAGAGAACACTACAGAGAACCCTCTACCACAGAGAACACCACAGAGAACCTTCTACCACAGAGAACACCGCAGAGAACCCTCTACCACAGAGAACACCACAGAGAACCCTCTAACACAGAGAACACTGTAGGACAGAGAACCCTCTACCACATTGAACTCCACAGAGAACCCTGTACCACAGAGAACACCACAGAGAACACCACAGAGAACCCTCTACCACAGAGAACCCTGTACCACAGAGAACCCTCTACCACAGAGAACACCACAGAGAACACCACAGTGAACCCTCTACCACAGAGAACCCTGTACCACAGAGAACCCTCTACCACAGAGAACACCACAGAGAACCCTCTACCACAGAGATACCTGTACCACAGAGAACCCTCTACCACAGAGAGCACCACAGAGAACCCTCTACTACAGAGAACCCTCTACCACAGAGAGCACCACAGAGTACCCTCTACCACAGAGATACCTGTACCACAGAGAACCCTCTACCACAGAGAGCACCACAGAGAACCCTCTACCACAGAGAATACCACAGAGATCCCTCTACCACAGCGAACCCTCTACCACAGAGAACTCTCTACCACAGTGAACCCTCTACCACAGAGAACACCACAGAGTACCCTCTACCACAGAGAACACCACAGAGAACACTCTACCACAGAGAACACCACAAACCCTCTACCACAGAGAACCCTGTCCCACAGAGAACACCACAGAGAACCCTGTACCACAGAGAACACCACAGAGAACCCTCTACCACAGAGAACACCACAGAGAACCTTCTACCACAGAGAACACCGCAGAGAACCCTCTACCACAGAGAACACCTCAGAGAACCTTCTACCACAGAGAACACCGCAGAGAACTCTCTACCACAGAGAACACCACAGTGAACCCTCTACCACAGAGAACCCTCTACCACAGAGAACCCTCTACCACAGAGAGCACCACAGAGAACCCTCTACCACAGAGATACCTGTACCACAGAGAACCCTCTACCACAGAGAGCACCACAGAGAACCCTCTACCACAGAGAATACCACAGAAATCCCTCTACCACAGCGAACCCTCTACCACAGAGAACTCTCTACCACAGTGAACCCTCTACCACAGAGAACACCACAGAGTACCCTCTACCACAGAGAACACCACAGAGAACCCTCTACCACAGAGAACACCACAGAGAACCCTCTACCACCGAGAACACCGCAGAGAACCCTCTACCACAGAGAACACCACAGAGAACCCTCTACCACAGAGAACACCACAGAGAACCCTCTACCACAAGAGAGCAACACAGAGAACACTCTACCACAGAGAACACTCTACCACAGAGAACCCTCTACCACAGAGAACCCTGTACCACAGAGAACACCACAAACCCTCTACCACAGAGAACACTACAGAGAACCCTCTACCACAGAGAACACCACAGAGAACCTTCTACCACAGAGAACACCGCAGAGAACCCTCTACCACAGAGAACACCACAGAGAACCCTCTACCACAGAGAACACTGTAGGACAGAGAACCCTCTACCACATTGAACTCCACAGAGAACCCTGTACCACAGAGAACACCACAGAGAACACCACAGAGAACCCTCTACCACAGAGAACCCTGTACCACAGAGAACCCTCTACCACAGAGATACCTGTACCACAGAGAACCCTCTACCACAGAGAGCACCACAGAGAACCCTCTACTATAGAGAACCCTCTACCACAGAGAGCACCACAGAGAACCCTCTACCACAGAGATACCTGTACCACAGAGAACCCTCTACCACAGAGAGCACCACAGAGAACCCTCTACCACAGAGAATACCACAGAGATCCCTCTACCACAGCGAACCCTCTACCACAGAGAACTCTCTACCACAGTGAACCCTCTACCACAGAGAACACCACAGAGTACCCTCTACCACAGAGAACACCACAGAGAACACTCTACCACAGAGAACACCACAAACCCTCTACCACAGAGCACCCTGTCCCACAGAGAACACCACAGAGAACCCTGTACCACAGAGAACACCACAGAGAACCCTCTACCACAGAGAGCACCACAGAGAACCCTCTACTACAGAGAACCCTCTACCACAGAGAGCACCACAGAGTACCCTCTACCACAGAGATACCTGTACCACAGAGAACCCTCTACCACAGAGAGCACCACAGAGAACCCTCTACCACAGAGAATACCACAGAGATCCCTCTACCACAGCGAACCCTCTACCACAGAGAACTCTCTACCACAGTGAACCCTCTACCACAGAGAACACCACAGAGTACCCTCTACCACAGAGAACACCACAGAGAACACTCTACCACAGAGAACACCACAAACCCTCTACCACAGAGAACCCTGTACCACAGAGAACCCTCTACCACAGAGAACACCACAGAGAACCCTCTACCACAGAGAACCCTGTACCACAGAGTACCCTCTACCACAGAGAATACCACAGAGAACACTCTACCACAGAGAACACCACAAACCCTCTACCACAAACCCTGTCCCACAGAGAACACCACAGAGAACCCTGTACCACAGAGAACACCACAGAGAACCCTCTACCACAGAGAACACCACAGAGAACCTTCTACCACAGAGAACACCGCAGAGAACCCTCTACCACAGAGAAAACCTCAGAGAACCTTCTACCACAGAGAACACCGCAGAGAACCCTCTACCACAGAGAACACCACAGTGAACCCTCTACCACAGAGAACCCTCTACCACAGAGAACCCTCTACCACAGAGAGCACCACAGAGAACCCTCTACCACAGAGATACCTGTACCACAGAGAACCCTCTACCACAGAGAGCACCACAGAGAACCCTCTACCACAGAGAATACCACAGAAATCCCTCTACCACAGCGAACCCTCTACCACAGAGAACTCTCTACCACAGTGAACCCTCTACCACAGAGAACACCACAGAGTACCCTCTAACACAGAGAACACCACAGAGAACCCTCTACCACAGAGAACACCACAGAGAACCCTCTACCACAGAGAACACCGCAGAGAACCCTCTACCACAGAGAACACCACAGAGAACCCTCTACCACAGAGAACACCACAGAGAACCCTCTACCATAAGAGAGCAACACAGAGAACACTCTACCACAGAGAACACCACAGAGAACACCACAGAGAACCCTCTACCACAGAGAACACCACAGAGAACACCACAGTGAACCCTCTACCACAGAGAACCCTCTACCACAGAGAACACCACAGAGAACCCTCTTCCACAGAGATACCTGTAACACAGAGAACCCTCTACCACAGAGAACACCACAGAGAACTCTCTACTACAGAGAACCCTCTACCACAGAGAGCACCACAGAGAACCCTCTACCACAGAGATACCTGTACCACAGAGAACCCTCTACCACAGAGAGCACCACAGAGAACCCTCTACCACAGAGAATACCACAGAGATCCCTCTACCACAGCGAACCCTCTACCACAGAGAACTCTCTACCACAGTGAACCCTCTACCACAGAGAACACCACAGAGTACCCTCTACCACAGAGAACACCACAGAGAACCCTCTACCACAGAGAACACCACAGAGAACCCTCTACCACATAGAACACTGTAGGACAGAGAACCCTCTACCACATTGAACTCCACAGAGAACACCACAGTGAACCCTCTACCACAGAGAACCCTGTACCACAGAGAACCCTCTACCACAGAGAACACCACAGAGAACCCTCTACCACAGAGATACCTGTACCACAGAGAACCCTCTACCACAGAGAGCAACACAGAGAACCCTCTACTACAGAGAACCCTCTACCACAGAGAGCACCACAGAGAACCCTCTTCCACAGAGATACCTGTACCACAGAGAACCCTCTACCACAGAGAGCACCACAGAGAACACTCTACCACAGAGAACACCACAAACCCTCTACCACAGAGAACCCTGTCCCACAGAGAACACCACAGAGAACCCTGTACCACAGAGAACACCACAGAGAACCCTCTACCACAGAGAACACCACAGAGAACCTTCTACCACAGAGAACACCGCAGAGAACCCTCTACCACAGAGAACACCACAGAGAACCCTCTATCACAGAGAACACCACAGAGAACCCTCTACCACAAGAGAGCAACACAGAGAACACTCTACCACAGAGAACCCTCTACCACAGAGAACCCTGTACCACAGAGAACACCACAAACCCTCTACCACAGAGAACACTACAGAGAACCCTCTACCACAGAGAACACCACAGAGAACCTTCTACCACAGAGAACACCGCAGAGAACCCTCTACCACAGAGAACACCACAGAGAACCCTCTAACACAGAGAACACTGTAGGACAGAGAACCCTCTACCACATTGAACTCCACAGAGAACCCTGTACCACAGAGAACACCACAGAGAGCACCACAGAGAACCCTCTACCACAGAGAACCCTGTACCACAGAGAACCCTCTACCACAGAGAACACCACAGAGAACACCACAGTGAACCCTCTACCACAGAGAACCCTGTACCACAGAGAACCCTCTACCACAGAGAACACCACAGAGAACCCTCTACCACAGAGATACCTGTACCACAGAGAACCCTCTACCACAGAGAGCACCACAGAGAACCCTCTACTACAGAGAACCCTCTACCACAGAGAGCACCACAGAGTACCCTCTACCACAGAGATACCTGTACCACAGAGAACCCTCTACCACAGAGAGCACCACAGAGAACCCTCTACCACAGAGAATACCACAGAGATCCCTCTACCACAGCGAACCCTCTACCACAGAGAACTCTCTACCACAGTGAACCCTCTACCACAGAGAACACCACAGAGTACCCTCTACCACAGAGAACACCACAGAGAACACTCTACCACAGAGAACACCACAAACCCTCTACCACAGAGAACCCTGTCCCACAGAGAACACCACAGAGAACCCTGTACCACAGAGAACACCACAGAGAACCCTCTACCACAGAGAACACCACAGAGAACCTTCTACCACAGAGAACACCGCAGAGAACCCTCTACCACAGAGAACACCTCAGAGAACCTTCTACCACAGAGAACACCGCAGAGAACTCTCTACCACAGAGAACACCACAGAGAACCCTCTACCATAAGAGAGCAACACAGAGAACACTCTACCACAGAGAACACCACAGAGAACACCACAGAGAACCCTCTACCACAGAGAACACCACAGAGAACACCACAGTGAACCCTCTACCACAGAGAACCCTCTACCACAGAGAACACCACAGAGAACCCTCTTCCACAGAGATACCTGTAACACAGAGAACCCTCTACCACAGAGAACACCACAGAGAACTCTCTACTACAGAGAACCCTCTACCACAGAGAGCACCACAGAGAACCCTCTACCACAGAGATACCTGTACCACAGAGAACCCTCTACCA
Source organism: Hypanus sabinus (assembly GCF_030144855.1). Lineage (NCBI taxonomy): Eukaryota > Metazoa > Chordata > Chondrichthyes > Myliobatiformes > Dasyatidae > Hypanus > Hypanus sabinus. The sequence continues at coordinate 36,797,040 of NC_082738.1, read as the reverse complement.
CAGAGAGCACCACAGAGAACCCTCTACCACAGAGAATACCACAGAGATCCCTCTACCACAGCGAACCCTCTACCACAGAGAACTCTCTACCACAGTGAACCCTCTACCACAGAGAACACCACAGAGTACCCTCTACCACAGAGAACACCACAGAGAACCCTCTACCACAGAGAACACCACAGAGAACCCTCTACCACATAGAACACTGTAGGACAGAGAACCCTCTACCACATTGAACTCCACAGAGAACACCACAGTGAACCCTCTACCACAGAGAACCCTGTACCACAGAGAACCCTCTACCACAGAGAACACCACAGAGAACCCTCTTCCACAGAGATACCTGTAACACAGAGAACCCTCTACCACAGAGAGCACCACAGAGAACTCTCTACTACAGAGAACCCTCTACCACAGAGAGCACCACAGAGAACCCTCTACCACAGAGATACCTGTACCACAGAGAACCCTCTACCACAGAGAGCACCACAGAGAACCCTCTACCACAGAGAATACCACAGAGATCCCTCTACCACAGCGAACCCTCTACCACAGAGAACTCTCTACCACAGTGAACCCTCTACCACAGAGAACACCACAGAGTACCCTCTACCACAGAGAACACCACAGAGAACCCTCTACCACAGAGAACACCACAGAGAACCTTCTACCACAGAGAACACCGCAGAGAACCCTCTACCACAGAGAAAACCTCAGAGAACCTTCTACCACAGAGAACACCGCAGAGAACCCTCTACCACAGAGAACACCACAGTGAACCCTCTACCACAGAGAACCCTCTACCACAGAGAACCCTCTACCACAGAGAGCACCACAGAGAACCCTCTACCACAGAGATACCTGTACCACAGAGAACCCTCTACCACAGAGAGCACCACAGAGAACCCTCTACCACAGAGAATACCACAGAAATCCCTCTACCACAGCGAACCCTCTACCACAGAGAACTCTCTACCACAGTGAACCCTCTACCACAGAGAACACCACAGAGTACCCTCTAACACAGAGAACACCACAGAGAACCCTCTACCACAGAGAACACCACAGAGAACCCTCTACCACAGAGAACACCGCAGAGAACCCTCTACCACAGAGAACACCACAGAGAACCCTCTACCACAGAGAACACCACAGAGAACCCTCTACCATAAGAGAGCAACACAGAGAACACTCTACCACAGAGAACACCACAGAGAACACCACAGAGAACCCTCTACCACAGAGAACACCACAGAGAACACCACAGTGAACCCTCTACCACAGAGAACCCTCTACCACAGAGAACACCACAGAGAACCCTCTTCCACAGAGATACCTGTAACACAGAGAACCCTCTACCACAGAGAACACCACAGAGAACTCTCTACTACAGAGAACCCTCTACCACAGAGAGCACCACAGAGAACCCTCTACCACAGAGATACCTGTACCACAGAGAACCCTCTACCACAGAGAGCACCACAGAGAACCCTCTACCACAGAGAATACCACAGAGATCCCTCTACCACAGCGAACCCTCTACCACAGAGAACTCTCTACCACAGTGAACCCTCTACCACAGAGAACACCACAGAGTACCCTCTACCACAGAGAACACCACAGAGAACCCTCTACCACAGAGAACACCACAGAGAACCCTCTACCACATAGAACACTGTAGGACAGAGAACCCTCTACCACATTGAACTCCACAGAGAACACCACAGTGAACCCTCTACCACAGAGAACCCTGTACCACAGAGAACCCTCTACCACAGACAACACCACAGAGAACCCTCTACCACAGAGATACCTGTACCACAGAGAACCCTCTACCACAGAGAGCAACACAGAGAACCCTCTACTACAGAGAACCCTCTACCACAGAGAGCACCACAGAGAACCCTCTTCCACAGAGATACCTGTACCACAGAGAACCCTCTACCACAGAGAGCACCACAGAGAACACTCTACCACAGAGAACACCACAAACCCTCTACCACAGAGAACCCTGTCCCACAGAGAACACCACAGAGAACCCTGTACCACAGAGAACACCACAGAGAACCCTCTACCACAGAGAACACCACAGAGAACCTTCTACCACAGAGAACACCGCAGAGAACCCTCTACCACAGAGAACACCACAGAGAACCCTCTATCACAGAGAACACCACAGAGAACCCTCTACCACAAGAGAGCAACACAGAGAACACTCTACCACAGAGAACCCTCTACCACAGAGAACCCTGTACCACAGAGAACACCACAAACCCTCTACCACAGAGAACACTACAGAGAACCCTCTACCACAGAGAACACCACAGAGAACCTTCTACCACAGAGAACACCGCAGAGAACCCTCTACCACAGAGAACACCACAGAGAACCCTCTAACACAGAGAACACTGTAGGACAGAGAACCCTCTACCACATTGAACTCCACAGAGAACCCTGTACCACAGAGAACACCACAGAGAGCACCACAGAGAACCCTCTACCACAGAGAACCCTGTACCACAGAGAACCCTCTACCACAGAGAACACCACAGAGAACACCACAGTGAACCCTCTACCACAGAGAACCCTGTACCACAGAGAACCCTCTACCACAGAGAACACCACAGAGAACCCTCTACCACAGAGATACCTGTACCACAGAGAACCCTCTACCACAGAGAGCACCACAGAGAACCCTCTACTACAGAGAACCCTCTACCACAGAGAGCACCACAGAGTACCCTCTACCACAGAGATACCTGTACCACAGAGAACCCTCTACCACAGAGAGCACCACAGAGAACCCTCTACCACAGAGAATACCACAGAGATCCCTCTACCACAGCAAACCCTCTACCACAGAGAACTCTCTACCACAGTGAACCCTCTACCACAGAGAACACCACAGAGTACCCTCTACCACAGAGAACACCACAGAGAACACTCTACCACAGAGAACACCACAAACCCTCTACCACAGAGAACCCTCTACCACAGAGAACACCACAGAGAACCCTGTACCACAGAGAACACCACAGAGAACCCTCTACCACAGAGAACACCACAGAGAACCTTCTACCACAGAGAACACCGCAGAGAACCCTCTACCACAGAGAACACCTCAGAGAACCTTCTACCACAGAGAACACCGCAGAGAACTCTCTACCACAGAGAACACCACAGAGAACCCTCTACCATAAGAGAGCAACACAGAGAACACTCTACCACAGAGAACACCACAGAGAACACCACAGAGAACCCTCTACCACAGAGAACACCACAGAGAACACCACAGTGAACCCTCTACCACAGAGAACCCTCTACCACAGAGAACACCACAGAGAACCCTCTTCCACAGAGATACCTGTAACACAGAGAACCCTCTACCACAGAGAACACCACAGAGAACTCTCTACTACAGAGAACCCTCTACCACAGAGAGCACCACAGAGAACCCTCTACCACAGAGATACCTGTACCACAGAGAACCCTCTACCACAGAGAGCACCACAGAGAACCCTCTACCACAGAGAATACCACAGAGATCCCTCTACCACAGCGAACCCTCTACCACAGAGAACTCTCTACCACAGTGAACCCTCTACCACAGAGAACACCACAGAGTACCCTCTACCACAGAGAACACCACAGAGAACCCTCTACCACAGAGAACACCACAGAGAACCCTCTACCACATAGAACACTGTAGGACAGAGAACCCTCTACCACATTGAACTCCACAGAGAACACCACAGTGAACCCTCTACCACAGAGAACCCTGTACCACAGAGAACCCTCTACCACAGAGAACACCACAGAGAACCCTCTACCACAGAGATACCTGTACCACAGAGAACCCTCTACCACAGAGAGCAACACAGAGAACCCTCTATTACAGAGAACCCTCTACCACAGAGAGCACCACAGAGAACCCTCTTCCACAGAGATACCTGTACCACAGAGAACCCTCTACCACAGAGAGCACCACAGAGAACACTCTACCACAGAGAACACCACAAACCCTCTACCACAGAGAACCCTGTCCCACAGAGAACACCACAGAGAACCCTGTACCACAGAGAACACCACAGAGAACCCTCTACCACAGAGAACACCACAGAGAACCTTCTACCACAGAGAACACCGCAGAGAACCCTCTACCACAGAGAACACCACAGAGAACCCTCTATCACAGAGAACACCACAGAGAACCCTCTACCACAAGAGAGCAACACAGAGAACACTCTACCACAGAGAACCCTCTACCACAGAGAACCCTGTACCACAGAGAACACCACAAACCCTCTACCACAGAGAACACTACAGAGAACCCTCTACCACAGAGAACACCACAGAGAACCTTCTACCACAGAGAACACCGCAGAGAACCCTCTACCACAGAGAACACCACAGAGAACCCTCTAACACAGAGAACACTGTAGGACAGAGAACCCTCTACCACATTGAACTCCACAGAGAACCCTGTACCACAGAGAACACCACAGAGAGCACCACAGAGAACCCTCTACCACAGAGAACCCTGTACCACAGAGAACCCTCTACCACAGAGAACACCACAGAGAACACCACAGTGAACCCTCTACCACAGAGAACCCTGTACCACAGAGAACCCTCTACCACAGAGAACACCACAGAGAACCCTCTACCACAGAGATACCTGTACCACAGAGAACCCTCTACCACAGAGAGCACCACAGAGAACCCTCTACTACAGAGAACCCTCTACCACAGAGAGCACCACAGAGTACCCTCTACCACAGAGATACCTGTACCACAGAGAACCCTCTACCACAGAGAGCACCACAGAGAACCCTCTACCACAGAGAATACCACAGAGATCCCTCTACCACAGCGAACCCTCTACCACAGAGAACTCTCTACCACAGTGAACCCTCTACCACAGAGAACACCACAGAGTACCCTCTACCACAGAGAACACCACAGAGAACACTCTACCACAGAGAACACCACAAACCCTCTACCACAGAGAACCCTGTCCCACAGAGAACACCACAGAGAACCCTGTACCACAGAGAACACCACAGAGAACCCTCTACCACAGAGAACACCACAGAGAACCTTCTACCACAGAGAACACCGCAGAGAACCCTCTACCACAGAGAACACCTCAGAGAACCTTCTACCACAGAGAACACCGCAGAGAACTCTCTACCACAGAGAACACTACAGTGAACCCTCTACCACAGAGAACCCTCTACCACAGAGAACCCTCTACCACAGAGAGCACCACAGAGAACCCTCTACCACAGAGATACCTGTACCACAGAGAACCCTCTACCACAGAGAGCACCACAGAGAACCCTCTACCACAGAGAATACCACAGAAATCCCTCTACCACAGCGAACCCTCTACCACAGAGAACTCTCTACCACAGTGAACCCTCTACCACAGAGAACACCACAGAGTACCCTCTACCACAGAGAACACCACAGAGAACCCTCTACCACAGAGAACACCACAGAGAACCCTCTACCACAGAGAACACCGCAGAGAACCCTCTACCACAGAGAACACCGCAGAGAACCCTCTACCACAGAGAACACCACAGAGAACCCTCTACCACAAGAGAGCAACACAGAGAACACTCTACCACAGAGAACACTCTACCACAGAGAACCCTCTACCACAGAGAACCCTGTACCACAGAGAACACCACAAACCCTCTACCACAGAGAACACTACAGAGAACCCTCTAACACAGAGAACACCACAGAGAACCTTCTACCACAGAGAACACCGCAGAGAACCCTCTACCACAGAGAACACCACAGAGAACCCTCTACCACAGAGAACACTGTAGGACAGAGAACCCTCTACCACATTGAACTCCACAGAGAACCCTGTACCACAGAGAACACCACAGAGAACACCACAGAGAACCCCTCTACCACAGAGAACACCACAGAGAACCCTCTACCACAGAGATACCTGTACCACAGAGAACACTCTACCACAGAGAGCACCACAGAGAACCCTCTACTATAGAGAACCCTCTACCACAGAGAGCACCACAGAGAACCCTCTACCACAGAGATACCTGTACCACAGAGAACCCTCTACCACAGAGAGCACCACAGAGAACCCTCTACCACAGAGAATACCACAGAGATCCCTCTACCACAGCGAACCCTCTACCACAGAGAACTCTCTACCACAGTGAACCCTCTACCACAGAGAACACCACAGAGTACCCTCTACCACAGAGAACACCACAGAGAACACTCTACCACAGAGAACACCACAAACCCTCCACCACAGAGCACCCTGTCCCACAGAGAACACCACAGAGAACCCTGTACCACAGAGAACACCACAGAGAACCCTCTACCACAGAGAGCACCACAGAGAACCCTCTACTACAGAGAACCCTCTACCACAGAGAGCACCACAGAGTACCCTCTACCACAGAGATACCTGTACCACAGAGAACCCTCTACCACAGAGAGCACCACAGAGAACCCTCTACCACAGAGAATACCACAGAGATCCCTCTACCACAGCGAACCCTCTACCACAGAGAACTCTCTACCACAGTGAACCCTCTACCACAGAGAACACCACAGAGTACCCTCTACCACAGAGAACACCACAGAGAACACTCTACCACAGAGAACACCACAAACCCTCTAGCACAGAGAACCCTGTCCCACAGAGAACACCACAGAGAACCCTGTACCACAGAGAACACCACAGAGAACCCTCTACCACAGAGAACACCACAGAGAACCTTCTACCACAGAGAACACCGCAGAGAACCCTCTACCACAGAGAACACCTCAGAGAACCTTCTACCACAGAGAACACCGCAGAGAACTCTCTACCACAGAGAACACCACAGTGAACCCTCTACCACAGAGAACCCTCTACCACAGAGAACCCTCTACCACAGAGAGCACCACAGAGAACCCTCTACCACAGAGATACCTGTACCACAGAGAACCCTCTACCACAGAGAGCACCACAGAGAACCCTCTACCACAGAGAATACCACAGAAATCCCTCTACCACAGCGAACCCTCTACCACATAGAACTCTCTACCACAGTGAACCCTCTACCACAGAGAACACCACAGAGTACCCTCTACCACAGAGAACACCACAGAGAACCCTCTTCCACAGAGAACACCACAGAGAACCCTCTACCACAGAGAACACCGCAGAGAACCCTCTACCACAGAGAACACCACAGAGAACCCTCTACCACAGAGAACACCACAGAGAACCCTCTACCACAAGAGAGCAACACAGAGAACACTCTACCACAGAGAACACTCTACCACAGAGAACCCTCTACCACAGAGAACCCTGTACCACAGAGAACACCACAAACCCTCTACCACAGAGAACACTACAGAGAACCCTCTACCACAGAGAACACCACAGAGAACCTTCTACCACAGAGAACACCGCAGAGAACCCTCTACCACAGAGAACACCACAGAGAACCCTCTACCACAGAGAACACTGTAGGACAGAGAACCCTCTACCACATTGAACTCCACAGAGAACCCTGTACCACAGAGAACACCACAGAGAACACCACAGAGAACCCTCTACCACAGAGAACCCTGTACCACAGAGAACCCTCTACCACAGAGAACACCACAGAGAACACCACAGTGAACCCTCTACCACAGAGAACCCTGTACCACAGAGAACCCTCTACCACAGAGAACACCACAGAGAACCCTCTACCACAGAGATACCTGTACCACAGAGAAACCTCTACCACAGAGAGCACCACAGAGAACCCTCTACTACAGAGAACCCTCTACCACAGAGAGCACCACAGAGAACCCTCTACCACAGAGATACCTGTACCACAGAGAACCCTCTACCACAGAGAGCACCACAGAGAACCCTCTACCACAGAGAATACCACAGAGATCCCTCTACCACAGCGAACCCTCTACCACAGAGAACTCTCTACCACAGTGAACCCTCTACCACAGAGAACACCACAGAGTACCCTCTACCACAGAGAACACCACAGAGAACACTCTACCACAGAGAACACCACAAACCCTGTACCACAGAGCACCCTGTCCCACAGAGAACACCACAGAGAACCCTGTACCACAGAGAACACCACAGAGAACCCTCTACCACAGAGAACACCACAGAGAACCTTCTACCACAGAGAACACCGCAGAGAACCCTCTACCACAGAGAACACCTCAGAGAACCCTCCACCACAGAGAACACCACAGAGAACCCTCTACCACAAGAGAGCCACACAGAGAACACTCTACCACAGAGAACACTCTACCACAGAGAACCCTCTACGACAGAGAACCCTGTACCACAGAGAATACCACAAACCCTCTACCACAGAGAACACTACAGAGAACCCTCTACCACAGAGAACACCACAGAGAACCTTCTACCACAGAGAACACCGCAGAGAACCCTCTACCACAGAGAACACCACAGAGAACCCTCTACCACAGAGAACACCACAGAGAACCCTGTACCACAGAGAACACCACAGAGAGCACCACAGAGAACCCTCTACCACAGAGAACCCCACAGAGAACCCTGTACCACACAGAACACCACAGAGAACAATCTACCACAGAGAACACCACAGAGAACACTGTACCACAGAGAACACCACAGAGAACCCTCTACCACAGAGAACCCTGTAGAACAGAGAACCCTCTACCACAGAGAACACCACAGAGAACCCTCTACTACAGAGAACCCTCTACCACAAGAGAGCAACACAGAGAACACTCTATCACAGAGAACCCTCTACCACAGAGAACCCTGTACCACAGAGAACACCACAAACCCTCTACCACAGAGAACACTACAGAGAACCCTCTACCACAGAGAACACCACAGAGAACCTTCTACCACAGAGAACACCGCAGAGAACCCTCTACCACAGAGAACACCACAGAGAACCCTCTACCACAGAGAACACTGTAGGACGGAGAACCCTCTACCACATTGAACTCCACAGAGAACCCTGTACCACAGAGAACACCACAGAGAACACCACAGAGAACCCTCTACCACAGAGAACCCTGTACCACAGAGAACCCTCTACCACAGAGAACACCACAGAGAACACCACAGTGAACCCTCTACCACAGAGAACCCTGTACAACAGAGAACCCTCTACCACAGAGAACACCACAGAGAACCCTCTACCACAGAGATACCTGTACCACAGAGAACCCTCTACCACAGAGAGCACCACAGAGAACCCTCTACTACAGAGAACCCTCTACCACAGAGAGCACCACAGAGTACCCTCTACCACAGAGATACCTGTACCACAGAGAACCCTCTACCACAGAGAGCACCACAGAGAACCCTCTACCACAGAGAATACCACAGAGATCCCTCTACCACAGCGAACCCTCTACCACAGAGAACTCTCTACCACAGTGAACCCTCTACCACAGAGAACACCACAGAGTACCCTCTACCACAGAGAACACCACAGAGAACACTCTACCACAGAGAACACCACAAACCCTCTACCACAGAGAACCCTGTCCCACAGAGAACACCACAGAGAACCCTGTACCACAGAGAACACCACAGAGAACCCTCTACCACAGAGAACACCACAGAGAACCTTCTACCACAGAGAACACCGCAGAGAACCCTCTACCACAGAGAACACCTCAGAGAACCTTCTACCACAGAGAACACCGCAGAGAACCCTCTACCACAGAGAAAACCACAGTGAACCCTCTACCACAGAGATACCTGTACCACAGAGAACCCTCTACCACAGAGAGCACCACAGAGAACCCTCTACCACAGAGAATACCACAGAGATCCCTCTACCACAGCGAACCCTCTACCACAGAGAACTCTCTACCACAGTGAACCCTCTACCACAGAGAACACCACAGAGTACCCTCTACCACAGAGAACACCACAGAGAACCCTCTACCACAGAGAACACCACAGAGAACCCTCTACCACATAGAACACTGTAGGACAGAGAACCCTCTACCACATTGAACTCCACAGAGAACACCACAGTGAACCCTCTACCACAGAGAACCCTGTACCACAGAGAACCCTCTACCACAGAGAACACCACAGAGAACCCTCTACCACAGAGATACCTGTACCACAGAGAACCCTCTACCACAGAGAGCACCACAGAGAACCCTCTACTACAGAGAACCCTCTACCACAGAGAGCACCACAGAGAACCCTCTTCCACAGAGATACCTGTACCACAGAGAACCCTCTACCACAGAGAGCACCACAGAGAACACTCTACCACAGAGAACACCACAAACCCTCTACCACAGAGAACCCTGTCCCACAGAGAACACCACAGAGAACCCTGTACCACAGAGAACACCACAGAGAACCCTCTACCACAGAGAACACCACAGAGAACCTTCTACCACAGAGAACACCGCAGAGAACCCTCTACCACAGAGAACACCACAGAGAACCCTCTATCACAGAGAACACCACAGAGAACCCTCTACCACAAGAGAGCAACACAGAGAACACTCTACCACAGAGAACCCTCTACCACAGAGAACCCTGTACCACAGAGAACACCACAAACCCTCTACCACAGAGAACACTACAGAGAACCCTCTACCACAGAGAACACCACAGAGAACCTTCTACCACAGAGAACACCGCAGAGAACCCTCTACCACAGAGAACACCACAGAGAACCCTCTAACACAGAGAACACTGTAGGACAGAGAACCCTCTACCACATTGAACTCCACAGAGAACCCTGTACCACAGAGAACACCACAGAGAACACCACAGAGAACCCTCTACCACAGAGAACCCTGTACCACAGAGAACCCTCTACCACAGAGAACACCACAGAGAACACCACAGTGAACCCTCTACCACAGAGAACCCTGTACCACAGAGAACCCTCTACCACAGAGAACACCACAGAGAACCCTCTACCACAGAGATACCTGTACCACAGAGAACCCTCTACCACAGAGAGCACCACAGAGAACCCACTACTACAGAGAACCCTCTACCACAGAGAGCACCACAGAGTACCCTCTACCACAGAGATACCTGTACCACAGAGAACCCTCTACCACAGAGAGCACCACAGAGAACCCTCTACCACAGAGAATACCACAGAGATCCCTCTACCACAGCGAACCCTCTACCACAGAGAACTCTCTACCACAGTGAACCCTCTACCACAGAGAACACCACAGAGTACCCTCTACCACAGAGAACACCACAGAGAACACTCTACCACAGAGAACACCACAAACCCTCTACCACAGAGAACCCTGTCCCACAGAGAACACCACAGAGTACCCTCTACCACAGAGAACACCACAGAGAACCCTCTACCACAGAGAACACCACAGAGAACCCTCTACCACATAGAACACTGTAGGACAGAGAACCCTCTACCACATTGAACTCCACAGAGAACACCACAGTGAACCCTCTACCACAGAGAACCCTGTACCACAGAGAACCCTCTACCACAGAGAACACCACAGAGAACCCTCTACCACAGAGATACCTGTACCACAGAGAACCCTCTACCACAGAGAGCACCACAGAGAACCCTCTACTACAGAGAACCCTCTACCACAGAGAGCACCACAGAGAACCCTCTTCCACAGAGATACCTGTACCACAGAGAACCCTCTACCACAGAGAGCACCACAGAGAACACTCTACCACAGAGAACACCACAAACCCTCTACCACAGAGAACCCTGTCCCACAGAGAACACCACAGAGAACCCTGTACCACAGAGAACACCACAGAGAACCCTCTACCACAGAGAACACCACAGAGAACCTTCTACCACAGAGAACACCGCAGAGAACCCTCTACCACAGAGAACACCACAGAGAACCCTCTATCACAGAGAACACCACAGAGAACCCTCTACCACAAGAGAGCAACACAGAGAACACTCTACCACAGAGAACCCTCTACCACAGAGAACCCTGTACCACAGAGAACACCACAAACCCTCTACCACAGAGAACACTACAGAGAACCCTCTACCACAGAGAACACCACAGAGAACCTTCTACCACAGAGAACACCGCAGAGAACCCTCTACCACAGAGAACACCACAGAGAACCCTCTAACACAGAGAACACTGTAGGACAGAGAACCCTCTACCACATTGAACTCCATAGAGAACCCTGTACCACAGAGAACACCACAGAGAACACCACAGAGAACCCTCTACCACAGAGAACCCTGTACCACAGAGAACCCTCTACCACAGAGAACACCACAGAGAACACCACAGTGAACCCTCTACCACAGAGAACCCTGTACCACAGAGAACCCTCTACCACAGAGAACACCACAGAGAACCCTCTACCACAGAGATACCTGTACCACAGAGAACACTCTACCACAGAGAGCACCACAGAGAACCCTCTACTACAGAGAACCCTCTACCACAGAGAGCACCACAGAGTACCCTCTACCACAGAGATACCTGTACCACAGAGAACCCTCTACCACAGAGAGCACCACAGAGAACCCTCTACCACAGAGAATACCACAGAGATCCCTCTACCACAGCGAACCCTCTACCACAGAGAACTCTCTACCACAGTGAACCCTCTACCACAGAGAACACCACAGAGTACCCTCTACCACAGAGAACACCACAGAGAACACTCTACCACAGAGAACACCACAAACCCTCTAGCACAGAGAACCCTGTCCCACAGAGAACACCACAGAGAACCCTGTACCACAGAGAACACCACAGAGAACCCTCTACCACAGAGAACACCACAGAGAACCTTCTACCACAGAGAACACCGCAGAGAACCCTCTACCACAGAGAACACCTCAGAGAACCTTCTACCACAGAGAACACCGCAGAGAACTCTCTACCACAGAGAACACCACAGTGAACCCTCTACCACAGAGAACCCTCTACCACAGAGAACCCTCTACCACAGAGAGCACCACAGAGAACCCTCTACCACAGAGATACCTGTACCACAGAGAACCCTCTACCACAGAGAGCACCACAGAGAACCCTCTACCACAGAGAATACCACAGAAATCCCTCTACCACAGCGAACCCTCTACCACAGAGAACTCTCTACCACAGTGAACCCTCTACCACAGAGAACACCACAGAGTACCCTCTACCACAGAGAACACCACAGAGAACCCTCTACCACAGAGAACACCACAGAGAACCCTCTACCACAGAGAACACCGCAGAGACCCCTCTACCACAGAGAACACCACAGAGAACCCTCTACCACAGAGAACACCACAGAGAACCCTCTACCACAAGAGAGCAACACAGAGAACACTCTACCACAGAGAACACTCTACCACAGAGAACCCTCTACCACAGAGAACCCTGTACCACAGAGAACACCACAAACCCTCTACCACAGAGAACACTACAGAGAACCCTCTACCACAGAGAACACCACAGAGAACCTTCTACCACAGAGAACACCGCAGAGAACCCTCTACCACAGAGAACACCACAGAGAACCCTCTACCACAGAGAACACTGTAGGACAGAGAACCCTCTACCACATTGAACTCCACAGAGAACCCTGTACCACAGAGAACACCACAGAGAACACCACAGAGAACCCTCTACCACAGAGAACCCTGTACCACAGAGAACCCTCTACCACAGAGAACACCACAGAGAACCCTCTACCACAGAGATACCTGTACCACAGAGAACCCTCTACCACAGAGAGCACCACAGAGAACCCTCTACTATAGAGAACCCTCTACCACAGAGAGCACCACAGAGAACCCTCTACCACAGAGATACCTGTACCACAGAGAACCCTCTACCACAGAGAGCACCACAGAGAACCCTCTACCACAGAGAATACCACAGAGATCCCTCTACCACAGCGAACCCTCTACCACAGAGAACTCTCTACCACAGTGAACCCTCTACCACAGAGAACACCACAGAGTACCCTCTACCACAGAGAACACCACAGAGAACACTCTACCACAGAGAACACCACAAACCCTCTACCACAGAGCACCCTGTCCCACAGAGAACACCACAGAGAACCCTGTACCACAGAGAACACCACAGAGAACCCTCTACCACAGAGAGCACCACAGAGAACCCTCTACTACAGAGAACCCTCTACCACAGAGAGCACCACAGAGTACCCTCTACCACAGAGATACCTGTACCACAGAGAACCCTCTACCACAGAGAGCACCACAGAGAACCCTCTACCACAGAGAATACCACAGAGATCCCTCTACCACAGCGAACCCTCTACCACAGAGAACTCTCTACCACAGTGAACCCTCTACCACAGAGAACACCACAGAGTACCCTCTACCACAGAGAACACCACAGAGAACACTCTACCACAGAGAACACCACAAACCCTCTAGCACAGAGAACCCTGTCCCACAGAGAACACCACAGAGAACCCTGTACCACAGAGAACACCACAGAGAACCCTCTACCACAGAGAACACCACAGAGAACCTTCTACCACAGAGAACACCACAGTGAACCCTCTACCACAGAGAACCCTCTACCACAGAGAACCCTCTACCACAGAGAGCACCACAGAGAACCCTCTACCACAGAGATACCTGTACCACAGAGAACCCTCTACCACAGAGAGCACCACAGAGAACCCTCTACCACAGAGAATACCACAGAAATCCCTCTACCACAGCGAACCCTCTACCACAGAGAACTCTCTACCACAGTGAACCCTCTACCACAGAGAACACCACAGAGTACCCTCTACCACAGAGAACACCACAGAGAACCCTCTACCACAGAGAACACCACAGAGAACCCTCTACCACAGAGAACACCGCAGAGAACCCTCTACCACAGAGAACACCACAGAGAACCCTCTACCACAGAGAGCACCACAGAGAACCCTCTACTACAGAGAACCCTCTACCACAGAGAACACCACAGAGAACCCTGTACCACAGAGAACACCACAGAGAGCACCACAGAGAACCCTCTACCACAGAGAACCCCACAGAGAACCCTGTACCACACAGAACACCACAGAGAACAATCTACCACAGAGAACACCACAGAGAACACTGTACCACAGAGAACACCACAGAGAACCCTCTACCACAGAGAACCCTGTAGAACAGAGAACCCTCTACCACAGAGAACACCACAGAGAACCCTCTACTACAGAGAACCCTCTACCACAAGAGAGCAACACAGAGAACACTCTATCACAGAGAACCCTCTACCACAGAGAACCCTGTACCACAGAGAACACCACAAACCCTCTACCACAGAGAACACTACAGAGAACCCTCTACCTCAGAGAACACCACAGAGAACCTTCTACCACAGAGAACACCGCAGAGAACCCTCTACCACAGAGAACACCACAGAGAACCCTCTACCACAGAGAACACTGTAGGACAGAGAACCCTCTACCACATTGAACTCCACAGAGAACCCTGTACCACAGAGAACACCACAGAGAACACCACAGAGAACCCTCTACCACAGAGAACCCTGTACCACAGAGAACCCTCTACCACAGAGAACACCACAGAGAACACCACAGTGAACCCTCTACCACAGAGAACCCTGTACAACAGAGAACCCTCTACCACAGAGAACACCACAGAGAACCCTCTACCACAGAGATACCTGTACCACAGAGAACCCTCTACCACAGAGAGCACCACAGAGAACCCTCTACTACAGAGAACCCTCTACCACAGAGAGCACCACAGAGTACCCTCTACCACAGAGATA
The DNA here is from genome assembly GCF_030144855.1 of Hypanus sabinus. Lineage (NCBI taxonomy): Eukaryota > Metazoa > Chordata > Chondrichthyes > Myliobatiformes > Dasyatidae > Hypanus > Hypanus sabinus. Next base: position 36,781,260 of record NC_082738.1, on the reverse strand, counting down.
CCTGTACCACAGAGAACCCTCTACCACAGAGAGCACCACAGAGAACCCTCTACCACAGAGAATACCACAGAGATCCCTCTACCACAGCGAACCCTCTACCACAGAGAACTCTCTACCACAGTGAACCCTCTACCACAGAGAACACCACAGAGTACCCTCTACCACAGAGAACACCACAGAGAACACTCTACCACAGAGAACACCACAAACCCTCTTCCACAGAGAACCCTGTCCCACAGAGAACACCACAGAGAACCCTGTACCACAGAGAACACCACAGAGAACCCTCTACCACAGAGAACACCACAGAGAACCTTCTACCACAGAGAACACCGCAGAGAACCCTCTACCACAGAGAACACCTCAGAGAACCTTCTACCACAGAGAACACCGCAGAGAACCCTCTACCACAGAGAAAACCACAGTGAACCCTCTACCACAGAGATACCTGTACCACAGAGAACCCTCTACCACAGAGAGTACCACAGAGAACCCTCTACCACAGAGAATACCACAGAGATCCCTCTACCACAGCGAACCCTCTACCACAGAGAACTCTCTACCACAGTGAACCCTCTACCACAGAGAACACCACAGAGTACCCTCTACCACAGAGAACACCACAGAGAACCCTCTACCACAGAGAACACCACAGAGAACCCTCTACCACATAGAACACTGTAGGACAGAGAACCCTCTACCACATTGAACTCCACAGAGAACACCACAGTGAACCCTCTACCACAGAGAACCCTGTACCACAGAGAACCCTCTACCACAGAGAACACCACAGAGAACCCTCTACCACAGAGATACCTGTACCACAGAGAACCCTCTACCACAGAGAGCACCACAGAGAACCCTCTACTACAGAGAACCCTCTACCACAGAGAGCACCACAGAGAACCCTCTTCCACAGAGATACCTGTACCACAGAGAACCCTCTACCACAGAGAGCACCACAGAGAACACTCTACCACAGAGAACACCACAAACCCTCTACCACAGAGAACCCTGTCCCACAGAGAACACCACAGAGAACACCACAGAGAACCCTCTACCACAGAGAACCCTGTACCACAGAGAACCCTCTACCACAGAGAACACCACAGAGAACACCACAGTGAACCCTCTACCACAGAGAACCCTGTACCACAGAGAACCCTCTACCACAGAGAACACCACAGAGAACCCTCTACCACAGAGATACCTGTACCACAGAGAACCCTCTACCACAGAGAGCACCACAGAGAACCCTCTACTACAGAGAACCCTCTACCACAGAGAGCACCACAGAGTACCCTCTACCACAGAGATACCTGTACCACAGAGAACCCTCTACCACAGAGAGCACCACAGAGAACCCTCTACCACAGAGAATACCACAGAGATCCCTCTACCACAGCGAACCCTCTACCACAGAGAACTCTCTACCACAGTGAACCCTCTACCACAGAGAACACCACAGAGTACCCTCTACCACAGAGAACACCACAGAGAACACTCTACCACAGAGAACACCACAAACCCTCTACCACAGAGAACCCTGTCCCACAGAGAACACCACAGAGAACCCTGTACCACAGAGAACACCACAGAGAACCCTCTACCACAGAGAACACCACAGAGAACCTTCTACCACAGAGAACACCGCAGAGAACCCTCTACCACAGAGAACACCTCAGAGAACCTTCTACCACAGAGAACACCGCAGAGAACTCTCTACCACAGAGAACACCACAGTGAACCCTCTACCACAGAGAACCCTCTACCACAGAGAACCCTCTACCACAGAGAGCACCACAGAGAACCCTCTACCACAGAGATACCTGTACCACAGAGAACCCTCTACCACAGAGAGCACCACAGAGAACCCTCTACCACAGAGAATACCACAGAAATCCCTCTACCACAGCGAACCCTCTACCACAGAGAACTCTCTACCACAGTGAACCCTCTACCACAGAGAACACCACAGAGTACCCTCTACCACAGAGAACACCACAGAGAACCCTCTACCACAGAGAACACCACAGAGAACCCTCTACCACAGAGAACACCGCAGAGACCCCTCTACCACAGAGAACACCACAGAGAACCCTCTACCACAGAGAACACCACAGAGAACCCTCTACCACAAGAGAGCAACACAGAGAACACTCTACCACAGAGAACACTCTACCACAGAGAACCCTCTACCACAGAGAACCCTGTACCACAGAGAACACCACAAACCCTCTACCACAGAGAACACTACAGAGAACCCTCTACCACAGAGAACACCACAGAGAACCTTCTACCACAGAGAACACCGCAGAGAACCCTCTACCACAGAGAACACCACAGAGAACCCTCTACCACAGAGAACACTGTAGGACAGAGAACCCTCTACCACATTGAACTCCACAGAGAACCCTGTACCACAGAGAACACCACAGAGAACACCACAGAGAACCCTCTACCACAGAGAACCCTGTACCACAGAGAACCCTCTACCACAGAGAACACCACAGAGAACCCTCTACCACAGAGATACCTGTACCACAGAGAACCCTCTACCACAGAGAGCACCACAGAGAACCCTCTACTATAGAGAACCCTCTACCACAGAGAGCACCACAGAGAACCCTCTACCACAGAGATACCTGTACCACAGAGAACCCTCTACCACAGAGAGCACCACAGAGAACCCTCTACCACAGAGAATACCACAGAGATCCCTCTACCACAGCGAACCCTCTACCACAGAGAACTCTCTACCACAGTGAACCCTCTACCACAGAGAACACCACAGAGTACCCTCTACCACAGAGAACACCACAGAGAACACTCTACCACAGAGAACACCACAAACCCTCTACCACAGAGCACCCTGTCCCACAGAGAACACCACAGAGAACCCTGTACCACAGAGAACACCACAGAGAACCCTCTACCACAGAGAGCACCACAGAGAACCCTCTACTACAGAGAACCCTCTACCACAGAGAGCACCACAGAGTACCCTCTACCACAGAGATACCTGTACCACAGAGAACCCTCTACCACAGAGAGCACCACAGAGAACCCTCTACCACAGAGAATACCACAGAGATCCCTCTACCACAGAGAACCCTGTACCACAGAGAACACCACAAACCCTCTACCACAGAGAACACTACAGAGAACCCTCTACCACAGAGAACACCACAGAGAACCTTCTACCACAGAGAACACCGCAGAGAACCCTCTACCACAGAGAACACCACAGAGAACCCTCTACCACAGAGAACACTGTAGGACAGAGAACCCTCTACCACATTGAACTCCACAGAGAACCCTGTACCACAGAGAACACCACAGAGAACACCACAGAGAACCCTCTACCACAGAGAACCCTGTACCACAGAGAACCCTCTACCACAGAGAACACCACAGAGAACCCTCTACCACAGAGATACCTGTACCACAGAGAACCCTCTACCACAGAGAGCACCACAGAGAACCCTCTACTATAGAGAACCCTCTACCACAGAGAGCACCACAGAGAACCCTCTACCACAGAGATACCTGTACCACAGAGAACCCTCTACCACAGAGAGCACCACAGAGAACCCTCTACCACAGAGAATACCACAGAGATCCCTCTACCACAGCGAACCCTCTACCTCAGAGAACTCTCTACCACAGTGAACCCTCTACCACAGAGAACACCACAGAGAACACTCTACCACAGAGAACACCACAAACCCTCTAGCACAGAGAACCCTGTCCCACAGAGAACACCACAGAGAACCCTGTACCACAGAGAACACCACAGAGAACCCTCTACCACAGAGAACACCACAGAGAACCTTCTACCACAGAGAACACCGCAGAGAACCCTCTACCACAGAGAACACCTCAGAGAACCTTCTACCACAGAGAACACCGCAGAGAACTCTCTACCACAGAGAACACCACAGTGAACCCTCTACCACAGAGAACCCTCTACCACAGAGAACCCTCTACCACAGAGAGCACCACAGAGAACCCTCTACCACAGAGATACCTGTACCACAGAGAACCCTCTACCACAGAGAGCACCACAGAGAACCCTCTACCACAGAGAATACCACAGAAATCCCTCTACCACAGCGAACCCTCTACCACAGAGAACTCTCTACCACAGTGAACCCTCTACCACAGAGAACACCACAGAGTACCCTCTACCACAGAGAACACCACAGAGAACCCTCTACCACAGAGAACACCACAGAGAACCCTCTACCACAGAGAACACTGCAGAGAACCCTCTACCACAGAGAACACCACAGAGAACCCTCTACCACAGAGAACACCACAGAGAACCCTCTACCACAAGAGAGCAACACAGAGAACACTCTACCACAGAGAACACTCTACCACAGAGAACCCTGTACCACAGAGAACACCACAAACCCTCTACCACAGAGAACACTACAGAGAACCCTCTACCACAGAGAACACCACAGAGAACCTTCTACCACAGAGAACACCGCAGAGAACCCTCTACCACAGAGAACACCACAGAGAACCCTCTACCACAGAGAACACTGTAGGACAGAGAACCCTCTACCACATTGAACTCCACAGAGAACCCTGTACCACAGAGGACACCACAGAGAACACCACAGAGAACCCTCTACCACAGAGAACCCTGTACCACAGAGAACCCTCTACCACAGAGAACACCACAGAGAACACCACAGTGAACCCTCTACCACAGAGAACCCTTTACCACAGAGAACCCTCTACCACAGAGAACACCACAGAGAACCCTCTACCACAGAGATACCTGTACCACAGAGAACCCTCTACCACAGAGAGCACCACAGAGAACCCTCTACTACAGAGAACCCTCTACCACAGAGAGCACCACAGAGAACCCTCTACCACAGAGATACCTGTACCACAGAGAACCCTCTACCACAGAGAGCACCACAGAGAACCCTCTACCACAGAGAATACCACAGAGATCCCTCTACCACAGCGAACCCTCTACCACAGAGAACTCTCTACCACAGTGAACCCTCTACCACAGAGAACACCACAGAGTACCCTCTACCACAGAGAACACCACAGAGAACACTCTACCACAGAGAACACCACAAACCCTCTACCACAGAGCACCCTGTCCCACAGAGAACACCACAGAGAACCCTGTACCACAGAGAACACCACAGAGAACCCTCTACCACAGAGAACACCACAGAGAACCTTCTACCACAGAGAACACCGCAGAGAACCCTCTACCACAGAGAACACCTCAGAGAACCCTCCACCACAGAGAACACCACAGAGAACCCTCTACCACAAGAGAGCAACACAGAGAACACTCTACCACAGAGAACACTCTACCACAGAGAACCCTCTACGACAGAGAACCCTGTACCACAGAGAATACCACAAACCCTCTACCACAGAGAACACTACAGAGAACCCTCTACCACAGAGAACACCACAGAGAACCTTCTACCACAGAGAACACCGCAGAGAACCCTCTACCACAGAGAACACCACAGAGAACCCTCTACCACAGAGAACACCACAGAGAACCCTGTACCACAGAGAACACCACAGAGAGCACCACAGAGAACCCTCTACCACAGAGAACCCCACAGAGAACCCTGTACCACACAGAACACCACAGAGAACAATCTACCACAGAGAACACCACAGAGAACACTGTACCACAGAGAACACCACAGAGAACCCTCTACCACAGAGAACCCTGTAGAACAGAGAACCCTCTACCACAGAGAACACCACAGAGAACCCTCTACTACAGAGAACCCTCTACCACAAGAGAGCAACACAGAGAACACTCTATCACAGAGAACCCTCTACCACAGAGAACCCTGTACCACAGAGAACACCACAAACCCTCTACCACAGAGAACACTACAGAGAACCCTCTACCACAGAGAACACCACAGAGAACCTTCTACCACAGAGAACACCGCAGAGAACCCTCTACCACAGAGAACACCACAGAGAACCCTCTACCACAGAGAACACTGTAGGACAGAGAACCCTCTACCACATTGAACTCCACAGAGAACCCTGTACCACAGAGAACACCACAGAGAACACCACAGAGAACCCTCTACCACAGAGAACCCTGTACCACAGAGAACCCTCTACCACAGAGAACACCACAGAGAACACCACAGTGAACCCTCTACCACAGAGAACCCTGTACAACAGAGAACCCTCTACCACAGAGAACACCACAGAGAACCCTCTACCACAGAGATACCTGTACCACAGAGAACCCTCTACCACAGAGAGCACCACAGAGAACCCTCTACTACAGAGAACCCTCTACCACAGAGAGCACCACAGAGTACCCTCTACCACAGAGATACCTGTACCACAGAGAACCCTCTACCACAGAGAGCACCACAGAGAACCCTCTACCACAGAGAATACCACAGAGATCCCTCTACCACAGCGAACCCTCTACCACAGAGAACTCTCTACCACAGTGAACCCTCTACCACAGAGAACACCACAGAGTACCCTCTACCACAGAGAACACCACAGAGAACACTCTACCACAGAGAACACCACAAACCCTCTACCACAGAGAACCCTGTCCCACAGAGAACACCACAGAGAACCCTGTACCACAGAGAACACCACAGAGAACCCTCTACCACAGAGAACACCACAGAGAACCTTCTACCACAGAGAACACCGCAGAGAACCCTCTACCACAGAGAACACCTCAGAGAACCTTCTACCACAGAGAACACCGCAGAGAACCCTCTACCACAGAGAAAACCACAGTGAACCCTCTACCACAGAGAACCCTCTACCACAGAGAACCCTCTACCACAGAGATACCTGTACCACAGAGAACCCTCTACCACAGAGAGCACCACAGAGAACCCTCTACCACAGAGAATACCACAGAAATCCCTCTACCACAGCGAACCCTCTACCACAGAGAACTCTCTACCACAGTGAACCCTCTACCACAGAGAACACCACAGAGTACCCTCTACCACAGAGAACACCACAGAGAACCCTCTACCACAGAGAACACCGCAGAGAACCCTCTACCACAGAGAACACCACAGAGAACCCTCTACCACAGAGAACACCACAGAGAACCCTCTACCACAAGAGAGCAACACAGAGAACCCTCTACCACAGAGAACCCTGTACCACAGAGAACACCACAAACCCTCTACCACAGAGAACACTACAGAGAACCCTCTACCACAGAGAACACCACAGAGAACCTTCTACCACAGAGAACACCGCAGAGAACCCTCTACCACAGAGAACACCACAGAGAACCCTCTACCACAGAGAACACTGTAGGACAGAGAACCCTCTACCACATTGAACTCCACAGAGAACCCTGTACCACAGAGAACACCACAGAGAACACCACAGAGAACCCTCTACCACAGAGAACCCTGTACCACAGAGAACCCTCTACCACAGAGAACACCACAGAGAACACCACAGTGAACCCTCTACCACAGAGAACCCTGTACCACAGAGAACCCTCTACCACAGAGAACACCACAGAGAACCCTCTACCACAGAGATACCTGTACCACAGAGAACCCTCTACCACAGAGAGCACCACAGAGAACCCTCTACTACAGAGAACCCTCTACGACAGAGAGCACCACAGAGAACCCTCTACCACAGAGATACCTGTACCACAGAGAACCCTCTACCACAGAGAGCACCACAGAGAACCCTCTACCACAGAGAATACCACAGAGATCCCTCTACCACAGCGAACCCTCTACCACAGAGAACTCTCTACCACAGTGAACCCTCTACCACAGAGAACACCACAGAGTACCCTCTACCACAGAGAACACTCTACCACAGAGAACACCACAAACCCTCTACCACAAGAGAGCAACACAGAGAACACTCTACCACAGAGAACACTCTACCACAGAGAACCCTCTACCACAGAGAACCCTGTACCACAGAGAACACCAGAAACCCTCTACCACAGAGAACACTACAGAGAACCCTCTACCACAGAGAACACCACAGAGAACCTTCTACCACAGAGAACACCGCAGAGAACCCTCTACCACAGAGAACACCACAGAGAACCCTCTACCACAGAGAACACCACAGAGAACCCTGTACAACAGAGAACACCACAGAGAGCACCACAGAGAACCCTCTACCACAGAGAACCCCACAGAAAACCCTGTACCACACAGAACACCACAGAGAACAATCTACCACAGAGAACACCACAGAGAACACTGTACCACAGAGAACACCACAGAGAACCCTTTACCACAGAGAACCCTGTACCACAGAGAACCCTCTACCACAGAGAACACCACAGAGAACCATCTACCACAGAGATACCTGTACCACAGAGAACCCTCTACCACAGAGATCACCACAGAGAACCCTCTACTACAGAGAACCCTCTACCACAGAGAGCACCACAGAGAACCCTCTACCACAGAGATACCTGTACCACAGAGAGCACCACAGAGAACCCTCTACCACAGAGATACCTGTACCACAGAGAACCCTCTACCACAGAGAGCACCACAGAGAACCCTCTACCACAGAGAATACCACAGAGATCCCTCTACCACAGCGAACCCTCTACCACAGAGAACTCTCTACCACAGTGAACCCTCTACCACAGAGAACACCACAGAGAACACTCTACCACAGAGAACACCACAAACCCTCTACCACAGAGAACCCTGTCCCACAGAGAACACCACAGAGAACCCTGTACCACAGAGAACACCACAGAGAACCCACTACCACAGAGAACACCACAGAGAACCTTCTACCACAGAGAACACCGCAGAGAACCCTCTACCACAGAGAACACCTCAGAGAACCCTCCACCACAGAGAACACCACAGAGAACCCTCTACCACAAGAGAGCAACACAGAGAACACTCTACCACAGAGAACACTCTACCACAGAGAACCCTCTACCACAGAGAACCCTGTACCACAGAGAACACCAGAAACCCTCTACCACAGAGAACACTACAGAGAACCCTCTACCACAGAGAACACCACAGAGAACCTTCTACCACAGAGAACACCGCAGAGAACCCTCTACCACAGAGAACACCACAGAGAACCCTCTACCACAGAGAACACCACAGAGAACCCTGTACAACAGAGAACACCACAGAGAGCACCACAGAGAACCCTCTACCACAGAGAACCCCACAGAAAACCCTGTACCACACAGAACACCACAGAGAACAATCTACCACAGAGAACACCACAGAGAACACTGTACCACAGAGAACACCACAGAGAACCCTCTACCACAGAGAACCCTGTACCACAGAGAACCCTCTACCACAGAGAACACCACAGAGAACACCACAGTGAACCCTCTACCACAGAGAACCCTGTACCACAGAGAACCCTCTACCACAGAGAACACCACAGAGAACCCTCTACCACAGAGATACCTGTACCACAGAGAACCCTCTACCACAGAGAGCACCACAGAGAACCCTCTACTACAGAGAACCCTCTACGCCAGAGAGCACCACAGAGAACCCTCTACCACAGAGATACCTGTACCACAGAGAACCCTCTACCACAGAGAGCACCACAGAGAACCCTCTACCACAGAGAATACCACAGAGATCCCTCTACCACAGCGAACCCTCTACCACAGAGAACTCTCTACCACAGTGAACCCTCTACCACAGAGAACACCACAGAGTACCCTCTACCACAGAGAACACTCTACCACAGAGAACACCACAAACCCTCTACCACAAGAGAGCAACACAGAGAACACTCTACCACAGAGAACACTCTACCACAGAGAACCCTCTACCACAGAGAACCCTGTACCACAGAGAACACCAGAAACCCTCTACCACAGAGAACACTACAGAGAACCCTCTACCACAGAGAACACCACAGAGAACCTTCTACCACAGAGAACACCGCAGAGAACCCTCTACCACAGAGAACACCACAGAGAACCCTCTACCACAGAGAACACCACAGAGAACCCTGTACAACAGAGAACACCACAGAGAGCACCACAGAGAACCCTCTACCACAGAGAACCCCACAGAAAACCCTGTACCACACAGAACACCACAGAGAACAATCTACCACAGAGAACACCACAGAGAACACTGTACCACAGAGAACACCACAGAGAACCCTTTACCACAGAGAACCCTGTACCACAGAGAACCCTCTACCACAGAGAACACCACAGAGAACCATCTACCACAGAGATACCTGTACCACAGAGAACCCTCTACCACAGAGATCACCACAGAGAACCCTCTACTACAGAGAACCCTCTACCACAGAGAGCACCACAGAGAACCCTCTACCACAGAGATACCTGTACCACAGAGAGCACCACAGAGAACCCTCTACCACAGAGATACCTGTACCACAGAGAACCCTCTACCACAGAGAGCACCACAGAGAACCCTCTACCACAGAGAATACCACAGAGATCCCTCTACCACAGCGAACCCTCTACCACAGAGAACTCTCTACCACAGTGAACCCTCTACCACAGAGAACACCACAGAGAACACTCTACCACAGAGAACACCACAAACCCTCTACCACAGAGAACCCTGTCCCACAGAGAACACCACAGAGAACCCTGTACCACAGAGAACACCACAGAGAACCCACTACCACAGAGAACACCACAGAGAACCTTCTACCACAGAGAACACCGCAGAGAACCCTCTACCACAGAGAACACCTCAGAGAACCCTCCACCACAGAGAACACCACAGAGAACCCTCTACCACAAGAGAGCAACACAGAGAACACTCTACCACAGAGAACACTCTACCACAGAGAACCCTCTACCACAGAGAACCCTGTACCACAGAGAACACCAGAAACCCTCTACCACAGAGAACACTACAGAGAACCCTCTACCACAGAGAACACCACAGAGAACCTTCTACCACAGAGAACACCGCAGAGAACCCTCTACCACAGAGAACACCACAGAGAACCCTCTACCACAGAGAACACCACAGAGAACCCTGTACAACAGAGAACACCACAGAGAGCACCACAGAGAACCCTCTACCACAGAGAACCCCACAGAAAACCCTGTACCACACAGAACACCACAGAGAACAATCTACCACAGAGAACACCACAGAGAACACTGTACCACAGAGAACACCACAGAGAACCCTCTACCACAGAGAACCCTGTACCACAGAGAACCCTCTACCACAGAGAACACCACAGAGAACCATCTACCACAGAGATACCTGTACCACAGAGAACCCTCTACCACAGAGAGCACCACAGAGAACCCTCTACTACAGAGAACCCTCTACCACAGAGAGCACCACAGAGAACCCTCTACCACAGAGATACCTGTACCACAGAGAACCCTCTACCACAGAGAATACCACAGAGATCCCTCTACCACAGCGAACCCTCAATCACAGAGAACTCTCTACCACAGTGAACCCTCTACCACAGAGAACACCACAGAGTACCCTCTACCACAGAGAACACCACAGAGAACACTCTACCACTGAGAACACCACAAACCCTCTACCACAGAGAACCCTGTCCCACAGAGAACACCACAGAAAACCCTGTACCACAGAGAACACCACAGAGAACCCTCTACCACAGAGAACACCACAGAGAACCCTCTACCACAGAGAACACCACAGAGAACCCTCTACCACAGAGAACACCTCAGAGAACCCTCCACCACAGAGAACACCACAGAGAACCCTCTACCACAAAAGAGCAACACAGAGAACACTCTACCACAGAGAACACTCTACCACAGAGAACCCTCTACCACAGAGAACCCTGTACCACAGAGAACACCACAAACCCTCTACCACAGAGAACACTACAGAGAACCCTCTACCACAGAGAACACCACAGAGAACACTCTACCACAGAGAACACCACAGAGAACCCTGTACCACAGAGAACACCACAGAGAGCACCACAGAGAACCCTCTACCACAGAGAACCCCACAGAGTACCCTGTACCACACAGAACACCACAGAGAACCCTCTACAACAGAGATCACCACAGAGAACACTGTACCACAGAGAACACCACAGAGAACCCTCTACCACAGAGTACACCACAGAGAACCCCACACAGAACCCTGTACCACAGGGAACACCCCAGAGAACCCTCTACCACAGAGAACCCTCTACCATAGAGAACCCTCTACCACAGAGAATAACACAGAGAACCCTGTACCACAGAGAACCCTCTACCACACAGAACACCACAGAGAACCCTGTACCACAGAGAAAACCACAGAGAACACCTCAGAGAACTCACTACCACAGTGAACCCTCTACCACAGGGAACACCACAAACCCTCTACCACAGAGAACACCACAGACAACACCACAGAGAACCCTGTACCACAGAGAACACCACAGAGAACCCTCTACCACAGAGAACACCACAGAGATCCCTCTACCACAGAGAACACCACAGAGAACCCTCTACCACAGAGAACACCACAGAGAACACGACAGAGAACCCTCTACCACAGAGAACCCTGTACCACAGAGAACACCACAGAGAACACCACAGAGAACCCTGTACCACAGAGAACACCACAGAGAACACCACAGAGAACCCTATACCACAGAGAACCCTGTACCACAGAGAACCCTCTACCACAGAGAACACCACAGAAAACACCACAGTGAACCCTCTACCGCAGAGAACCCTGTACCACAGAGAAACCTCTACCACAGAGAACACCACAGAGAACCCTCTACCACAGAGATACCTGTACCACAGAAACCCTCTACCACAGAGAGCACCACAGAGAACCCTCTACCACAGAGATACCTGTACCACAGAGAACCCTCTACCACAGAGATACCTGTACCACAGAGAACCCTCTACCACAGAGAGCACCACAGAGAACCCTCTACCACAGAGAATACCACAGAGGTCCCTCTACCACAGCGAACCCTCTACCACAGAGAACTCTCTACCACAGTGAACCCTCTACCACAGAGAACACCACAGAGTACCCTCTACCACAGAGAACACCACAGAGAACACTCTACCACAGAGAACACCACAAACCCTCTACCACAGAGATCCCTGTCCCACAGATAACACCACAGAGAACCCTGTACCACAGAGAACACCACAGAGAACCCTCTACCACAGAGAACACCACAGAGAACCTTCTACCACAGAGAACACCGCAGAGAACCCTCTACCACAGAGAACACCACAGAGAACCCTCTACCACAGAGAACACCACAGAGAACCCTCTACCACAAGAGAGCAACACAGAGAACACTCTACCACAGAGAACACTCTACCACAGATTACCCTCTACCACAGAGAACCCTGTACCACAGAGAACACCACAAACCCTCTACCACAGAGAACACTACAGAGAACCCTCTACCACAGAGAACACCACAGAGAACCTTCTACCACAGAGAACACTGCAGAGTACACTCTACCACAGAGAACACCACAGAGAACCCTCTACCACAGAGAACACCACAGAGAACCCTGTACCACAGAGAACACCACAGAGAGCACCACAGAGAACCCTCTACCGCAGAGAACACTCTACCACAGAGAACAACTCAGAGAGCACCACAGAGAACCCTCTACCACAGAGAACACTCTACCACAGAGAACCCTCTACCACAGAGAACCCCACAGAGAACCCTGTACCACAGAGGACACCACAGAGACCCTCTCCCAGAGAAAACACCACAGAGAACACCACAGAGAACCCTCTACCACAGAGAACCCTACAGAGAACCCTGTACCCCAGAGAACACCACATTGAACACCACAGAGAACCCTCTACCACAGAGAACACCACAGAACACCACAGAGAACCCTCTACCACAGAGAACCCTCTGCAGCAGAGAACCCCACAGAGAACCCTGTACCACAGAGAACACCATAGAGAACCCTCGCCCAGAGAGAACACCACAGAGAACACCATAGAGAACCCTCTCCCAGAGAGAACACCACACAGAACTCCAGAGAGAACAATCTACCACAGAGAACACCACAGAGAACCCTGTCCCACAGAGAACACCACACAGAACACCACAGAGAACCCTCTACCAGAGAGAACACCGCAGAGAACCCCACACAGAACCCTGTACCACAGGGAACACCCCAGAGAACCCTCTACCACAGAGAACCCTCTACCACAGAGAGCACCACAGAGAACCCTCTACCACAGAGAATAACACAGAGAACCCTGTACCACAGAGAACCCTCTACCACAGAGAACACCACAGAGAACCCTCTACCACAGAGAACACCACAGAGAACCCTGTACCACAGAGAAAACCACAGAGAACACCACAGAGAACTCTCTACCACAGTGAACCCTCTACCACAGAGAACACCACAAACCCTCTACCACAGAGAACACCACAGAGAACACCACAGAGAACCCTGTACCACAGAGAACACCACAGAGAACCCTCTACCACAGAGAACACCACAGAGATCCCTCTAGCAGAGAGAACACCACAGAGAACACCACAGAGAACCCTCTACCACAGAGAACACCACAGAGATCCCTCTACCAGAGAGAACACCGCAGAGAACACCACAGAGAACCCTGTACCACAGAGAACACCACAGAGAACCCTCTACAACAGAGAACACCACAGAGAACCCTGTATAACAGAGAACCCTCTGCTACAGAGAACCCTCTACCACAGACAACCCTCTACCACAGAGAACACCACAGAGCACCCTCTACCACAGAGAGCACCACAGAGAACACCACAGAGAACCCTCTACCACAGAGAACACCACAGAGAACCCTGTCCCACAGAGAACACCACAGAGAACACCACAGAGAACCCTCTACCACAGAGAACCCTGTACCACAGAGAACCCTCTACCACAGAGAACACCACAGAGAACCCTCTACCACAGAGATACCTGTACCACAGAGAACCCTCTACCACAGAGAGCACCACAGAGAACCCTCTACTACAGAGAACCCTCTACCACAGAGAGCACCACAGAGAACCCTCTACCACAGAGATACCTGTACCACAGAGAACCCTCTACCACAGAGAGCACCACAGAGAACCCTCTACCACAGAGAATACCACAGAGGTCCCTCTACCACAGCGAACCCTCTACCACAGAGAACTCTCTACCACAGTGAACCCTCTACCACAGAGATACCTGTACCACAGAGAACCCTCTACCACAGAGAACACCACAGAGCACCCTCTACCACAGAGATCCCTGTACCACAGAGAACCCTCTACCACAGAGAGCACCACAGAGAGCCCTGTACCACAGAGAACACCACAGAGAACCCTCTACCACAGAGAGCACCACAGAGAACCCTCTACCACAGAGATCCCTGTACCACAGAGAACCCTCTACCACAGAGAGCACCACAGAGAACCCTCTACCACAGAGAATACCACAGACATCCCTCTACCACAGCGAACCCTCTACGACAGAGAACTCTCTACCACAGTGAACCCTCTACCACAGAGAACACCACAGAGAACCCTCTACCACAGAGAACACCACAGAGAACCATCTACCACAGAGAATACCACAGATCCCTCTACCACAGCGAACCCTCTACCACAGAGATCCCTCTACCACAGCGAACCCTCTACCACAGAGAACCCTCTACCACAGAGAACACCACAGAGAACCCTCTACCACAAGAGAGCAACACAGAGAACACTCTACCACAGAGAACACCTCAGAGAGCACCACAGAGAACCCTCTACCACAGAGAACACTCTACCACAGAGAACCCTCTACCACAGAGAACCCCACAGAGAACCCTGTACCACAGAGAACACCACAGAGAACCCTCTACCACAGAGAACACCACAGAGAACCCTGTACCACAGAGAACCCTCTACCACAGAGAACCCTCTACAGCAGAGAATCCCACAGAGAACCCTTTACCACAGAGAACACCATAGAGATCCCTCTACCACAGAGAACCCTGTACCACACAGAACACCACAGAGAACCCTCTACCACAGAGAACACCACAGAGAACCCTGTACCACAGAGAACACCATAGAGATCCCTCTACCACAGAGAACACTGTACCACACAGAACACCACAGAGAACCCTCTACCACAGAGAACACCACAGAGAACCCTCTACCTCAGAGAACACCCCAGAGAACCCTCTACCACAGAGTACCCTGTACCACAGAGAACACAACAGAGAACACCACAGAGACCCCTCTACCACAGAGAACCCTGTACCACAGAGAACCCTCTACCACATTGAACTCCACAGAGACCCCTCTACCACAGAGAACCCTCTACCGCAGAGAACCCTGTACCACTGAGAACACCACAGAGAACCCTCGACTACAGAGAACACCACAGAGAACGTTCTACCACAGGGAACACCACAGAGAACCCTCTACCACAGAGAACACCACAGAGAACCCTCTACCACAGACAACCCTCTACCACAGAGAACCCTCTACCACAGAGAACACCACAGAGAACCCTCTACCACAGAGAATACCACAGAGAACCCTGTACCACAGAGAACCCTCTACCACAGAGAACCCTCTACCACAGAGAACACCGCAGAGAACCCTGTCCCACAGAGAACACCACAGAGAACCCTCTACCACAGAGAACACCACAGAGAACCCTGTACCACAGAGAACCCTCTACCACAGAGAACCCTCTACCACAGAGAACACCACAGAGAACCCTCTACCACAGAGATACCTGTACCACAGAGAACCCTCTACCACAGAGAGCACCACAGAGAACCCTCTACTACAGAGAACCCTCTACCACAGAGAGCACCACAGAGAACCCTCTACCACAGAGATACCTGTACCACAGAGAACCCTCTACCACAGAGAGCACCACAGAGAACCCTCTACCACAGAGAATACCACAGAGGTCCCTCTACCACAGCGAACCCTCTACCACAGAGAACTCTCTACCACAGTGAACCCTCTACCACAGAGATACCTGTACCACAGAGAACCCTCTACCACAGAGAACACCACAGAGCACCCTCTACCACAGAGAGCACCACAGAGAACCCTCTACCACAGAGATCCCTGTACCACAGAGAACCCTCTACCACAGAGAGCACCACAGAGAACCCTCTACCACAGAGAGTACCACAGACATCCCTCTACCACAGCGAACCCTCTACGACAGAGAACTCTCTACCACAGTGAACCCTCTACCACAGAGAACACCACAGAGAACCCTCTACCACAGAGAACACCACAGAGAACCATCTACCACAGAGAATACCACAGATCCCTCTACCACAGCGAACCCTCTACCACAGAGATCCCTCTACCACAGCGAACCCTCTACCACAGAGAACCCTCTACCACAGAGAACACCACAGAGAACCCTCTACCACAAGAGAGCAACACAGAGAACACTCTACCACAGAGAACACCTCAGAGAGCACCACAGAGAACCCTCTACCACAGAGAACACTCTACCACAGAGAACCCTCTACCACAGAGAACCCCACAGAGAACCCTGTACCACAGAGAACACCACAGAGAACACCACAGAGAACCCTCTACCACAGAGAACACCACAGAGAACACTCTACCACAGAGAACCCTCTACCACAGAGAACCCTCTACAGCAGAGAATCCCACAGAGAACCCTTTACCACAGAGAACACCATAGAGATCCCTCTACCACAGAGAACCCTGTACCACACAGAACACCACAGAGAACCCTCTACCACAGAGAACACCACAGAGAACCCTGTACCACAGAGAACACCATAGAGATCCCTCTACCACAGAGAACACTGTACCACACAGAACACCACAGAGAACCCTCTACCACAGAGAACACCACAGAGAACCCTCTACCACAGAGAACACCCCAGAGAACCCTCTACCACAGAGTACCCTGTACCACAGAGAACACAACAGAGAACACCACAGAGACCCCTCTACCACAGAGAACCCTGTACCACAGAGAACCCTCTACCACATTGAACTCCACAGAGACCCCTCTACCACAGAGAACCCTCTACCGCAGAGAACCCTGTACCACTGAGAACACCACAGAGAACCCTCGACTACAGAGAACACCACAGAGAACGTTCTACCACAGGGAACACCACAGAGAACCCTCTACCACAGAGAACACCACAGAGAACCCTCTACCACAGACAACCCTCTACCACAGAGAACCCTCTACCACAGAGAACACCACAGAGAACCCTCTACCACAGAGAATACCACAGAGAACCCTGTACCACAGAGAACCCTCTACCACAGAGAACCCTCTACCACAGAGAACACCGCAGAGAACCCTGTCCCACAGAGAACACCACAGAGAACCCTCTACCACAGAGAACACCACAGAGAACCCTGTACCACAGAGAACACCACAGAGAACCCTCTACCACAGAGAACACCACAGAGAACCCTCTACCACAGAGAACCCCACAGAGAACCCTGTACCACACAGAACACCACAGAGAACCCTCTACCACAGAGAACACCACAGAGAACCCTCTACCACAGACAAACCTCTACCACAGAGAACACCTCAGAGAACCCTCTACCACAGAGAACACCACAGAGAACCCTCTACCACAGAGAACACCTCAGAGAACCCTCTACCACAGAGAACACCACAGAGAACCCTCTACCACAGAGAACCCGCTACCACAGAGAACACCACAGAGAACCTTCTACCACAGAGAACACCACAGAGAACCCTGTACCACAGAGAACCCTCTACCACAGAGAACACCACAGAGAACCCTCTACCACAGAGAACACCACAGAGAACACTGTACCACAGAGAACCCTCTACCACAGAGAACACCACAGAGAACACCACAGAGAACCCTCTACCACAGAGAACACCACAGAGAACCCTCTACCACAGAGAACCCCACAGAGAACCCTGTACCACACAGAACACCACAGAGAACAATCTACCACAGAGAACACCACAGAGAACACTGTACCACAGAGAACACCACAGAGAACCCTCTACCACAGAGAACACCACAGAGAACCCTGTACCACACAGAACACCACAGAGAACAATCTACCACAGAGAACACCACAGAGAACACTGTACCACACAGAACACCACAGAGAACCCTCTACCAGAGAGAACACCGCAGAGAACCCCACACAGAACCCTGTACCACAGGGAACACCCCAGAGAACCCTCTACCACAGAGAACCCTGTACCACAGAGAACACAACAGAGAACACCACAGAGAACCCTCTACCACAGAGAATAGCACAGAGAACACCACAGAGAACCCTCTACCACAGAGAACACCACAGAGTACCCTCTACCACAGAGAACCCTCTACCACAGAGAACACCACAGAGAACCCTGTACCACAGAGAACTCTCTACCACAGTGAACCCTCTACCACAGAGAACACCACAAACCCTCTACCACAGAGAACACCACAGAGAACAACGCAAAGTACCCTCTACCACAGAGAACACCACAGAGAACCCTCTACCACAGAGAACACCACAGAGAACACCACAGAGAACCCTCTACCACAGAGAACACGACAGGGATCCCTCTACCAGAGAGAACACCACAGAGAACACCACAGAGAACACCACAGAGAACCCTCTACCATAGAGAACTCCACAGAGAACCCTCTACCACAGAGAACACCACAGAGTACCCTCTACCACAGAGAACCCTCTACCACAGAGAACACCACAGAGAACCCTCTACCACAGAGAACTCTCTACCACAGTGAACCCTCTACCACAGAGAACACCACAAACCCTCTACCACAGAGAACACCACAGAGAACAACGCCAAGTACCCTCTACCACAGAGAACACCACAGAGAACCCTCTACCACAGAGAACACCACAGAGAACACCACAGAGAACCCTCTACCACAGAGAACACCACAGAGATCCCTCTACCAGAGAGAACACCACAGAGAACACCACAGAGAACACCACAGAGAACCCTCTACCACAGAGAACACCACAGAGAATCCTGTATAACAGAGAACCCTCTACCACAGAGAACCCTCTACCACAGAGAACCCTCTGCCACGGAGAACCCTGTACTAAAGAGAACCCTCTGCCACAGAGAACACCACAGAGAACCCTCTACCACAGAGAACACCACAGAGAACCCTCTACCACAGAGAACCCTCTGCCACGGAGAACCCTGTACCACAGAGAACCCTCTACCACAGAGGACACCACAGAGAACACCACCGAGAACCCTCTACCACAGAGAACACCACAGAGATCCCTCTACCAGAGAGAACACCACAGAGAACACCACAGAGAACACTCTACCACAGAGAACACCACAGAGAACCCTCTACCACAGAGAACACCACAGAGAACCCTGTACCACAGAGAACTCTCTACCACAGTGAACCCTCTACCACAGAGAACACCACAGAGAACACTGTACCACAGAGAACACCACAGAGAACCCTCTACCACAGAGAACACTACAGAGAACCCTCTACCACAGAGAACACCACAGAGAACCTTGTACCACTGAGAACACCGCAGAGAACCCTCTACCACAGAGAACACCACAGAGAACCCTCTACCACAGAGAACACTGTAGGACAGAGAACCCTCTACCACATTGAACTCCACAGAGAACCCTGTAGCACAGAGAACCCTGTACCACAGAGAACACCACAGAGAACACCACAGAGAACCCTGTACCACAGAGAACACCACAGAGAACACCACAGAGAACCCTCTACCACAGAGAACCCTGTACCACAGAGAACCCTCTACCACAGAGAACACCACAGAAAACACCACAGTGAACCCTCTACCGCAGAGAACCCTGTACCACAGAGAAACCTCTACCACAGAGAACACCACAGAGAACCCTCTACCACAGAGATACCTGTACCACAGAAACCCTCTACCACAGAGAGCACCACAGAGAACCCTCTACCACAGAGATACCTGTACCACAGAGAACCCTCTACCACAGAGATACCTGTACCACAGAGAACCCTCTACCACAGAGAGCACCACAGAGAACCCTCTACCACAGAGAATACCACAGAGGTCCCTCTACCACAGCGAACCCTCTACCACAGAGAACTCTCTACCACAGTGAACCCTCTACCACAGAGAACACCACAGAGTACCCTCTACCACAGAGAACACCGCAGAGAACACTCTACCACAGAGAACACCACAAACCCTCTACCACAGAGATCCCTGTCCCACAGATAACACCACAGAGAACCCTGTACCACAGAGAACACCACAGAGAACCCTCTACCACAGAGAACACCACAGAGAACCTTCTACCACAGAGAACACCGCAGAGAACCCTCTACCACAGAGAACACCACAGAGTACCCTCTACCACAGAGAACACCACAGAGAACCCTCTACCACAAGAGAGCAACACAGAGAACACTCTACCACAGAGAACACTCTACCACAGAGAACCCTCTACCACAGAGAACCCTGTACCACAGAGAACACCACAAACCCTCTAACACAGAGAACACTACAGAGAACCCTCTACCACAGAGAACACCACAGAGAACCTTCTACCACAGAGAACACCGCAGAGTACACTCTACCACAGAGAACACCACAGAGAACCCTCTACCACAGAGAACACCACAGAGAACACCACAGAGAGCACCACAGAGAACCCTCTACCGCAGAGAACACTCTACCACAGAGAACAACTCAGAGAGCACCACAGAGAACCCTCTACCACAGAGAACAGTCTACCACAGAGAACCCTCTACCACAGAGAACCCCACAGAGAACCCTGTACCACAGAGGACACCACAGAGACCCTCTCCCAGAGAAAACACCACAGAGAACACCACAGAGAACCCTCTACCACAGAGAACCCTACAGAGAACCCTGTACCCCAGAGAACACCACATTGAACACCACATAGAACCCTCTACCACAGAGAACACCACAGAGAACACCACAGAGAACCCTCTACCACAGAGAACCCTCTACAGCAGAGAACCCCACAGAGAACCCTGTACCACAGAGAACACCATAGAGAACCCTCGCCCAGAGAGAACACCACAGAGAACACCATAGAGAACCCTCTACCAGAGAGAACACCACAGAGAACCCTGTCCCACAGAGAACACCACACAGAACACCACAGAGAACCCTCTACCAGAGAGAACACCGCAGAGAACCCCACACAGAACCCTGTACAACAGGGAACACCCCAGAGAACCCTCTACCACAGAGAACCCTCTACCACAGAGAACACCACAGAGAACCCTCTACCACAGAGAACCCTCTACCACAGAGAACACCACAGAGAACCCTGTACCACAGAGAAAACCACAGAGAACACCACAGAGAACTCTCTACCACAGTGAACCCTCTACCACAGAGAACACCACAAACCCTCTACCACAGAGAACACCACAGAGAACACCACAGAGATCCCTGTACCACAGAGAACACCACAGAGAACCCTCTACCACAGAGAACACCACAGAGATCCCTCTAGCAGAGAGAACACCACAGAGAACACCACAGAGAACCCTCCACCACAGAGAACCCTCTACCACAGAGAACACCACAGAGATCCCTCTACCAGAGAGAACACCGCAGAGAAGACCACAGAGAACCCTGTACCACAGAGAACACCACAGAGAACCCTCTACCACAGAGAACACCACAGAGAACCCTG
This sequence comes from Hypanus sabinus, assembly GCF_030144855.1. NCBI lineage: Eukaryota > Metazoa > Chordata > Chondrichthyes > Myliobatiformes > Dasyatidae > Hypanus > Hypanus sabinus. The sequence goes on along the minus strand of NC_082738.1, from coordinate 36,758,564 downwards.
TATAACAGAGAACCCTCTACTACAGAGAACCCTCTACCACAGACAACCCTCTACCACAGAGAACACCACAGAGCACCCTCTACCACAGAGAGCACCACAGAGAACACCACAGAGAACCCTCTACCACAGAGAACCCTCTACCACAGAGAACACCACAGAGAACCCTGTCCCACAGAGAACACCACAGAGAACCCTCTACCACAGAGAACCCTGTACCACAGAGAACCCTCTACCACAGAGAACACCACAGAGAACCCTGTACCACAGAGAAAACCACAGAGAACACCACAGAGAACTCTCTACCACAGTGAACCCTCTACCACAGAGAACACCACAAACCCTCTACCACAGAGAACACCACAGAGAACACCACAGAGAACCCTGTACCACAGAGAACACCACAGAGAACCCTCTACCACAGAGAACACCACAGAGATCCCTCTACCACAGAGAACACCACAGAGAACCCTCTACCACAGAGAACACCACAGAGAACACCACAGAGAACCCTCTACCACAGAGAACCCTGTACCACAGAGAACACCACAGAGAACACCACAGAGAACCCTGTACCACAGAGAACACCACAGAGAACACCACAGAGAACCCTCTACCACAGAGAACCCTGTACCACAGAGGACCCTCTACCACAGAGAACACCACAGAAAACACCACAGTGAACCCTCTACCGCAGAGAACCCTCTACCACAGAGAACACCACAGAGATCCCTCTACCAGAGAGAACACCGCAGAGAACACCACAGAGAACCCTGTACCACAGAGAACACCACAGAGAACCCTCTACCACAGAGAACACCACAGAGAACCCTGTATAACAGAGAACCCTCTACTACAGAGAACCCTCTACCACAGACAACCCTCTACCTCAGAGAACACCACAGAGCACCCTCTACCACAGAGAGCACCACAGAGAACACCACAGAGAACCCTCTACCACAGAGAACCCTCTACCACAGAGAACACCACAGAGAACCCTGTCCCACAGAGAACACCACAGAGAACACCACAGAGAACCCTCTACCACAGAGAACCCTGTACCACAGAGAACCCTCTACCACAGAGAACACCACAGAGAACCCTGTACCACAGAGAACACCACAGAGAACTCTCTACCACAGTGAACCCTCTACCACAGAGAACACCACAAACCCTCTACCACAGAGAACACCACAGAGAACACCACAGAGAACCCTGTACCACAGAGAACACCACAGAGAACCCTCTACCACAGAGAACACCACAGAGATCCCTCTACCACAGAGAACACCACAGAGAACCCTCTACCACAGAGAACACCACAGAGAACACCACAGAGAACCCTGTACCACAGAGAACCCTGTACCACAGAGAACACCACAGAGAACACCACAGAGAACCCTGTACCACAGAGAACACCACAGAGAACACCACAGAGAACCCTCTACCACAGAGAACCCTGTACCACAGAGAACCCTCTACCACAGAGAACACCACAGAAAACACCACAGTGAACCCTCTACCGCAGAGAACCCTGTACCACAGAGAAACCTCTACCACAGAGAACACCACAGAGAACCCTCTACCACAGAGATACCTGTACCACAGGAACCCTCTACCACAGAGAGCACCACAGAGAACCCTCTACCACAGAGATACCTGTACCACAGAGAACCCTCTACCACAGAGATACCTGTACCACAGAGAACCCTCTACCACAGAGAGCACCACAGAGAACCCTCTACCACAGAGAATACCACAGAGGTCCCTCTACCACAGCGAACCCTCTACCACAGAGAACTCTCTACCACAGTGAACCCTCTACCACAGAGAACACCACAGAGAACACTCTACCACAGAGAACACCAGAAACCCTCTACCACAGAGAACACCACAGAGAACACTCTACCACAGAGAACACCAGAAACCCTCTACCACAGAGATCCCTGTCCCACAGATAACATCACAGAGAACCCTGTACCACAGAGAACACCACAGAGAACCCTCTACCACAGAGAACACCACAGAGAACCTTCTACCACAGAGAACACCGCAGAGAACCCTCTACCACAGAGAACACCACAGAGAACCCTCTACGACAGAGAACACCACAGAGAACCCTCTACCACAAGAGAGCAACACAGAGAACACTCTACCACAGAGAACCCTCCACCACAGAGAACCCTGTACCACAGAGAACACCACAAACCCTCTACCACAGAGAACACTACAGAGAACCCTCTACCACAGAGAACACCACAGAGAACCTTCTACCACAGAGAACACCGCAGAGTACACTCTACCACAGAGAACACCACAGAGAACCCTCTACCACAGAGAACACCACAGAGAACCCTGTACCACAGAGAACACCACAGAGAGCACCACAGAGAACCCTCTACCGCAGAGAACACTCTACCACAGAGAACAACTCAGAGAGCACCACAGAGAACCCTCTACCACAGAGAACACTCTACCACAGAGAACCCTCTACCACAGAGAACCCCACAGAGAACCCTGTACCACAGAGGACACCACAGAGACCCTCTCCCAGAGAAAACACCACAGAGAACACCACAGAGAACCCTCTACCACAGAGAACCCTACAGAGAACCCTGTACCCCAGAGAACACCACATTGAACACCACAGAGAACCCTCTACCACAGAGAACACCACAGAGAACACCACAGAGAACCCTCTACCACAGAGAACCCTCTACAGCAGAGAACCCCACAGAGAACCCTGTACCACAGAGAACACCATAGAGAACCCTCGCCCAGAGAGAACACCACAGAGAACACCATAGAGAACCCTCTCCCAGAGAGAACACCACACAGAACTCCAGAGAGAACAATCTACCACAGAGAACACCACAGAGAACCCTGTCCCACAGAGAACACCACACAGAACACCACAGAGAACCCTCTACCAGAGAGAACACCGCAGAGAACCCCACACAGAACCCTGTACCACAGGGAACACCCCAGAGAACCCTCTACCACAGAGAACCCTCTACCACAGAGAGCACCACAGAGAACCCTCTACCACAGAGAATAACACAGAGAACCCTGTACCACAGAGAACCCTCTACCACAGAGAACACCACAGAGAACCCTCTACCACAGAGAACCCTCTACCACAGAGAACACCACAGAGAACCCTGTACCACAGAGAAAACCACAGAGAACACCACAGAGAACTCTCTACCACAGTGAACCCTCTACCACAGAGAACACCACAAACCCTCTACCACAGAGAACACCACAGAGAACACCACAGAGAACCCTGTACCACAGAGAACACCACAGAGAACCCTCTACCACAGAGAACACCACAGAGATCCCTCTAGCAGAGAGAACACCACAGAGAACACCACAGAGAACCCTCTACCACAGAGAACACCACAGAGATCCCTCTACCAGAGAGAACACCGCAGAGAAGACCACAGAGAACCCTGTACCACAGAGAACACCACAGAGAACCCTCTACCACAGAGAACACCACAGAGAACCCTGTATAACAGAGAACCCTCTACTACAGAGAACCCTCTACCACAGACAACCCTCTACCACAGAGAACACCACAGAGCACCCTCTACCACAGAGAGCACCACAGAGAACACCACAGAGAACCCTCTACCACAGCGAACCCTCTACCACAGAGAACTCTCTACCACAGTGAACCCTCTAGCACAGTGAACACCACAGAGTACCCTCTACCACAGAGAACACCACAGAGAACCCTGTACCACAGAGAACACCACAAACCCTCTACCACAGAGAACACTACAGAGAACCCTCTACCACAGAGAACACCACAGAGAACCTTCTACCACAGAGAACACCGCAGAGAACCCTCTACCACAGAGAACACCACAGAGTACCCTCTACCACAGAGAACACCACAGAGAACCCTCTACCACAAGAGAGCAACACAGAGAACACTCTACCACAGAGAACACTCTACCACAGAGAACCCTCTACCACAGAGAACCCTGTACCACAGAGAACACCACAAACCCTCTACCACAGAGAACACTACAGAGAACCCTCTACCACAGAGAACACCACAGAGAACCTTCTACCACAGAGAACACCGCAGAGTACACTCTACCACAGAGAACACCACAGAGAACCCTCTACCACAGAGAACACCACAGAGAACACCACAGAGAGCACCACAGAGAACCCTCTACCGCAGAGAACACTCTACCACAGAGAACAACTCAGAGAGCACCACAGAGAACCCTCTACCACAGAGAACACTCTACCACAGAGAACCCTCTACCACAGAGAACCCCACAGAGAACCCTGTACCACAGAGGACACCACAGAGACCCTCTCCCAGAGAAAACACCACAGAGAACACCACAGAGAACCCTCTACCACAGAGAACCCTACAGAGAACCCTGTACCCCAGAGAACACCACATTGAACACCACATAGAACCCTCTACCACAGAGAACACCACAGAGAACACCACAGAGAACCCTCTACCACAGAGAACCCTCTACAGCAGAGAACCCCACAGAGAACCCTGTACCACAGAGAACACCATAGAGAACCCTCGCCCAGAGAGAACACCACAGAGAACACCATAGAGAACCCTCTCCCAGAGAGAACACCACACAGAACTCCAGAGAGAACAATCTACCACAGAGAACACCACAGAGAACCCTGTCCCACAGAGAACACCACACAGAACACCACAGAGAACCCTCTACCAGAGAGAACACCGCAGAGAACCCCACACAGAACCCTGTACCACAGGGAACACCCCAGAGAACCCTCTACCACAGAGAACCCTCTACCACAGAGAACACCACAGAGAACCCTCTACCACAGAGAACCCTCTACCACAGAGAACACCACAGAGAACCCTGTACCACAGAGAAAACCACAGAGAACACCACAGAGAACTCTCTACCACAGTGAACCCTCTACCACAGAGAACACCACAAACCCTCTACCACAGAGAACACCACAGAGAACACCACAGAGATCCCTGTACCACAGAGAACACCACAGAGAACCCTCTACCACAGAGAACACCACAGAGATCCCTCTAGCAGAGAGAACACCACAGAGAACACCACAGAGAACCCTCCACCACAGAGAACCCTCTACCACAGAGAACACCACAGAGATCCCTCTACCAGAGAGAACACCGCAGAGAAGACCACAGAGAACCCTGTACCACAGAGAACACCACAGAGAACCCTCTACCACAGAGAACACCACAGAGAACCCTGTATAACAGAGAACCCTCTACTACAGAGAACCCTCTACCACAGACAACCCTCTACCACAGAGAACACCACAGAGCACCGTCTACCACAGAGAGCACCACAGAGAACACCACAGAGAACCCTCTACCACAGAGAACCCTCTACCACAGAGAACACCACAGAGAACCCTGTCCCACAGAGAACACCACAGAGAACCCTCTGCCACAGAGAACCCTGTACCACAGAGAACCCTCTACCACAGAGAACACCACAGAGAACCCTGTACCACAGAGAAAACCACAGAGAACACCACAGAGAACTCTCTACCACAGTGAACCCTCTACCACAGAGAACACCACAAACCCTCTACCACAGAGAACACCACAGAGAACACCACAGAGAACCCTGTACCACAGAGAACACCACAGAGAACCCTCTACCACAGAGAACACCACAGAGATCCCTCTACCACAGAGAACACCACAGAGAACCCTCTACCACAGAGAACACCACAGAGAACCCTCTACCACAGAGAACCCTGTACCACAGAGAACACCACAGAGAACACCACAGAGAACCCTGTACCACAGAGAACACCACAGAGAACACCACAGAGAACCCTCTACCACAGAGAACCCTGTACCACAGAGAACCCTCTACCACAGAGAACACCACAGAAAACACCACAGTGAACCCTCTACCGCAGAGAACCCTCTACCACAGAGAACACCACAGAGATCCCTCTACCAGAGAGAACACCGCAGAGAACACCACAGAGAACCCTGTACCACAGAGAACACCACAGAGAACCCTCTACCACAGAGAACACCACAGAGAACCCTCCACCACAGAGAACCCTCTACCACAGAGAACACCACAGAGATCCCTCTACCAGAGAGAACACCGCAGAGAACACCACAGAGAACCCTGTACCACAGAGAACACCACAGAGAACCCTCTACCACAGAGAACACCACAGAGAACCCTGTATAACAGAGAACCCTCTACTACAGAGAACCCTCTACCACAGACAACCCTCTACCACAGAGAACACCACAGAGCACCGTCTACCACAGAGAGCACCACAGAGAACACCACAGAGAACCCTCTACCACAGAGAACCCTCTACCACAGAGAACACCACAGAGAACCCTGTCCCACAGAGAACACCACAGAGAACCCTCTACCACAGAGAACCCTGTACCACAGAGAACCCTCTACCACAGAGAACACCACAGAGAACCCTGTACCACAGAGAAAACCACAGAGAACACCACAGAGAACTCTCTACCACAGTGAACCCTCTACCACAGAGAACACCACAAACCCTCTACCACAGAGAACACCACAGAGAACACCACAGAGAACCCTGTACCACAGAGAACACCACAGAGAACCCTCTACCACAGAGAACACCACAGAGATCCCTCTACCACAGAGAACACCACAGAGAACCCTCTACCACAGAGAACACCACAGAGAACACCACAGAGAACCCTCTACCACAGAGAACCCTGTACCACAGAGAACACCACAGAGAACACCACAGAGAACCCTGTACCACAGAGAACACCACAGAGAACACCACAGAGAACCCTCTACCACAGAGAACCCTGTACCACAGAGAACCCTCTACCACAGAGAACACCACAGAAAACACCACAGTGAACCCTCTACCGCAGAGAACCCTCTACCACAGAGAACACCACAGAGATCCCTCTACCAGAGAGAACACCGCAGAGAACACCACAGAGAACCCTGTACCACAGAGAACACCACAGAGAACCCTCTACCACAGAGAACACCACAGAGAACCCTGTATAACAGAGAACCCTCTACTACAGAGAACCCTCTACCACAGACAACCCTCTACCACAGAGAACACCACAGAGCACCCTCTACCACAGAGAGCACCACAGAGAACACCACAGAGAACCCTCTACCACAGAGAACTCCACAGAGAACCCTGTCCCACAGAGAACACCACAGAGAACACCACAGAGAACCCTCTACCACAGAGAACCCTGTACCACAGAGAACCCTCTACCACAGAGAACACCACAGAGAACCCTGTACCACAGAGAAAACCACAGAGAACACCACAGAGAACTCTCTACCACAGTGAACCCTCTACCACAGAGAACACCACAAACCCTCTACCACAGAGAACACCACAGAGAACACCACAGAGAACCCTGTACCACAGAGAACACCACAGAGAACCCTCTACCACAGAGAACACCACAGAGATCCCTCTACCACAGAGAACACCACAGAGAACCCTCTACCACAGAGAACACCACAGAGAACACCACAGAGAACCCTGTACCACAGAGAACCCTGTACCACAGAGAACACCACAGAGAACACCACAGAGAACCCTGTACCACAGAGAACACCACAGAGAACACCACAGAGAACCCTCTACCACAGAGAACCCTGTACCACAGAGAACCCTCTACCACAGAGAACACCACAGAAAACACCACAGTGAACCCTCTACCGCAGAGAACCCTGTACCACAGAGAAACCTCTACCACAGAGAACACCACAGAGAACCCTCTACCACAGAGATACCTGTACCACAGAAACCCTCTACCACAGAGAGCACCACAGAGAACCCTCTACCACAGAGATACCTGTACCACAGAGAACCCTCTACCACAGAGATACCTGTACCACAGAGAACCCTCTACCACAGAGAGCACCACAGAGAACCCTCTACCACAGAGAATACCACAGAGGTCCCTCTACCACAGCGAACCCTCTACCACAGAGAACTCTCTACCACAGTGAACCCTCTACCACAGAGAACACCACAGAGTACCCTCTACCACAGAGAACACCACAGAGAACACTCTACCACAGAGAACACCAGAAACCCTCTACCACAGAGATCCCTGTCCCACAGATAACATCACAGAGAACCCTGTACCACAGAGAACACCACAGAGAACCCTCTACCACAGAGAACACCACAGAGAACCTTCTACCACAGAGAACACCGCAGAGAACCCTCTACCACAGAGAACACCACAGAGAACCCTCTACCACAGAGAACACCACAGAGAACCCTCTACCACAAGAGAGCAACACAGAGAACACTCTACCACAGAGAACACTCTACCACAGAGAACCCTCCACCACAGAGAACCCTGTACCACAGAGAACACCACAAACCCTCTACCACAGAGAGCACTACAGAGAACCCTCTACCACAGAGAACACCACAGAGAACCTTCTACCACAGAGAACACCGCAGAGTACACTCTACCACAGAGAACACCACAGAGAACCCTCTACCACAGAGAACACCACAGAGAACCCTGTACCACAGAGAACACCACAGAGAGCACCACAGAGAACCCTCTACCGCAGAGAACACTCTACCACAGAGAACAACTCAGAGAGCACCACAGAGAACCCTCTACCGCAGAGAACACTCTACCACAGAGAACCCTCTACCACAGAGAACCCCACAGAGAACCCTGTACCACAGAGGACACCACAGAGACCCTCTCCCAGAGAAAACACCACAGAGAACACCACAGAGAACCCTCTACCACAGAGAACCCTACAGAGAACCCTGTACCCCAGAGAACACCACATTGAACACCACAGAGAACCCTCTACCACAGAGAACACCACAGAGAACACCACAGAGAACCCTCTACCACAGAGAACCCTCTACAGCAGAGAACCCCACAGAGAACCCTGTACCACAGAGAACACCATAGAGAACCCTCGCCCAGAGAGAACACCACAGAGAACACCATAGAGAACCCTCTCCCAGAGAGAACACCACACAGAACTCCAGAGAGAACATTCTACCACAGAGAACACCACAGAGAACCCTGTCCCACAGAGAACACCACACAGAACCCTGTACCACAGGGAACACCCCAGAGAACCCTCTACCACAGAGAACCCTCTACCACAGAGAGCACCACAGAGAACCCTCTACCACAGAGAATAACACAGAGAACCCTGTACCACAGAGAACCCTCTACCACAGAGAACACCACAGAGAACCCTCTACCACAGAGAACCCTCTACCACAGAAAACACCACAGAGAACCCTGTAACACAGAGAAAACCACAGAGAACACCACAGAGAACTCTCTACCACAGTGAACCCTCTACCACAGAGAACACCACAAACCCTCTACCACAGAGAACACCACAGAGAACACCACAGAGAACCCTGTACCACAGAGAACACCACAGAGAACCCTCTACCACAGAGAACACCACAGAGATCCCTCTAGCAGAGAGAACACCACAGAGAACACCACAGAGAACCCTCTACCACAGAGAACACCACAGAGATCCCTCTACCAGAGAGAACACCGCAGAGAAGACCACAGAGAACCCTGTACCACAGAGAACACCACAGAGAACCCTCTACCACAGAGAACACCACAGAGAACCCTGTATAACAGAGAACCCTCTACTACAGAGAACCCTCTACCACAGACAACCCTCTACCACAGAGAACACCACAGAGCACCCTCTACCACAGAGAGCACCACAGAGAACACCGCAGAGAACCCTCTACCACAGAGAACCCTCTACCACAGAGAACACCACAGAGAACCCTGTCCCACAGAGAACACCACAGAGAACACCACAGAGAACCCTCTACCACAGAGAACCCTGTACCACAGAGAACCCTCTACCACAGAGAACACCACAGAGAACCCTCTACCACAGAGATACCTGTACCACAGAGAACCCTCTACCACAGAGAGCACCACAGAGAACCCTCTACTACAGAGAACCCTCTACCACAGAGAGCACCACAGAGAACCCTCTACCACAGAGATACCTGTACCCCAGAGAACCCTCTACCACAGAGAGCACCACAGAGAACCCTCTACCACAGAGAATACCACAGAGGTCCCTCTACCACAGCGAACCCTCTACCACAGAGAACTCTCTACCACAGTGAACCCTCTACCACAGAGATACCTGTACCACAGAGAACCCTCTACCACAGAGAACACCACAGAGCACCCTCTACCACAGAGAACCCTCTACCACAGAGAGCACCACAGAGAGCCCTGTACCACAGAGAACACCACAGAGAACCCTCTACCACAGAGAGCACCACAGAGAACCCTCTACCACAGAGATCCCTGTACCACAGAGAACCCTCTACCACAGAGAGCACCACAGAGAACCCTCTACCACAGAGAATACCAGAGACATCCCTCTACCACAGCGAACCCTCTACGACAGAGAACTCTCTACCACAGTGAACCCTCTACCACAGAGAACACCACAGAGAACCCTCTACCACAGAGAACACCACAGAGAACCCTCTACCACAGAGAATACCACAGATCCCTCTACCACAGCGAACCCTCTACCACAAAGATCCCTCTACCACAGCGAACCCTCTACCACAGAGAACCCCACAGAGAACCCTGTACCACAGAGAACACCACAGAGAACACCACAGAGAACCCTCTACCACAGAGAACACTCTACCACAGAGAACCCTCTACCACAGAGAACCCTCTACCACAGAGAACCCCACAGAGAACCCTGTACCACAGAGAACACCACAGAGAACACCACAGAGAACCCTCTACCACAGAGAACACCACAGAGAACACTCTACCACAGAGAACCCTCGACCACAGAGAACCCTCTACAGCAGAGAATCCCACAGAGAACCCTTTACCACAGAGAACACCATAGAGATCCCTCTACCACAGAGAACCCTGTACCACACAGAACACCACAGAGAACCCTCTACCACAGAGAACACCACAGAGAACCCTGTACCACAGAGAACACCATAGAGATCCCTCTACCACAGAGTACCCTGTACCACAGAGAACACAACAGAGAACACCACAGAGACCCCTCTACCACAGAGAACCCTGTACCACAGAGAACCCTCTACCACATTGAACTCCACAGAGACCCCCCTACCACAGAGAACCCTCTACCGCAGAGAACCCTGTACCACTGAGAACACCACAGAGAACCCTCGACTACAGAGAACACCACAGAGAACGTTCTACCACAGGGAACACCACAGAGAACCCTCTACCACAGAGAACACCACAGAGAACCCTCTACCACAGACAACCCTCTACCACAGAGAACCCTCTACCACAGAGAACACCACAGAGAACCCTCTACCACAGAGAATACCACAGAGAACCCTGTACCACAGAGAACCCTCTACCACAGAGAACACCTCAGAGAACCCTCTACCACAGAGAACCCCACAGAGAACCCTGTACCACACAGAACACCACAGAGAACAATCTACCACAGAGAACACCACAGAGAACACTGTACCACAGAGAACACCACAGAGAACCCTCTACCACAGAGAACACCACAGAGAACCCTCTACCACAGAGAACCCCACAGAGAACCCTGTACCACACAGAACACCACAGAGAACAATCTACCACAGAGAACACCACAGAGAACACTGTACCACACAGAACACCACAGAGAACCCTCTACCAGAGAGAACACCGCAGAGAACCCCACACAGAACCCTGTACCACAGGGAACACCCCAGAGAACCCTCTACCACAGAGAACCCTGTACCACAGAGAACACAACAGAGAACACCACAGAGAACCCTCTACCACAGAGAATAGCACAGAGAACACCACAGAGAACCCTCTACCACAGAGAACACCACAGAGTACCCTCTACCACAGAGAACCCTCTACCACAGAGAACACCAGAGAGAACCCTGTACCACAGAGAACTCTCTACCACAGTGAACCCTCTACCACAGAGAACACCACAAACCCTCTACCACAGAGAACAACGCAAAGTACCCTCTACCACAGAGAACACCACAGAGAACCCTCTACCACAGAGAACACCACAGAGAACACCACAGAGAACCCTCTACCACAGAGAACACCACAGGGATCCCTCTACCAGAGAGAACACCACAGAGAACACCACAGAGAACCCTCTACCATAGAGAACACCACAGAGAACCCTCTACCACAGAGAACCCTCTACCACAGAGAACTCTCTACCACAGTGAACCCTCTACCACAGAGAACACCACAAACCTTCTACCACAGAGAACACCACAGAGAACAACGCCAAGTACCCTCTACCACAGAGAACACCACAGAGAACCCTCTACCACAGAGAACACCACAGAGAACACCACAGAGAACCCTCTACCACAGAGAACACCACAGAGATCCCTCTACCAGAGAGAACACCACAGAGAACACCACAGAGAACACCACAGAGAACCCTCTACCACAGAGAACACCACAGAGAACCCTGTATAACAGAGAACCCTCTACCACAGAGAACCCTCTGCCACGGAGAACCCTGTACTACAGAGAACCCTCTGCCACAGAGAACACCACAGAGAACACCACAGAGAACCCTCTACCACAGAGAACACCACAGAGAACCCTGTATAACAGAGAACCCTCTACCACAGAGAACCCTCTACCACAGAGAACCCTCTGCCACGGAGAACCCTGTACCACAGAGAACCCTCTACCACAGAGAACACCACAGAGAACACCACCGAGAACCCACTACCACAGAGAACACCACAGAGATCCCTCTACCAGAGAGAACACCACAGAGAACACCACAGAGAACACCACAGAGAACACTCTACCACAGAGAACACCACAGAGAACACCACAGAGAACCCTCTACCACAGAGAACCCTCTACAGCAGAGAACCCCACAGAGAACCCTGTACCACAGAGAACACCATAGAGAACCCTCGCCCAGAGAGAACACCACAGAGAACACCATAGAGAACCCTCTCCCAGAGAGAACACCACACAGAACTCCAGAGAGAACAATCTACCACAGAGAACACCACAGAGAACCCTGTCCCACAGAGAACACCACACAGAACCCTGTACCACAGGGAACACCCCAGAGAACCCTCTACCACAGAGAACCCTCTACCACAGAGAGCACCACAGAGAACCCTCTACCACAGAGAATAACACAGAGAACCCTGTACCACAGAGAACCCTCTACCACAGAGAACACCACAGAGAACCCTCTACCACAGAGAACCCTCTACCACAGAAAACACCACAGAGAACCCTGTAACACAGAGAAAACCACAGAGAACACCACAGAGAACTCTCTACCACAGTGAACCCTCTACCACAGAGAACACCACAAACCCTCTACCACAGAGAACACCACAGAGAACACCACAGAGAACCCTGTACCACAGAGAACACCACAGAGAACCCTCTACCACAGAGAACACCACAGAGATCCCTCTAGCAGAGAGAACACCACAGAGAACACCACAGAGAACCCTCTACCACAGAGAACACCACAGAGATCCCTCTACCAGAGAGAACACCGCAGAGAAGACCACAGAGAACCCTGTACCACAGAGAACACCACAGAGAACCCTCTACCACAGAGAACACCACAGAGAACCCTGTATAACAGAGAACCCTCTACTACAGAGAACCCTCTACCACAGACAACCCTCTACCACAGAGAACACCACAGAGCACCCTCTACCACAGAGAGCACCACAGAGAACACCGCAGAGAACCCTCTACCACAGAGAACCCTCTACCACAGAGAACACCACAGAGAACCCTGTCCCACAGAGAACACCACAGAGAACACCACAGAGAACCCTCTACCACAGAGAACCCTGTACCACAGAGAACCCTCTACCACAGAGAACACCACAGAGAACCCTCTACCACAGAGATACCTGTACCACAGAGAACCCTCTACCACAGAGAGCACCACAGAGAACCCTCTACTACAGAGAACCCTCTACCACAGAGAGCACCACAGAGAACCCTCTACCACAGAGATACCTGTACCCCAGAGAACCCTCTACCACAGAGAGCACCACAGAGAACCCTCTACCACAGAGAATACCACAGAGGTCCCTCTACCACAGCGAACCCTCTACCACAGAGAACTCTCTACCACAGTGAACCCTCTACCACAGAGATACCTGTACCACAGAGAACCCTCTACCACAGAGAACACCACAGAGCACCCTCTACCACACAGAACCCTCTACCACAGAGAGCACCACAGAGAGCCCTGTACCACAGAGAACACCACAGAGAACCCTCTACCACAGAGAGCACCACAGAGAACCCTCTACCACAGAGATCCCTGTACCACAGAGAACCCTCTACCACAGAGAGCACCACAGAGAACCCTCTACCACAGAGAATACCACAGACATCCCTCTACCACAGCGAACCCTCTACGACAGAGAACTCTCTACCACAGTGAACCCTCTACCACAGAGAACACCACAGAGAACCCTCTACCACAGAGAACACCACAGAGAACCCTCTACCACAGAGAATACCACAGATCCCTCTACCACAGCGAACCCTCTACCACAAAGATCCCTCTGCCACAGCGAACCCTCTACCACAGAGAACCCCACAGAGAACCCTGTACCACAGAGAACACCACAGAGAACACCACAGAGAACCCTCTACCACAGAGAACACTCTACCACAGAGAACCCTCTACCACAGAGAACCCTCTACCACAGAGAACCCCACAGAGAACCCTGTACCACAGAGAACACCACAGAGAACACCACAGAGAACCCTCTACCACAGAGAACACCACAGAGAACACTCTACCACAGAGAACCCTCGACCACAGAGAACCCTCTACAGCAGAGAATCCCACAGAGAACCCTTTACCACAGAGAACACCATAGAGATCCCTCTACCACAGAGAACCCTGTACCACACAGAACACCACAGAGAACCCTCTACCACAGAGAACACCACAGAGAACCCTGTACCACAGAGAACACCATAGAGATCCCTCTACCACAGAGTACCCTGTACCACAGAGAACACAACAGAGAACACCACAGAGACCCCTCTACCACAGAGAACCCTGTACCACAGAGAACCCTCTACCACATTGAACTCCACAGAGACCCCCCTACCACAGAGAACCCTCTACCGCAGAGAACCCTGTACCACTGAGAACACCACAGAGAACCCTCGACTACAGAGAACACCACAGAGAACGTTCTACCACAGGGAACACCACAGAGAACCCTCTACCACAGAGAACACCACAGAGAACCCTCTACCACAGACAACCCTCTACCACAGAGAACCCTCTACCACAGAGAACACCACAGAGAACCCTCTACCACAGAGAATACCACAGAGAACCCTGTACCACAGAGAACCCTCTACCACAGAGAACCCTCTACCACAGAGAACACCGCAGAGAACCCTGTCCCACAGAGAACACCACAGAGAACCCTCTACCACAGAGAACACCACAGAGAACCCTCTACCACAGACAAACCTCTACCACAGAGAACACCTCAGAGAACCCTCTACTACACAGAACACCACAGAGAACCCTCTACCACAGAGAACACCTCAGAGAACCCTCTACCACAGAGAACACCACAGAGAACCCTCTACCACAGAGAACCCGCTACCACAGAGAACACCACAGAGAACCTTCTACCACAGAGAACACCACAGAGAACCCTCTACCACAGAGAACCCTCTACCACAGAGAACACCACAGAGAACCCTCTACCACAGAGAACACCACAGAGAACACTGTACCACAGAGAACCCTCTACCACAGAGAACACCGCAGAGAACCATGTCCCACAGAGAACACCACAGAGAACCCTCTACCACAGAGAACACCACAGAGAACCCTCTACCACAGAGAACCCCACAGAGAACCCTGTACCACACAGAACACCACAGAGAACAATCTACCACAGAGAACACCACAGAGAACTCTGTACCACAGAGAACACCACAGAGAACCCTCTACCACAGAGAACACCACAGAGAACCCTCTACCACAGAGAACCCCACAGAGAACCCTGTACCACACAGAACACCACAGAGAACAATCTACCACAGAGAACACCACAGAGAACACTGTACCACACAGAACACCACAGAGAACCCTCTACCAGAGAGAACACCGCAGAGAACCCCACACAGAACCCTGTACCACAGGGAACACCCCAGAGAACCCTCTACCACAGAGAACCCTGTACCACAGAGAACACAACAGAGAACACCACAGAGAACCCTCTACCACAGAGAATAGCACAGAGAACACCACAGAGAACCCTCTACCACAGAGAACACCACAGAGTACCCTCTACCACAGAGAACCCTCTACCACAGAGAACACCAGAGAGAACCCTGTACCACAGAGAACTCTCTACCACAGTGAACCCTCTACCACAGAGAACACCACAAACCCTCTACCACAGAGAACAACGCAAAGTACCCTCTACCACAGAGAACACCTCAGAGAACCCTCTATCACAGAGAACACCACAGAGAACACCACAGAGAACCCTCTACCACAGAGAACACCACAGGGATCCCTCTACCAGAGAGAACACCACAGAGAACACCACAGAGAACCCTCTACCATAGAGAACACCACAGAGAACCCTCTACCACAGAGAACCCTCTACCACAGAGAACACCACAGAGTACCCTCTACCACAGAGAACCCTCTACCACAGAGAACACCACAGAGAACCCTCTACCACAGAGAACTCTCTACCACAGTGAACCCTCTACCACAGAGAACACCACAAACCTTCTACCACAGAGAACACCACAGAGAACAACGCCAAGTACCCTCTACCACAGAGAACACCACAGAGAACCCTCTACCACAGAGAACACCACAGAGAACACCACAGAGAACCCTCTACCACAGAGAACACCACAGAGATCCCTCTACCAGAGAGAACACCACAGAGAACACCACAGAGAACACCACAGAGAACCCTCTACCACAGAGAACACCACAGAGAACCCTGTATAACAGAGAACCCTCTACCACAGAGAACCCTCTACCACAGAGAACCCTCTGCCACGGAGAACCCTGTACTACAGAGAACCCTCTGCCACAGAGAACACCACAGAGAACACCACAGAGAACCCTCTACCACAGAGAACACCACAGAGAACCCTGTATAACAGAGAACCCTCTACCACAGAGAACCCTCTACCACAGAGAACCCTCTGCCATGGAGAACCCTGTACCACAGAGAACCCTCTACCACAGAGAACACCACAGAGAACACCACCGAGAACCCACTACCACAGAGAACACCACAGAGATCCCTCTACCAGAGAGAACACCACAGAGAACACCACAGAGAACACCACAGAGAACACTCTACCACAGAGAACACCACAGAGAACCCTCTACCACAGAGAACCCTCTACCACAGAGAACACCACAGAGAACCCTGTACCACAGAGAACTCTCTACCACAGTGAACCCTCTACCACCGAGAACACCACAGAGAACACTGTACCACAGAGAATACCACAGAGAACCCTCTACCACAGAGAACACTACAGAGAACCCTCTAACACAGAGAACACCACAGAGAACCTTCTACCACAGAGAACACCGCAGAGAACCCTCTACCACAGAGAACACCACAGAGAACCCTCTACCAGAGAGAACACCGCAGAGAACCCCACACATAACCCTGTACCACAGGGAACACCCCAGAGAACCCTCTACCACAGAGAACCCTGTACCACAGAGAGCACAACAGAGAACACCACAGAGAACCCTCTACCACAGAGAACACCACAGAGAACCCTCTACCACAGAGAACACCACAGAGATCCCTCTACCAGAGAAAACACCACAGAGAACACCACAGAGAACCCTCTACCACAGAGAACACCACAGAGTACCCTCTACCACAGAGAACACCACAGAGAACCCTCTGCCACGGAGAACCCTGTACCACACAGAACCCTCTACCACAGAGAACCCTCTACCACAGAGATCCCTGTACCACAGAGAACCCTCTACCACAGAGAACACCACAGAGTACCCTCTACCACAGAGAACCCTCTACCACAGAGAACACCACAGAGAACCCTCTACCACAGAGAACTCTCTACCACAGTGAACCCTCTACCACAGAGAACACCACAAACCCTCTACCACAGAGAACACCACAGAGAACAACGCCAAGTACCCTCTACCACAGAGAACACCACAGAGAACCCTCTACCACAGAGAACACCACAGAGAACACCACAGAGAACCCTCTACCACAGAGAACACCACAGAGATCCCTCTACCAGAGAGAACACCACAGAGAACACCACAGAGAACACCACAGAGAACCCTCTACCACAGAGAACACCACAGAGAACCCTGTATAACAGAGAACCCTCTACCACAGAGAACCCTCTACCACAGAGAACCCTCTGCCACGGAGAACCCTGTACTACAGAGAACCCTCTGCCACAGAGAACACCACAGAGAACACCACAGAGAACCCTCTACCACAGAGAACACCACAGAGAACCCTGTATAACAGAGAACCCTCTACCACAGAGAACCCTCTACCACAGAGAACCCTCTGCCACGGAGAACCCTGTACCACAGAGAACCCTCTACCACAGAGAACACCACAGAGAACACCACCGAGAACCCTCTACCACAGAGAACACCACAGAGATCCCTCTACCAGAGAGAACACCACAGAGAACACCACAGAGAACACCACAGAGAACACTCTACCACAGAGAACACCACAGAGAACCCTCTACCACAGAGAACCCTCTACCACAGAGAACACCACAGAGAACCCTGTACCACAGAGAACTCTCTACCACAGTGAACCCTCTACCACAGAGAACACCACAGAGAACACTGTACCACAGAGAACACCACAGAGAACCCTCTACCACAGAGAACACTACAGAGAACCCTCTACCACAGAGAACACCACAGAGAACCTTCTACCACAGAGAACACCGCAGAGAACCCTCTACCACAGAGAACACCACAGAGAACCCTCTACCAGAGAGAACACCGCAGAGAACCCCACACATAACCCTGTACCACAGGGAACACCCCAGAGAACCCTCTACCACAGAGAACCCTGTACCACAGAGAGCACAACAGAGAACACCACAGAGAACCCTCTACCACAGAGAATAGCACAGAGAACACCACAGAGAACCCTCTACCACAGAGAACACCACAGAGAACACCACAGAGAACCCTCTACCACAGAGAACACCACAGAGATCCCTCTACCAGAGAAAACACCACAGAGAACACCAGAGAGAACCCTCTACCACAGAGAACACCACAGAGTACCCTCTACCACAGAGAACACCACAAACCCTCTACCACAGAGAACACCACAGAGAACCCTCTACCACAGAGAACCCTCTACCACAGAGAACACCACAGAGATCCCTCTACCAGAGAGAACACCACAGAGAACACCACAGAGAACCCTCTACCACAGAGAACACCACAGAGAACCCTGTATAACAGAGAACACCACAGAGTACACTACAGGGAACCCTGTACCACAGAGAACACCACAGAGCACCCTCTACCACAGAGAGCACCACAGAGAACCCTCTGCCACGGAGAACCCTGTACCACACAGAACCCTCTACCACAGAGAACCCTCTACCACAGAGATCCCTGTACCACAGAGAACCCTCTACCACAGAGAGCACCACAGAGAATACCACAGACATCCCTCTACCACAGCGAACCCTCTACGACAGAGAACTCTCTACCACAGTGAACCCTCTACCACAGAGAACACCACAGAGTACCCTCTACCACAGAGAACACCACAGAGAACCCTCTACCACAGAGAATACCACAGAGATCCCTCTTCCACAGCGAACCCTCTACCACAGAGATCCCTCTACCACAGAGAACACCACAGAGAACCCTCTACCACAAGAGAGCAACACAGAGAACACTCTACCACAGAGAACACCTCAGAGAGCACCACAGAGAACCCTCTACCACAGAGAACACTCTACCACAGAGAACCCTCTACCACAGAGAACCCCACAGAGAACCCTGTACCACAGAGAACACCACAGAGAACACCACAGAGAACCCTCTACCACAGAGAACACCACAGAGAACACTCTACCACAGAGAACCCTCTACCACAGAGAACCCTCTACAGCAGAGAACCCCACAGAGAACCCTTTACCACAGAGAACACCATAGAGATCCCTCTACCACAGAGAACCCTGTACCACACAGAACACCACAGAGAACCCTCTACCACAGAGAACACCACAGAGAACCCTGTACCACAGAGAACACCATAGAGATCCCTCTACCACAGAGAACACCACAGAGAACCCTCTACCACAGAGTACCCTGTACCACAGAGAACACAACAGAGAACACCACAGAGACCCCTCTACCACAGAGAACCCTGTACCACAGAGAACCCTCTACCACATTGAACTCCACAGAGACCCCTCTACCACAGAGAAACCTCTACCGCAGAGAACCCTGTACCACTGAGAACACCACAGAGAACCCTCGACTACAGAGAACACCACAGAGAACCTTCTACCACAGGGAACACCACAGAGAACCCTCTACCACAGAGAGCACCACAGACAACCCTCTACCACAGAGAACCCGCTACCACAGAGAACACCACAGAGAACCCTCTACCACAGAGAACACCACAGAGAACCTTCTACCACAGAGAACACCACAGAGAACCCTCTACCACAGAGAACCCTCTACCACAGAGAACACCACAGAGAACCCACTACCACAGAGAACACCACAGAGAACCCTGTACCACAGAGAACCCTCTACCACAGAGAACACCGCAGAGAACCCTCTACCACAGAGAACCCTCTACCACAGAGAACACCACAGAGAACCCTCTACCACAGAGAACCCGCTACCACAGAGAACACCACAGAGAACCCTCTACCACAGAGAACACCACAGAGAACCTTCTACCACAGAGAACACCACAGAGAACCCTCTACCACAGAGAACACCACAGAGAACCCACTACCTCAGAGAACACCACAGAGAACCCTGTACCACAGAGAACCCTCTACCACAGAGAACCCTCTACCACAGAGAACACCGCAGAGAACCCTGTCCCACAGAGAACACCACAGAGAACCCTCTACCACAGAGAACACCACAGAGAACCCTGTACCACAGAGAACACCACAGAGAACCCTCTACCACAGAGAACACCACAGAGAACCCTGTACCACAGAGAACCCTCTACCACAGAGAACCCTCTAACACAGAGAACCCTCTACGACAGAGAACACCACAGAAAACCCTCGACCACAGAGAACACCGCAGAGAACCCTGTCCCACAGAGAACACCACAGAGAACCCTCTACCACAGAGAACACCACAGAGAACCCTCTACCACAGAGAACACTGTACGACAGAGAACCCTCTACCACATTGAACTCCACAGAGAACCCTGTACCACAGAGAACACCACAGAGAACACCACAGAGAACCCTGTACCACAGAGAACACCACAGAGAACCCTCTACTACAGAGAACACCACAGAGAACCCTCTACCACAGGGAACACCACAGAGAACCCTCTACCACAGAGAACACCACAGAGAACCCTCTACCACAGACAACCCTCTACCACAGAGAACACCACAGAGAACCCTCTACCACAAGAGAGCAACACAGAGAACACTCTACCACAGAGAACAGCTCAGAGAGCACCACAGAGAACCCTCTACCACAGAGAACACCACAGTGAACACTCTACCACCGAGAACCCGCTACCACAGAGAACACCACAGAGAACCCTGTACCACAGAGAACCCTCTACCACAGAGAAAACCACAGAGAACCTTCTACCACAGAGAACACCACAGAGAACCCTCTACCACAGAGAACCCCACAGAGAACCCTGTACAACAGAGAACACCACAGAGAACCCTCGACCACAGAGAACACCACAGAGAACCCTGTACCACAGAGAACACCACAGAGAACCCTCTACCACAGAGAACACCGCAGAGAACCCTGTACCACAGAGCACCCTCTACCACAGAGAACCCTCTACCACAGAGAACACCGCAGAGAGCCCTGTCCCACAGAGAACACCACAGAGAACCCTGTACCACAGAGAACACCACAGAGAACCCTCTACCACAAAGAACACCAGAGAGAACCCTGTACCACAGAGAACCCTCTACCACAGATAACACCACAGTGAACACTCTACCACAGAGAACCCTCTACCACAGAGAACCCCACAGAGAACCCTGTACCACAGAGAACACCACAGAGAACCCTCTACCACAGAGAACCCCACAGAGAACCCTGTACCACAGGGAACATCACAGAGAACACCACACAGAACACCACAGAGAACCCTCTACCACAGAGAACACCACAGAGAACACTCTACCACAGAGTACCCTCTACCACAGAGAACCCTCTACAGCAGAGAACCCCACAGAGAACCCTGTACCACAGAGAACACCACAGTGAACACTCTACCACAGAGAACCCTCTACCACAGAGAACCCTCTACAGCAGAGAACCCCACAGAGAGGCCTGTACCACAGAGAACACCACAGAGAACCCTCTACCACAGAGATCACCACAGAGAACCCTCTACAACAGAGATCCCTCTACCACAGCGAACCCTCTACCACAGAGAACTCTCTACCACAGTGAACCCTCTACCACAGAGAACACCACAGAGTACACCACAGAGAACCCTGTACCACAGAGAACACCACAGAGAACCCTCTACCACAGAGAAAACCACAGAGAACACTCTACCACAGAGAACCCTCTACCACAGAGAACCCTCTACAGCAGAGAACCCCACAGAGAACCCTGTACCACAGAGAACACCATAGAGATCCCTCTACCACAGAGAACCCTACAGAGAACCCTGTACCCCAGAGAACACCACAGAGAACACCACATAGAACACCACAGAGAACCCTCTACCACAGAGAACACCACAGAGAACCTTCTACCACAGAGAACACCGCAGAGAACCCTCTACCACAGAGAACACCACAGAGAACCCTCTACCACAGAGAACACCACAGAGAACACTCTACCACAGAGAACCCTCTACTACAGAGAACCCTCTACAGCAGAGAACCCCACAGAGAACCCTGTACCACAGAGAACACCATAGAGATCCCTCTGCCACAGAGAACCCTACAGAGAACCCTGTACCCCAGAGAACACCACAGAGAACACCACAGAGAACCCTGTACCACAGAGAACACCACAGAGAACCCTCTACCACAGAGAACACCACAGAGAACACTCTACCACAGAGAACCCTCTACCACAGAGAACCCTCTACCACAGAGAACACCACAGAGAACCTTCTACCACAGAGAACACCGCAGAGAACCCTCTACAACAGAGAACACCACAGAGAACCCTCTACAACAGAGAACACCACAGAGAACCCTCTACCACAGAGAAACCTCTACCACAGAGAACCCTCTACCACAGAGAACCCCACAGAGAACCCTGTACCACAGAGAACCCTCTACCACAGAGAACCCTACAGAGAACCCTGTACCCCAGAGAACACCACAGAGAACCCTGTACCACAGAGAACACCACAGAGAACCCTCTACCACAGAGAACACCACAGAGAACACTCTACCACAGAGAACCCTCTACAGCAGAGAACCCCACAGAGAATCCTGTACCACAGAGAACACCACAGAGAACCCTCTCCCAGAGAGAACACCACAGAGAAACCCACAGAGAATCCTGTACCACAGAGAACCCCACAGAGAACGCTCTACCACATTGAACTCCACAGAGAATCCTGTACCACAGAGAACACCACAGAGAACACCACAGAGAACCCTGTACCACAGGGAACACCACAGAGAACCCTCTACCACAGAGAACACCACAGAGAACCCTCCACCACAGACAACCCTCTACCACAGAGAACACCACAGAGAACCCTCTACCACAAGAGAGCAACACAGAGAACACTCTACCACAGAGAACACCTCAGAGAGCACCACAGAGACCCCTCTTCCACAGAGAACACCACAGTGAACACTCTACCACAGAGAACCCTCTACCACAGAGAGCCCCACAGAGAACCCTTTACCACAGAGAACACCACAGAGAAACCTCTACCACAGAGAACCCCACAGAGAACCCTGTACCACAGAGAACATCACAGAGAACACCACACAGAACACCACAGAGAACCCTCTACCACAGAGAACACCACAGAGAACACTCTACCACAGAGAACACCACAGAGAACACTCTACCACAGAGAACCCTCTACCACAGAGAACCCTCTACAGCAGAGAACCCCACAGAGAGCCCTGTACCACAGAGAACACCACAGAGAACCCTCTACCACAGAGATCACCACAGAGAACCCTCTACCACAGAGAACACTGTACGACAGAGAACCCTCTACCACATTGAACTCCACAGAGAACCCTGTACCACAGAGAACACCACAGAGAACACCACAGAGAACCCTGTACCACAGAGAACACCACAGAGAACCCTCTACTACAGAGAACACCACAGAGAACCCTCTACCACAGGGAACACCACAGAGAACCCTCTACCACAGAGAACACCACAGAGAACCCTCTACCACAGACAACCCTCTACCACAGAGAACACCACAGAGAACCCTCTACCACAAGAGAGCAACACAGAGAACACTCTACCACAGAGAACAGCTCAGAGAGCACCACAGAGAACCCTCTACCACAGAGAACACCACAGTGAACACTCTACCACCGAGAACCCGCTACCACAGAGAACACCACAGAGAACCCTGTACCACAGAGAACCCTCTA
This sequence comes from Hypanus sabinus, assembly GCF_030144855.1. Lineage (NCBI taxonomy): Eukaryota > Metazoa > Chordata > Chondrichthyes > Myliobatiformes > Dasyatidae > Hypanus > Hypanus sabinus. The sequence continues at coordinate 36,733,666 of NC_082738.1, read as the reverse complement.
CCACAGAGAAAACCACAGAGAACCTTCTACCACAGAGAACACCACAGAGAACCCTCTACCACAGAGAACACCACAGAGAACCCTGTACAACAGAGAACACCACAGAGAACCCTCGACCACAGAGAACACCACAGAGAACCCTGTACCACAGAGAACACCACAGAGAACCCTCTACCACAAAGAACACCAGAGAGAACCCTGTACCACAGAGAACCCTCTACCACAGATAACACCACAGTGAACACTCTACCACAGAGAACCCTCTACCACAGAGAACCCCACAGAGAACCCTGTACCACAGAGAACACCACAGAGAACCCTCTACCACAGAGAACCCCACAGAGAACCCTGTACCACAGAGAACATCACAGAGAACACCACACAGAACACCACAGAGAACCCTCTACCACAGAGAACACCACAGAGAACACTCTACCACAGAGTACCCTCTACCACAGAGAACCCTCTACAGCAGAGAACCCCACAGAGAACCCTGTACCACAGAGAACACCACAGAGAACACTCTACCACAGAGAACCCTCTACCACAGAGAACCCTCTACAGCAGAGAACCCCACAGAGAGGCCTGTACCACAGAGAACACCTCAGAGAACCCTCTACCACAGAGATCACCACAGAGAACCCTCTACAACAGAGATCCCTCTACCACAGCGAACCCTCTACCACAGAGTACTCTCTACCACAGTGAACCCTCTACCACAGAGAACACCACAGAGTACACCACAGAGAACCCTGTACCACAGAGAACACCACAGAGAAACCTCTACCACAGAGAACACCACAGAGAACACTCTACCACAGAGAACCCTCTACCACAGAGAACCCTCTACAGCAGAGAACCCCACAGAGAACCCTGTACCACAGAGAACACCATAGAGATCCCTCTACCACAGAGAACCCTACAGAGAACCCTGTACCCCAGAGAACACCACAGAGAACACCACAGAGAACCCTCTACCACAGAGAACACCACAGAGAACACTCTACCACAGAGGACCCTCTACCACAGAGAACACCACAGAGAACCTTCTACCTCAGAGAACACCGCAGAGAACCCTCTACCACAGAGAACACCACAGAGAACCCTCTACCACAGAGAACACCACAGAGAACACTCTACCACAGAGAACCCTCTACTACAGAGAACCCTCTACAGCAGAGAACCCCACAGAGAACCCTGTACCACAGAGAACACCATAGAGATCCCTCTGCCACAGAGAACCCTACAGAGAACCCTGTACCCCAGAGAACACCACAGAGAACACCACAGAGAACCCTGTACCACAGAGAACACCACAGAGAACCCTCTACCACAGAGAACACCACAGAGAACACTCTACCACAGAGAACCCTCTACCACAGAGAACCCTCTACAGCAGAGAACCCCACAGAGAACCCTGTACCACAGAGAACACCACAGAGAACCCTGTACCACAGAGAACACCACAGAGAACCCTCTACCACAGAGAACACCACAGAGAACACTCTACCACAGAGAACCCTCTACCACAGAGAACACCACAGAGAACCTTCTACCACAGAGAACACCGCAGAGAACCCTCTACAACAGAGAACACCACAGAGAAACCTCTACAACAGAGAACACCACAGAGAACCCTCTACCACAGAGAAACCTCTACCACAGAGAACCCTCTACCACAGAGAACCCCACAGAGAACCCTGTACCACAGAGAACCCTCTACCACAGAGAACCCTACAGAGAACCCTGTACCCCAGAGAACACCACAGAGAACCCTGTACCACAGAGAACACCACAGAGAACCCTCTACCACAGAGAACACCACAGAGAACACTCTACCACAGAGAACCCTCTACAGCAGAGAACCCCACAGAGAATCCTGTACCACAGAGAACACCACAGAGAACCCTCTCCCAGAGAGAACACCACAGAGAAACCCACAGAGAATCCTGTACCACAGAGAACCCCACAGAGAACGCTCTACCACATTGAACTCCACAGAGAATCCTGTACCACAGAGAACACCACAGAGAACACCACAGAGAACCCTGTACCACAGGGAACACCACAGAGAACCCTCTACCACAGAGAACACCACAGAGAACCCTCCACCACAGACAACCCTCTACCACAAGAGAGCAACACAGAGAACACTCTACCACAGAGAACACCTCAGAGAGCACCACAGAGAACCCTCTACCACAGAGAACACCACAGTGAACACTCTACCACAGAGAACCCTCTACCACAGAGAACCCCACAGAGAACCCTTTACCACAGAGAACACCACAGAGAAACCTCTACCACAGAGAACCCCACAGAGAACCCTGTACCACAGAGAACATCACAGAGAACACCACACAGAACACCACAGAGAACCCTCTACCACAGAGAACACCACAGAGAACACTCTACCACAGAGAACACCACAGAGAACACTCTACCACAGAGAACCCTCTACCACAGAGAACCCTCTACAGCAGAGAACCCCACAGAGAGCCCTGTACCACAGAGAACACCACAGAGAACACTCTACCACAGAGATCACCACAGAGAACCCTCTACAACAGAGATCCCTCTACCACAGCGAACCCTCTACCACAGAGAACACTACAGAGAACCCTCTACCACAGAGAACACCACAGAGAACCTTCTACCACAGAGAACACCGCAGAGAACCCTCTACCACAGAGAACACCACAGAGAACCCTCTACAACAGAGAACACCACAGAGAACCCTCCACCACAAGAGAGCAACACAGAGAACACTCTAACACAGAGAACCCTCTACCACAGAGAACCCTCTACCACAGAGAACCCCACAGAGAACCCTGTACCACAGAGAACACCACAGAGAACCCTCTCCCAGAGAGAACACCACAGAGAACACCACAGAGAACCCTCTACCACAGAGAACCCTACAGAGAACCCTGTACCCCAGAGAACACCACAGAGAACCCTATACCACAGAGAACACCACAGAGAACCCTCTACCACAGAGAACACCACAGAGAACACTCTACCACAGAGAACCCTCTACCACAGAGAAGCCTCTACAGCAGAGAACCCCACAGAGAGCCCTGTACCACAGAGAACACCACAGAGAACCCTCTACCACAGAGATCACCACAGAGAACCCTCTACAACAGAGATCCCTCTACCACAGCGAACCCTCTACCACAGAGAACTCTCTACCACAGTGAACCCTCTACCACAGAGAACACCACAGAGTACACCACAGAGAACCCTGTACCACAGAGAACACCACAGAGAACCCTCTACCACAGAGAACACCATAGAGAACACTCTACCACAGAGAACCCTCTACCACAGAGAAACCTCTACAGCAGAGAACCCCACAGAGAACCCTGTACCACAGAGAACACCATAGAGATCCCTCTACCACAGAGAACCCTACAGAGAACCCTGTACCCCAGAGAACACCACAGAGAACACCACAGAGAACCCTGTACCACAGAGAACACCACAGAGAACCCTCTACCACAGAGAACACCACAGAGAACACTCTACCACAGAGAACCCTCTAACACAGAGAACACCACAGAGAACCTTCTACCACAGAGAACACCGCAGAGAACCCTCTACCACAGAGAACACCACAGAGAACCCTCTACCACAGAGAACACCACAGAGAACACTCTACCACAGAGAACCCTCTACCACAGAGAACCCTCTACAGCAGAGAACCCCACAGAGAACCCTGTACCACAGAGAACACCATAGAGATCCCTCTACCACAGAGAACCCTACAGAGAACCCTGTACCCCAGAGAACACCACAGAGAACACCACAGAGAACCCTGTACCACAGAGAACACCACAGAGAACCCTCTACCACAGAGAACACCAAAGAGAACACTCTACGACAGAGAACCCTCTACCACAGAGAACACCACAGAGAACCTTCTACCACAGAGAACACCGCAGAGAACCCTCTACCACAGAGAACACCACAGAGAACCCTCTACCACAGAGAACCCTGTACCACAGAGAACACCACAGAGAACCCTCTCCCAGAGAGAACACCACAGAGAACACCACAGAGAACCCTCTACCACAGAGTACCCTACAGAGAACCCTGTACCCCAGAGAACACCACAGAGAACCCTCTACCACAGAGAACACCACAGAGAACCCTCTCCCAGAGAGAACACCACAGAGAACACCACAGAGAACCCTCTACCACAGAGAACCCTACAGAGAACCCTGTACCCCAGAGAACACCACAGAGAACCCTCTACCACAGAGAACACCACAGAGAACCCTCTACCACAGAGAACACCACAGAGAACACTCTACCACAGAGAACCCTCTACAGCAGAGAACCCCACAGAGAACCCTCTCCCAGAGAGAACACCACAGAGAACCCCACAGAGAATCCTGTACCACAGAGAACCCCACAGAGAACCCTCTACCACAGAGAACACCACAGAGAACCCTCTACCACAGAGAACACTGTACGACAGAGAACCCTCTACCACATTGAACTCCACAGAGAACCCTGTACCAGAGAGAACACCACAGAGAACACCACAGAGAACCCTGTACCACAGAGAACACCACAGAGAACCCTCTACTACAGAGAACACCACAGAAAACCCTCTACCACAGGGAACACCACAGAGAACCCTCTACCACAGAGAACACCACAGAGAACCCTCTACCACAGACAACCCTCTACCACAGAGAACACCACAGAGAACCCTCTACCACAAGAGAGCAACACAGAGAACACTCTACCACAGAGAATACCTCAGAGAGCACCACAGAGAACCCTCTACCACAGAGAACACCACAGTGAACACTCTACCACAGAGAACCCTCTACCACAGAGAACCCCACAGAGAACCCTGTACCACAGAGAACACCACAGAGAACCCTCTACCACAGAGAACCCCACAGAGAACCCTGTACCACAGATAACATCACAGAGAACACCACACAGAACACCACAGAGCACCCTCTACCACAGAGAACACCACAGAGAACACTCTACCACAGAGTACCCTCTACCACAGAGAACCCTCTACAGCAGAGAACCCCACAGAGAACCCTGTACCACAGAGAACACCACAGAGAACACTCTACCACAGAGAACCCTCTATCACAGAGAACCCTCTACAGCAGAGAACCCCACAGAGAGCCCTGTACCACAGAGAACACCACAGAGAACCCTCTACCACAGAGATCACCACAGAGAACCCTCTACAACAGAGATCCCTCTACCACAGCGAACCCTCTACCACAGAGAACTCTCTACCACAGTGAACCCTCTACCACAGAGAACACCACAGAGAAACTTCTACCACAGAGAACACCGCAGAGAACCCTCTACCACAGAGAACACCACAGAGAACCCTCTACCACAGAGAACCCTGTACCACAGAGAACACCACAGAGAACCCTCTACCACAGCGAACACCACAGAGAACCCTCTACCACAGACAACCCTCTACCACAGAGAACACCACAGAGAACCCTCTACCACAAGAGAGCAACACAGAGAACACTCTACCACAGAGAACACCTCAGAGAGCACCACAGAGAACCCTCTACCACAGAGAACACCTCAGTGAACACTCTACCACAGAGAACCCTCTACCACAGAGAACCCCACAGAGAACCCTGTACCACAGAGAACACCAAAGAGAACCCTCTACCACAGAGAACCCCACAGAGAACCCTGTACCACAGAGAACATCACAGAGAACACCACACAGAACACCACAGAGAACCCTCTACCACAGAGAACACCACAGAGAACCTTCTACCACAGAGAACACCGCAGAGAACCCTCTACCACAGAGAACACCACAGAGAACCCTCTACAACAGAGAACACCACAGAGAACCCTCCACCACAAGAGAGCAACACAGAGAACACTCTAACACAGAGAACCCTCTACCACAGAGAACCCTCTACCACAGAGAACCCCACAGAGAACCCTGTACCACAGAGAACACCACAGAGAACCCTCTCCCAGAGAGAACACCACAGAGAACTCCACAGAGAACCCTCTACCACAGAGAACCCTACAGAGAACCCTGTACCCCAGAGAACACCACAGAGAACCCTATACCACAGAGAACACCACAGAGAACCCTCTACCACAGAGAACACCACAGAGAACACTCTACCACAGAGAACCCTCTACCACAGAGAAGCCTCTACAGCAGAGAACCCCACAGGGAGCCCTGTACCACAGAGAACACCACAGAGAACCCTCTCCCAGAGAGAACACCACAGAGAACACCACAGAGAACCCTCTACAACAGAGATCCCTCTACCACAGCGAACCCTCTACCACAGAGAACACCACAGAGTACACCACAGAGAACCCTGTACCACAGAGAACACCACAGAGAACCCTCTACCACAGAGAACACCACAGAGAACACTCTACCACAGAGAACCCTCTACCACAGAGAACCCTCTACAGCAGAGAACCCCACAGAGAACCCTGTACCACAGAGAACACCATAGAGATCCCTCTACCACAGAGAACCCTACAGAGAACCCTGTACCCCAGAGAACACCACAGAAAACACCACAGAGAACCATGTACCACAGAGAACACCACAGAGAACCCTCTACCACAGAGAACACCACAGAGAACACTCTACCACAGAGAACCCTATACCACAGAGAACACCACAGAGAACCTTCTACCACAGAGAACACCGCAGAGAACCCTCTACCACAGAGAACACCACAGAGAACCCTCTACCACAGAGAACACCACAGAGAACACTCTACCACAGAGAACCCTCTACCACAGAGAACCCTCTACAGCAGAGAACCCCACAGAGAACCCTGTACCACAGAGAACACCATAGAGATCCCTCTACCACAGAGAACCCTACAGAGAACCCTGTACCCCAGAGAACACCACAGAGAACACCACAGAGAACCCTGTACCACAGAGAACACCACAGAGAACCCTCTACCACAGAGAACACCAAAGAGAACACTCTACGACAGAGAACCCTCTACCACAGAGAACACCACAGAGAACCTTCTACCACAGAGAACACCGCAGAGAACCCTCTACCACAGAGAACACCACAGAGAACCCTCTACCACAGAGAACCCTGTACCACAGAGAACACCACAGAGAACCCTCTCCCAGAGAGAACACCACAGAGAACACCACAGAGAACCCTCTACCACAGAGAACCCTACAGAGAACCCTGTACCCCAGAGAACACCACAGAGAACCCTGTACCACAGAGAACACCACAGAGAACCCTCTCCCAGAGAGAACACCACAGAGAACACCACAGAGAACCCACTACCACAGAGAACCCTACAGAGAACCCTGTACCCCAGAGAACACCACAGAGAACCCTGTACCACAGAGAACACCACAGAGAACCCTCTACCACAGAGAACACCACAGAGAACACTCTACCACAGAGAACCCTCTACAGCAGAGAACCCCACAGAGAATCCTGTACCACAGAGAACACCACAGAGAACCCTCTCCCAGAGAGAACACCACAGAGAACCCCACAGAGAATCCTGTACCTCAGAGAACCCCACAGAGAACCCTCTACCACAGAGAACACCACAGAGAACCCTCTACCACAGAGAACACTGTACGACAGAGAACCCTCTACCACATTGAACTCCACAGAGAACCCTGTACCAGAGAGAACACCACAGAGAACACCACAGAGAACCCTGTACCACAGAGAACACCACAGAGAACCCTCTACTACAGAGAACACCACAGAAAACCCTCTACCACAGGGAACACCACAGGGAACCCTCTACCACAGAGAACACCACAGAGAACCCTCTACCACAGACAACCCTCTACCACAGAGAACACCACAGAGAACCCTCTACCACAAGAGAGCAACACAGAGAACACTCTACCACAGAGAATACCTCAGAGAGCACCACAGAGAACCCTCTACCACAGAGAACACCACAGTGAACACTCTACCACAGAGAACCCTCTAACACAGAGAACCCCACAGAGAACCCTGTACCACAGAGAACACCACAGAGAACCCTCTACCACAGAGAACACCACAGAGAACCCTGTACCACAGAGAACATCACAGAGAACACCACACAGAACACCACAGAGCACCCTCTACCACAGAGAACACCACAGAGAACACTCTACCACAGAGTACCCTCTACCACAGAGAACCCTCTACAGCAGAGAACCCCACAGAGAACCCTGTACCACAGAGAACACCACAGAGAACACTCTACCACAGAGAACCCTCTATCACAGAGAACCCTCTACAGCAGAGAACCCCACAGAGAGCCCTGTACCACAGAGAACACCACAGAGAACCCTCTACCACAGAGATCACCACAGAGAACCCTCTACAACAGAGATCCCTCTACCACAGCGAACCCTCTACCACAGAGAACTCTCTACCACAGTGAACCCTCTACCACAGAGAACACCACAGAGAACCTTCTACCACAGAGAACACCGCAGAGAACCCTCTACCACAGAGAACACCACAGAGAACCCTCTACCACAGAGAACCCTGTACCACAGAGAACACCACAGAGAACCCTCTACCACAGAGAACACCACAGAGAACACCACAGAGAACCCTCTACCACAGAGAACCCTACAGAGAACCCTGTACCCCAGAGAACACCACAGAGAACCCTGTACCACAGAGAACACCACAGAGAACCCTCTCCCAGAGAGAACACCACAGAGAACACCACAGAGAACCCTCTACCACAGAGAACCCTACAGAGAACCCTGTACCCCAGAGAACACCACAGAGAACCCTGTACCACAGAGAACCCCACAGAGAACCCTCTACCACAGAGAACACCACAGAGAACACTCTACCACAGAGAACCCTCTACAGCAGAGAACCTCACAGAGAATCCTGTACCACAGAGAACACCACAGAGAACCCTCTCCCAGAGAGAACACCACAGAGAACCCCACAGAGAATCCTGTACCACAGAGAACCCCACAGAGAACCCTCTACCACAGAGAAGACCACAGAGAACCCTCTACCACAGAGAACACTGTACGACAGAGAAACCTCTACCACATTGAACTCCACAGAGAACCCTGTACCACAGAGAACACCACAGAGAACACCACAGAGAACCCTGTACCACAGAGAACACCACAGAGAACCCTCTACTACAGAGAACACCACAGAAAACCCTCAACCACAGGGAACACCACAGAGAACCCTCTACCACAGAGAACACCACAGAGAACCCTCTACCACAGACAACCCTCTACAACAGAGAACACCACAGAGAACCCTCTACCACAAGAGAGCAACACAGAGAACACTCTACCACAGAGAACACCTCAGAGAGCACCACAGAGAACCCTCTACCACAGAGAACACCACAGTAAACACTCTACCACAGAGAACCCTCTACCACAGAGAACCCCACAGAGAACCCTGTACCACAGAGAACACCACAGAGAACCCTCTACCACAGAGAACCCCACAGAGAACCCTGTACCACAGAGAACATCACAGAGAACACCACACAGAACACCACAGAGAACCCTCTACCACAGAGAACACCACAGAGAACACTCTACCACAGAGTACCCTCTACCACAGAGAACCCTCTACAGCAGAGAACCCTGTACCACAGAGAACACCACAGAGAACACTCTACCACAGAGAACCCTCTACCACAGAGAACCCTCTACAGCAGAGAACCCCACAGAGAGCCCTGTACCACAGAGAACACCACAGAGAACCCTCTACCACAGAGATCACCACAGAGAACCCTCTACAACAGAGATCCCTCTACCACAGCGAACCCTCTACCACAGAGAACTCTCTACCACAGTGAACCCTCTACCACAGTGAACACCACAGAGTACCCTCTACCACAGAGAACACCACAGAGAACCCTGTACCACAGAGAACACCACAAACCCTCTACCACAGAGAACACTACAGAGAACCCTCTACCACAGAGAACACCACAGAGAACCTTCTACCACAGAGAACACCGCAGAGAACCCTCTACCACAGAGAACACCACAGAGAACCCTCTACAACAGAGAACACCACAGAGAACCCTCCACCACAAGAGAGCAACACAGAGAACACTCTACCACAGAGAACCCTCTACCACAGAGAACCCTCTACCACAGAGAACCCCACAGAGAACCCTGTACCACAGAGAACACCACAGAGAACCCTCTCCCAGAGAGAACACCACAAACACCACAGAGAACCCTCTACCACAGAGAACCCTACAGAGAACCCTGTACCCCAGAGAACACCACAGAGAACCCTATACCACAGAGAACACCACAGAGAACCCTCTACCACAGAGAACACCACAGAGAACCCTATACCACAGAGAACACCACAGAGAACCCTCTACCACAGAGAACCCTCTACCACAGAGAAGCCTCTACAGCAGAGAACCCCACAGAGAGCCCTGTACCACAGAGAACACCACAGAGAAACTTCTACCACAGAGAACACCGCAGAGAACCCTCTACCACAGAGAACACCACAGAGAACCCTCTACCACAGAGAACCCTGTACCACAGAGAACACCACAGAGAACCCTCTACCACAGCGAACACCACAGAGAACCCTCTACCACAGACAACCCTCTACCACAGAGAACACCACAGAGAACCCTCTACCACAAGAGAGCAACACAGAGAACACTCTACCACAGAGAACACCTCAGAGAGCACCACAGAGAACCCTCTACCACAGAGAACACCTCAGTGAACACTCTACCACAGAGAACCCTCTACCACAGAGAACCCCACAGAGAACCCTGTACCACAGAGAACACCACAGAGAACCCTCTACCACAGAGAACCCCACAGAGAACCCTGTACCACGGAGAACATCACAGAGAACACCACACAGAACACCACAGAGAACCCTCTACCACAGAGAACACCACAGAGAACACTCTACCACAGAGTACCCTCTACCACAGAGAACCCTCTACAGCAGAGAACCCCACAGAGAACCCTGTGCCACAGGGAACACCACAGAGAACCCTCTACCACAGAGAACACCACAGAGAACCCTCCACCACAGACAACCCTCTACCACAGAGAACACCACAGAGAACCCTCTACCACAAGAGAGCAACACAGAGAACACTCTACCACAGAGAACACCTCAGAGAGCACCACAGAGAACCCTCTACCACAGAGAACACCACAGTGAACACTCTACCACAGAGAACCCTCTACCACAGAGAACCCCACAGAGAACCCTTTACCACAGAGAACACCACAGAGAAACCTCTACCACAGAGAACCCCACAGAGAACCCTGTACCACAGAGAACATCACAGAGAACACCACACAGAACACCACAGAGAACCCTCTACCACAGAGAACACCACAGAGAACACTCTACCACAGAGAACACCACAGAGAACACTCTACCACAGAGAACCCTCTACCACAGAGAACCCTCTACAGCAGAGAACCCCACAGAGAGCCCTGTACCACAGAGAACACCACAGAGAACCCTCTACCACAGAGATCACCACAGAGAACCCTCTACAACAGAGATCCCTCTACCACAGCGAACCCTCTACCACAGAGAACACTACAGAGAACCCTCTACCACAGAGAACACCACAGAGAACCTTCTACCACAGAGAACACCGCAGAGAACCCTCTACCACAGAGAACACCACAGAGAACCCTCTACAACAGAGAACACCACAGAGAACCCTCCACCACAAGAGAGCAACACAGAGAACACTCTAACACAGAGAACCCTCTACCACAGAGAACCCTCTACCACAGAGAACCCCACAGAGAACCCTGTACCACAGAGAACACCACAGAGAACCCTCTCCCAGAGAGAACACCACAGAGAACTCCACAGAGAACCCTCTACCACAGAGAACCCTACAGAGAACCCTGTACCCCAGAGAACACCACAGAGAACCCTATACCACAGAGAACACCACAGAGAACCCTCTACCACAGAGAACACCACAGAGAACACTCTACCACAGAGAACCCTCTACCACAGAGAAGCCTCTACAGCAGAGAACCCCACAGGGAGCCCTGTACCACAGAGAACACCACAGAGAACCCTCTCCCAGAGAGAACACCACAGAGAACACCACAGAGAACCCTCTACAACAGAGATCCCTCTACCACAGCGAACCCTCTACCACAGAGAACACCACAGAGTACACCACAGAGAACCCTGTACCACAGAGAACACCACAGAGAACCCTCTACCACAGAGAACACCACAGAGAACACTCTACCACAGAGAACCCTCTACCACAGAGAACCCTCTACAGCAGAGAACCCCACAGAGAACCCTGTACCACAGAGAACACCATAGAGATCCCTCTACCACAGAGAACCCTACAGAGAACCCTGTACCCCAGAGAACACCACAGAAAACACCACAGAGAACCATGTACCACAGAGAACACCACAGAGAACCCTCTACCACAGAGAACACCACAGAGAACACTCTACCACAGAGAACCCTCTACCACAGAGAACACCACAGAGAACCTTCTACCACAGAGAACACCGCAGAGAACCCTCTACCACAGAGAACACCACAGAGAACCCTCTACCACAGAGAACACCACAGAGAACACTCTACCACAGAGAACCCTCTACCACAGAGAACCCTCTACAGCAGAGAACCCCACAGAGAACCCTGTACCACAGAGAACACCATAGAGATCCCTCTACCACAGAGAACCCTACAGAGAACCCTGTACCCCAGAGAACACCACAGAGAACACCACAGAGAACCCTGTACCACAGAGAACACCACAGAGAACCCTCTACCACAGAGAACACCAAAGAGAACACTCTACGACAGAGAACCCTCTACCACAGAGAACACTACAGAGAACCTTCTACCACAGAGAACACCGCAGAGAACCCTCTACCACAGAGAACCTTCTACCACAGAGAACACCGCAGAGAACCCTCTACCACAGAGAACACCACAGAGAACCCTCTACCACAGAGAACCCTGTACCACAGAGAACACCACAGAGAACCCTCTCCCAGAGAGAACACCACAGAGAACACCACAGAGAACCCTCTACCACAGAGAACCCTACAGAGAACCCTGTACCCCAGAGAACACCACAGAGAACCCTGTACCACAGAGAACACCACAGAGAACCCTCTCCCAGAGAGAACACCACAGAGAACACCACAGAGAACCCTCTACCACAGAGAACCCTACAGAGAACCCTGTACCCCAGAGAACACCACAGAGAACCCTGTACCACAGAGAACACCACAGAGAACCCTCTACCACAGAGAACACCACAGAGAACACTCTACCACAGAGAACCCTCTACAGCAGAGAACCCCACAGAGAATCCTATACCACAGAGAACACCACAGAGAACCCTCTCCCAGAGAGAACACCACAGAGAACCCCACAGAGAATCCTGTACCTCAGAGAACCCCACAGAGAACCCTCTACCACAGAGAACACCACAGAGAACCCTCTACCACAGAGAACACTGTACGACAGAGAACCCTCTACCACATTGAACTCCACAGAGAACCCTGTACCAGAGAGAACACCACAGAGAACACCACAGAGAACCCTGTACCACAGAGAACACCACAGAGAACCCTCTACTACAGAGAACACCACAGAAAACCCTCTACCACAGGGAACACCACAGGGAACCCTCTACCACAGAGAACACCACAGAGAACCCTCTACCACAGACAACCCTCTACCACAGAGAACACCACAGAGAACCCTCTACCACAAGAGAGCAACACAGAGAACACTCTACCACAGAGAATACCTCAGAGAGCACCACAGAGAACCCTCTACCACAGAGAACACCACAGTGAACACTCTACCACAGAGAACCCTCTAACACAGAGAACCCCACAGAGAACCCTGTACCACAGGGAACACCACAGAGAACCCTCTACCACAGAGAACACCACAGAGAACCCTGTACCACAGAGAACATCACAGAGAACACCACACAGAACACCACAGAGCACCCTCTACCACAGAGAACACCACAGAGAACACTCTACCACAGAGTACCCTCTACCACAGAGAACCCTCTACAGCAGAGAACCCCACAGAGAACCCTGTACCACAGAGAACACCACAGAGAACACTCTACCACAGAGAACCCTCTATCACAGAGAACCCTCTACAGCAGAGAACCCCACAGAGAGCCCTGTACCACAGAGAACACCACAGAGAACCCTCTACCACAGAGATCACCACAGAGAACCCTCTACAACAGAGATCCCTCTACCACAGCGAACCCTCTACCACAGAGAACTCTCTACCACAGTGAACCCTCTACCACAGAGAACACCACAGAGAACCTTCTACCACAGAGAACACCGCAGAGAACCCTCTACCACAGAGAACACCACAGAGAACCCTCTACCACAGAGAACCCTGTACCACAGAGAACACCACAGAGAACCCTCTACCACAGAGAACACCACAGAGAACACCACAGAGAACCCTCTACCACAGAGAACCCTACAGAGAACCCTGTACCCCAGAGAACACCACAGAGAACCCTGTACCACAGAGAACACCACAGAGAACCCTCTCCCAGAGAGAACACCACAGAGAACACCACAGAGAACCCTCTACCACAGAGAACCCTACAGAGAACCCTGTACCCCAGAGAACACCACAGAGAACCCTGTACCACAGAGAACCCCACAGAGAACCCTCTACCACAGAGAACACCACAGAGAACACTCTACCACAGAGAACCCTCTACAGCAGAGAACCCCACAGAGAATCCTGTACCACAGAGAACACCACAGAGAACCCTCTCCCAGAGAGAACACCACAGAGAACCCCACAGAGAATCCTGTACCACAGAGAACCCCACAGAGAACCCTCTACCACAGAGAAGACCACAGAGAACCCTCTACCACAGAGAACACTGTACGACAGAGAAACCTCTACCACATTGAACTCCACAGAGAACCCTGTACCACAGAGAACACCACAGAGAACACCACAGAGAACCCTGTACCACAGAGAACACCACAGAGAACCCTCTACTACAGAGAACACCACAGAAAACCCTCAACCACAGGGAACACCACAGAGAACCCTCTACCACAGAGAACACCACAGAGAACCCTCTACCACAGAGAACCCTCTACCACAGAGAACCCTCTACAGCAGAGAACCCCACAGAGAGCCCTGTACCACAGAGAACACCACAGAGAACCCTCTACCACAGAGATCACCACAGAGAACCCTCTACAACAGAGATCCCTCTACCACAGCGAACCCTCTACCACAGAGAACACTACAGAGAACCCTCTACCACAGAGAACACCACAGAGAACCTTCTACCACAGAGAACACCGCAGAGAACCCTCTACCACAGAGAACACCACAGAGAACCCTCTACAACAGAGAACACCACAGAGAACCCTCCACCACAAGAGAGCAACACAGAGAACACTCTAACACAGAGAACCCTCTACCACAGAGAACCCTCTACCACAGAGAACCCCACAGAGAACCCTGTACCACAGAGAACACCACAGAGAACCCTCTCCCAGAGAGAACACCACAGAGAACTCCACAGAGAACCCTCTACCACAGAGAACCCTACAGAGAACCCTGTACCCCAGAGAACACCACAGAGAACCCTATACCACAGAGAACACCACAGAGAACCCTCTACCACAGAGAACACCACAGAGAACACTCTACCACAGAGAACCCTCTACCACAGAGAAGCCTCTACAGCAGAGAACCCCACAGGGAGCCCTGTACCACAGAGAACACCACAGAGAACCCTCTCCCAGAGAGAACACCACAGAGAACACCACAGAGAACCCTCTACAACAGAGATCCCTCTACCACAGCGAACCCTCTACCACAGAGAACACCACAGAGTACACCACAGAGAACCCTGTACCACAGAGAACACCACAGAGAACCCTCTACCACAGAGAACACCACAGAGAACACTCTACCACAGAGAACCCTCTACCACAGAGAACCCTCTACAGCAGAGAACCCCACAGAGAACCCTGTACCACAGAGAACACCATAGAGATCCCTCTACCACAGAGAACCCTACAGAGAACCCTGTACCCCAGAGAACACCACAGAAAACACCACAGAGAACCATGTACCACAGAGAACACCACAGAGAACCCTCTACCACAGAGAACACCACAGAGAACACTCTACCACAGAGAACCCTCTACCACAGAGAACACCACAGAGAACCTTCTACCACAGAGAACACCGCAGAGAACCCTCTACCACAGAGAACACCACAGAGAACCCTCTACCACAGAGAACACCACAGAGAACACTCTACCACAGAGAACCCTCTACCACAGAGAACCCTCTACAGCAGAGAACCCCACAGAGAACCCTGTACCACAGAGAACACCATAGAGATCCCTCTACCACAGAGAACCCTACAGAGAACCCTGTACCCCAGAGAACACCACAGAGAACACCACAGAGAACCCTGTACCACAGAGAACACCACAGAGAACCCTCTACCACAGAGAACACCAAAGAGAACACTCTACGACAGAGAACCCTCTACCACAGAGAACACTACAGAGAACCTTCTACCACAGAGAACACCGCAGAGAACCCTCTACCACAGAGAACCTTCTACCACAGAGAACACCGCAGAGAACCCTCTACCACAGAGAACACCACAGAGAACCCTCTACCACAGAGAACCCTGTACCACAGAGAACACCACAGAGAACCCTCTCCCAGAGAGAACACCACAGAGAACACCACAGAGAACCCTCTACCACAGAGAACCCTACAGAGAACCCTGTACCCCAGAGAACACCACAGAGAACCCTGTACCACAGAGAACACCACAGAGAACCCTCTCCCAGAGAGAACACCACAGAGAACACCACAGAGAACCCTCTACCACAGAGAACCCTACAGAGAACCCTGTACCCCAGAGAACACCACAGAGAACCCTGTACCACAGAGAACACCACAGAGAACCCTCTACCACAGAGAACACCACAGAGAACACTCTACCACAGAGAACCCTCTACAGCAGAGAACCCCACAGAGAATCCTATACCACAGAGAACACCACAGAGAACCCTCTCCCAGAGAGAACACCACAGAGAACCCCACAGAGAATCCTGTACCTCAGAGAACCCCACAGAGAACCCTCTACCACAGAGAACACCACAGAGAACCCTCTACCACAGAGAACACTGTACGACAGAGAACCCTCTACCACATTGAACTCCACAGAGAACCCTGTACCAGAGAGAACACCACAGAGAACACCACAGAGAACCCTGTACCACAGAGAACACCACAGAGAACCCTCTACTACAGAGAACACCACAGAAAACCCTCTACCACAGGGAACACCACAGGGAACCCTCTACCACAGAGAACACCACAGAGAACCCTCTACCACAGACAACCCTCTACCACAGAGAACACCACAGAGAACCCTCTACCACAAGAGAGCAACACAGAGAACACTCTACCACAGAGAATACCTCAGAGAGCACCACAGAGAACCCTCTACCACAGAGAACACCACAGTGAACACTCTACCACAGAGAACCCTCTAACACAGAGAACCCCACAGAGAACCCTGTACCACAGGGAACACCACAGAGAACCCTCTACCACAGAGAACACCACAGAGAACCCTGTACCACAGAGAACATCACAGAGAACACCACACAGAACACCACAGAGCACCCTCTACCACAGAGAACACCACAGAGAACACTCTACCACAGAGTACCCTCTACCACAGAGAACCCTCTACAGCAGAGAACCCCACAGAGAACCCTGTACCACAGAGAACACCACAGAGAACACTCTACCACAGAGAACCCTCTATCACAGAGAACCCTCTACAGCAGAGAACCCCACAGAGAGCCCTGTACCACAGAGAACACCACAGAGAACCCTCTACCACAGAGATCACCACAGAGAACCCTCTACAACAGAGATCCCTCTACCACAGCGAACCCTCTACCACAGAGAACTCTCTACCACAGTGAACCCTCTACCACAGAGAACACCACAGAGAACCTTCTACCACAGAGAACACCGCAGAGAACCCTCTACCACAGAGAACACCACAGAGAACCCTCTACCACAGAGAACCCTGTACCACAGAGAACACCACAGAGAACCCTCTACCACAGAGAACACCACAGAGAACACCACAGAGAACCCTCTACCACAGAGAACCCTACAGAGAACCCTGTACCCCAGAGAACACCACAGAGAACCCTGTACCACAGAGAACACCACAGAGAACCCTCTCCCAGAGAGAACACCACAGAGAACACCACAGAGAACCCTCTACCACAGAGAACCCTACAGAGAACCCTGTACCCCAGAGAACACCACAGAGAACCCTGTACCACAGAGAACCCCACAGAGAACCCTCTACCACAGAGAACACCACAGAGAACACTCTACCACAGAGAACCCTCTACAGCAGAGAACCCCACAGAGAATCCTGTACCACAGAGAACACCACAGAGAACCCTCTCCCAGAGAGAACACCACAGAGAACCCCACAGAGAATCCTGTACCACAGAGAACCCCACAGAGAACCCTCTACCACAGAGAAGACCACAGAGAACCCTCTACCACAGAGAACACTGTACGACAGAGAAACCTCTACCACATTGAACTCCACAGAGAACCCTGTACCACAGAGAACACCACAGAGAACACCACAGAGAACCCTGTACCACAGAGAACACCACAGAGAACCCTCTACTACAGAGAACACCACAGAAAACCCTCAACCACAGGGAACACCACAGAGAACCCTCTACCACAGAGAACACCACAGAGAACCCTCTACCACAGAGAACCCTCTACCACAGAGAACCCTCTACAGCAGAGAACCCCACAGAGAGCCCTGTACCACAGAGAACACCACAGAGAACCCTCTACCACAGAGATCACCACAGAGAACCCTCTACAACAGAGATCCCTCTACCACAGCGAACCCTCTACCACAGAGAACACTACAGAGAACCCTCTACCACAGAGAACACCACAGAGAACCTTCTACCACAGAGAACACCGCAGAGAACCCTCTACCACAGAGAACACCACAGAGAACCCTCTACAACAGAGAACACCACAGAGAACCCTCCACCACAAGAGAGCAACACAGAGAACACTCTAACACAGAGAACCCTCTACCACAGAGAACCCTCTACCACAGAGAACCCCACAGAGAACCCTGTACCACAGAGAACACCACAGAGAACCCTCTCCCAGAGAGAACACCACAGAGAACTCCACAGAGAACCCTCTACCACAGAGAACCCTACAGAGAACCCTGTACCCCAGAGAACACCACAGAGAACCCTATACCACAGAGAACACCACAGAGAACCCTCTACCACAGAGAACACCACAGAGAACACTCTACCACAGAGAACCCTCTACCACAGAGAAGCCTCTACAGCAGAGAACCCCACAGGGAGCCCTGTACCACAGAGAACACCACAGAGAACCCTCTCCCAGAGAGAACACCACAGAGAACACCACAGAGAACCCTCTACAACAGAGATCCCTCTACCACAGCGAACCCTCTACCACAGAGAACACCACAGAGTACACCACAGAGAACCCTGTACCACAGAGAACACCACAGAGAACCCTCTACCACAGAGAACACCACAGAGAACACTCTACCACAGAGAACCCTCTACCACAGAGAACCCTCTACAGCAGAGAACCCCACAGAGAACCCTGTACCACAGAGAACACCATAGAGATCCCTCTACCACAGAGAACCCTACAGAGAACCCTGTACCCCAGAGAACACCACAGAAAACACCACAGAGAACCATGTACCACAGAGAACACCACAGAGAACCCTCTACCACAGAGAACACCACAGAGAACACTCTACCACAGAGAACCCTCTACCACAGAGAACACCACAGAGAACCTTCTACCACAGAGAACACCGCAGAGAACCCTCTACCACAGAGAACACCACAGAGAACCCTCTACCACAGAGAACACCACAGAGAACACTCTACCACAGAGAACCCTCTACCACAGAGAACCCTCTACAGCAGAGAACCCCACAGAGAACCCTGTACCACAGAGAACACCATAGAGATCCCTCTACCACAGAGAACCCTACAGAGAACCCTGTACCCCAGAGAACACCACAGAGAACACCACAGAGAACCCTGTACCACAGAGAACACCACAGAGAACCCTCTACCACAGAGAACACCAAAGAGAACACTCTACGACAGAGAACCCTCTACCACAGAGAACACTACAGAGAACCTTCTACCACAGAGAACACCGCAGAGAACCCTCTACCACAGAGAACCTTCTACCACAGAGAACACCGCAGAGAACCCTCTACCACAGAGAACACCACAGAGAACCCTCTACCACAGAGAACCCTGTACCACAGAGAACACCACAGAGAACCCTCTCCCAGAGAGAACACCACAGAGAACACCACAGAGAACCCTCTACCACAGAGAACCCTACAGAGAACCCTGTACCCCAGAGAACACCACAGAGAACCCTGTACCACAGAGAACACCACAGAGAACCCTCTCCCAGAGAGAACACCACAGAGAACACCACAGAGAACCCTACAGAGAACCCTGTACCCCAGAGAACACCACAGAGAACCCTGTACCACAGAGAACACCACAGAGAACCCTCTACCACAGAGAACACCACAGAGAACACTCTACCACAGAGAACCCTCTACAGCAGAGAACCCCACAGAGAATCCTATACCACAGAGAACACCACAGAGAACCCTCTCCCAGAGAGAACACCACAGAGAACCCCACAGAGAATCCTGTACCTCAGAGAACCCCACAGAGAACCCTCTACCACAGAGAACACCACAGAGAACCCTCTACCACAGAGAACACTGTACGACAGAGAACCCTCTACCACATTGAACTCCACAGAGAACCCTGTACCAGAGAGAACACCACAGAGAACACCACAGAGAACCCTGTACCACAGAGAACACCACAGAGAACCCTCTACTACAGAGAACACCACAGAAAACCCTCTACCACAGGGAACACCACAGGGAACCCTCTACCACAGAGAACACCACAGAGAACCCTCTACCACAGACAACCCTCTACCACAGAGAACACCACAGAGAACCCTCTACCACAAGAGAGCAACACAGAGAACACTCTACCACAGAGAATACCTCAGAGAGCACCACAGAGAACCCTCTACCACAGAGAACACCACAGTGAACACTCTACCACAGAGAACCCTCTAACACAGAGAACCCCACAGAGAACCCTGTACCACAGGGAACACCACAGAGAACCCTCTACCACAGAGAACACCACAGAGAACCCTGTACCACAGAGAACATCACAGAGAACACCACACAGAACACCACAGAGCACCCTCTACCACAGAGAACACCACAGAGAACACTCTACCACAGAGTACCCTCTACCACAGAGAACCCTCTACAGCAGAGAACCCCACAGAGAACCCTGTACCACAGAGAACACCACAGAGAACACTCTACCACAGAGAACCCTCTATCACAGAGAACCCTCTACAGCAGAGAACCCCACAGAGAGCCCTGTACCACAGAGAACACCACAGAGAACCCTCTACCACAGAGATCACCACAGAGAACCCTCTACAACAGAGATCCCTCTACCACAGCGAACCCTCTACCACAGAGAACTCTCTACCACAGTGAACCCTCTACCACAGAGAACACCACAGAGAACCTTCTACCACAGAGAACACCGCAGAGAACCCTCTACCACAGAGAACACCACAGAGAACCCTCTACCACAGAGAACCCTGTACCACAGAGAACACCACAGAGAACCCTCTACCACAGAGAACACCACAGAGAACACCACAGAGAACCCTCTACCACAGAGAACCCTACAGAGAACCCTGTACCCCAGAGAACACCACAGAGAACCCTGTACCACAGAGAACACCACAGAGAACCCTCTCCCAGAGAGAACACCACAGAGAACACCACAGAGAACCCTCTACCACAGAGAACCCTACAGAGAACCCTGTACCCCAGAGAACACCACAGAGAACCCTGTACCACAGAGAACCCCACAGAGAACCCTCTACCACAGAGAACACCACAGAGAACACTCTACCACAGAGAACCCTCTACAGCAGAGAACCCCACAGAGAATCCTGTACCACAGAGAACACCACAGAGAACCCTCTCCCAGAGAGAACACCACAGAGAACCCCACAGAGAATCCTGTACCACAGAGAACCCCACAGAGAACCCTCTACCACAGAGAAGACCACAGAGAACCCTCTACCACAGAGAACACTGTACGACAGAGAAACCTCTACCACATTGAACTCCACAGAGAACCCTGTACCACAGAGAACACCACAGAGAACACCACAGAGAACCCTGTACCACAGAGAACACCACAGAGAACCCTCTACTACAGAGAACACCACAGAAAACCCTCAACCACAGGGAACACCACAGAGAACCCTCTACCACAGAGAACACCACAGAGAACCCTCTACCACAGAGAACCCTCTACAGCAGAGAACCCCACAGAGAACCCTGTACCACAGAGAACACCACAGAGAACACTCTACCACAGAGAACCCTCTATCACAGAGAACCCTCTACAGCAGAGAACCCCACAGAGAGCCCTGTACCACAGAGAACACCACAGAGAACCCTCTACCACAGAGATCACCACAGAGAACCCTCTACAACAGAGATCCCTCTACCACAGCGAACCCTCTACCACAGAGAACTCTCTACCACAGTGAACCCTCTACCACAGAGAACACCACAGAGAACCTTCTACCACAGAGAACACCGCAGAGAACCCTCTACCACAGAGAACACCACAGAGAACCCTCTACCACAGAGAACCCTGTACCACAGAGAACACCACAGAGAACCCTCTACCACAGAGAACACCACAGAGAACACCACAGAGAACCCTCTACCACAGAGAACCCTACAGAGAACCCTGTACCCCAGAGAACACCACAGAGAACCCTGTACCACAGAGAACACCACAGAGAACCCTCTCCCAGAGAGAACACCACAGAGAACACCACAGAGAACCCTCTACCACAGAGAACCCTACAGAGAACCCTGTACCCCAGAGAACACCACAGAGAACCCTGTACCACAGAGAACCCCACAGAGAACCCTCTACCACAGAGAACACCACAGAGAACACTCTACCACAGAGAACCCTCTACAGCAGAGAACCCCACAGAGAATCCTGTACCACAGAGAACACCACAGAGAACCCTCTCCCAGAGAGAACACCACAGAGAACCCCACAGAGAATCCTGTACCACAGAGAACCCCACAGAGAACCCTCTACCACAGAGAAGACCACAGAGAACCCTCTACCACAGAGAACACTGTACGACAGAGAAACCTCTACCACATTGAACTCCACAGAGAACCCTGTACCACAGAGAACACCACAGAGAACACCACAGAGAACCCTGTACCACAGAGAACACCACAGAGAACCCTCTACTACAGAGAACACCACAGAAAACCCTCAACCACAGGGAACACCACAGAGAACCCTCTACCACAGAGAACACCACAGAGAACCCTCTACCACAGACAACCCTCTACAACAGAGAACACCACAGAGAACCCTCTACCACAAGAGAGCAACACAGAGAACACTCTACCACAGAGAACACCTCAGAGAGCACCACAGAGAACCCTCTACCACAGAGAACACCACAGTAAACACTCTACCACAGAGAACCCTCTACCACAGAGAACCCCACAGAGAACCCTGTACCACAGAGAACACCACAGAGAACCCTCTACCACAGAGAACCCCACAGAGAACCCTGTACCACAGAGAACATCACAGAGAACACCACACAGAACACCACAGAGAACCCTCTACCACAGAGAACACCACAGAGAACACTCTACCACAGAGTACCCTCTACCACAGAGAACCCTCTACAGCAGAGAACCCTGTACCACAGAGAACACCACAGAGAACACTCTACCACAGAGAACCCTCTACCACAGAGAACCCTCTACAGCAGAGAACCCCACAGAGAGCCCTGTACCACAGAGAACACCACAGAGAACCCTCTACCACAGAGATCACCACAGAGAACCCTCTACAACAGAGATCCCTCTACCACAGCGAACCCTCTACCACAGAGAACTCTCTACCACAGTGAACCCTCTACCACAGTGAACACCACAGAGTACCCTCTACCACAGAGAACACCACAGAGAACCCTGTACCACAGAGAACACCACAAACCCTCTACCACAGAGAACACTACAGAGAACCCTCTACCACAGAGAACACCACAGAGAACCTTCTACCACAGAGAACACCGCAGAGAACCCTCTACCACAGAGAACACCGCAGAGAACCCTCTACCACAGAGAACACCACAGAGAACCCTCTACAACAGAGAACACCACAGAGAACCCTCCACCACAAGAGAGCAACACAGAGAACACTCTACCACAGAGAACCCTCTACCACAGAGAACCCTCTACCACAGAGAACCCCACAGAGAACCCTGTACCACAGAGAACACCACAGAGAACCCTCTCCCAGAGAGAACACCACAAACACCACAGAGAACCCTCTACCACAGAGAACCCTACAGAGAACCCTGTACCCCAGAGAACACCACAGAGAACCCTATACCACAGAGAACACCACAGAGAACCCTCTACCACAGAGAACACCACAGAGAACCCTATACCACAGAGAACACCACAGAGAACCCTCTACCACAGAGAACCCTCTACCACAGAGAAGCCTCTACAGCAGAGAACCCCACAGAGAGCCCTGTACCACAGAGAACACCACAGAGAACCCTCTACCACAGAGATCACCACAGAGAACACTCTACAACAGAGATCCCTCTACCACAGCGAACCCTCTACCACAGAGAACACCACAGAGAACCTTCTACCACAGAGAACACCGCAGAGAACCCTCTACCACAGAGAACACCACAGAGAACCCTCTACCACAGAGAACCCTGTACCACAGAGAACACCACAGAGAACCCTCTCCCAGAGAGAACACCACAGAGAACACAACAGAGAACCCTCTACCACAGAGAACCCTACAGAGAACCCTGTACCCCAGAGAACACCACAGAGAACCCTGTACCACAGAGAACACCACAGAGAACCCTCTCCCAGAGAGAACACCACAGAGAACACCACAGAGAACCCTCTACCACAGAGAACCCTGTACCCCAGAGAACCCCACAGAGAACCCTCTACCACAGAGAACACCACAGAGAACACTCTACCACAGAGAACCCTCTACAGCAGAGAACCCCACAGAGAATCCTGTACCACAGAGTACACCACATAGAACCCTCTCCCAGAGAGAACACCACAGAGAACCCCACAGAGAATCCTGTACCACAGAGAACCCCACAGAGAACCCTCTACCACAGAGAACACCACAGAGAACCCTCTACCACAGAGAACACTGTACGACAGAGAACCCTCTACCACATTGAACTCCACAGAGAACCCTGTACCACAGAGAACACCAGAGAGAACACCACAGAGAACCCTGTACCACAGAGAACACCACAGAGAACCCTCTACTACAGAGAACACCACAGAAAACCCTCTACCACAGGGAACACCACAGAGAACCCTCTACCACAGACAACCCTCTACCACAGAGAACACCACAGAGAACCCTCTACCACAGACAACCCTCTACCACAGAGAACACCACAGAGAACCCTCTACCACAAGAGAGCAACACAGAGAACACTCTACCACAGAGAACACCTCAGAGAGCACCACAGAGAACCCTCTACCACAGAGAACACCACAGTGAACACTCTACCACAGAGAACCCTCTACCACAGAGAACCCCACAGAGAACCCTGTACCACAGAGAACACCACAGAGAACCCTCTACCACAGAGAACCCCACAGAGAACCCTGTACCACAGAGAACATCACAGAGAACACCACACAGAACACCACGGAGAACCCTCTACCACAGAGAACACCACAGAGAACACTCTACCACAGAGTACCCTCTACCACAGAGAACCCTCTACAGCAGAGAACCCTGTACCA
The DNA here is from genome assembly GCF_030144855.1 of Hypanus sabinus. NCBI lineage: Eukaryota > Metazoa > Chordata > Chondrichthyes > Myliobatiformes > Dasyatidae > Hypanus > Hypanus sabinus. Next base: position 36,707,537 of record NC_082738.1, on the reverse strand, counting down.
CAGAGAACACCACAGAGAACACTCTACCACAGAGAACCCTCTACCACAGAGAACCCTCTACAGCAGAGAACCCCACAGAGAGCCCTGTACCACAGAGAACACCACAGAGAACCCTCTACCACAGAGATCACCACAGAGAACCCTCTACAACAGAGATCCCTCTACCACAGCGAACCCTCTACCACAGAGAACTCTCTACCACAGTGAACCCTCTACCACAGTGAACACCACAGAGTACCCTCTACCACAGAGAACACCACAGAGAACCCTGTACCACAGAGAACACCACAAACCCTCTACCACAGAGAACACTACAGAGAACCCTCTACCACAGAGAACACCACAGAGAACCTTCTACCACAGAGAACACCGCAGAGAACCCTCTACCACAGAGAACACCACAGAGAACCCTCTACAACAGAGAACACCACAGAGAACCCTCCACCACAAGAGAGCAACACAGAGAACACTCTACCACAGAGAACCCTCTACCACAGAGAACCCTCTACCACAGAGAACCCCACAGAGAACCCTGTACCACAGAGAACACCACAGAGAACCCTCTCCCAGAGAGAACACCACAGAGAACACCACAGAGAACCCTCTACCACAGAGAACCCTACAGAGAACCCTGTACCCCAGAGAACACCACAGAGAACCCTATACCACAGAGAACACCACAGAGAACCCTCTACCACAGAGAACACCACAGAGAACACTCTACCACAGAGAACCCTCTACCACAGAGAAGCCTCTACAGCAGAGAACCCCACAGAGAGCCCTGTACCACAGAGAACACCACAGAGAACCCTCTACCACTGAGATCACCACAGAGAACCCTCTACAACAGAGATCCCTCTACCACAGCGAACCCTCTACCACAGAGAACTCTCTACCACAGTGAACCCTCTACCACAGAGAACACCACAGAGTACACCACAGAGAACCCTGTACCACAGAGTACACCTCAGAGAAACCTCTACCACAGAGAACACCACAGAGAACACTCTACCACAGAGAACCCTCTACCACAGAGAACCCTCTACAGCAGAGAACCCCACAGAGAACCCTGTACCACAGAGAACACCATAGAGATCCCTCTACCACAGAGAACCCTACAGAGAACCCTGTACCACAGAGAACACCACAGAGAACCCTCTACCACAGAGAACACCACAGAGAACACTCTACCACAGAGAACCCTCTACCACAGAGAACACCACAGAGAACCTTCTACCACAGAGAACACCGCAGAGAACCCTCTACCACAGAGAACACCACAGAGAACCCTCTACCACAGAGAACACCACAGAGAACACTCTACCACAGAGAACCCTTTACCACAGAGAACCCTCTACAGCAGAGAACCCCACAGAGAACCCTGTACCACAGAGAACACCATAGAGATCCCTCTACCACAGAGAACCCTACAGAGAACCCTGTACCCCAGAGAACACCACACAGAACACCACAGAGAACCCTGTACCACAGAGAACACCACAGAGTACCCTCTACCACAGAGAACACCACAGAGAACACTCTACGACAGAGAACCCTCTACCACAGAGAACACCACAGAGAACCTTCTACCACAGAGAACACCGCAGAGAACCCTCTACCACAGAGAACACCACAGAGAACCCTCTACCACAGAGAACCCTGTACCACAGAGAACACCACAGAGAACCCTCTCCCAGAGAGAACACCACAGAGAACACCACAGAGAACCCTCTACCACAGAGAACACTACAGAGAACCCTGTACCCCAGAGAACACCACAGAGAACCCTGTACCACAGAGAACACCACAGAGAACCCTCTCCCAGAGAGAACACCACAGAGAACACCACAGAGAACCCTCTACCACAGAGAACCCTACAGAGAACCCTGTACCCCAGAGAACACCACAGAGAACCCTGTACCACAGAGAACACCACAGAGAACCCTCTACCACAGAGAGCACCCCAGAGAACACTCTACCACAGAGAACCCTCTACAGCAGAGAACCCCACAGAGAATCCTGTACCACAGAGAACACCACAGAGAACCCTCTCCCAGAGAGAACACCACAGAGAACCCCACAGAGAATCCTGTACCACAGAGAACCCCACAGAGAACCCTCTACCACAGAGAACACCACAGAGAACCCTCTACCACAGAGAACACTGTACGACAGAGAACCCTCTACCACATTGAACTCCACAGAGAACCCTGTACCAGAGAGAACACCACAGAGAACACCACAGAGAACCCTGTACCACAGAGAACACCACAGAGAACCCTCTACTACAGAGAACACCACAGAAAACCCTCTACCACAGCGAACACCACAGAGAACCCTCTACCACAGACAACCCTCTACCACAGAGAACACCACAGAGAACCCTCTATCACAAGAGAGCAACACAGAGAACACTCTACCACAGAGAACACCTCAGAGAGCACCACAGAGAACCCTCTACCACAGAGAACACCTCAATGAACACTCTACCACAGAGAACCCTCTAGCACAGAGAACCCCACAGAGAACCCTGAACAACAGAGAACACCACCGAGAACCCTCTACCACAGAGAACCCCACAGAGAACCCTGTACCACAGAGAACATCACAGAGAACACCACACAGAACACCACAGAGAACCCTCTACCACAGAGAACACCACAGAGAACACTCTACCACAGAGTACCCTCTACCACAGAGAACCCTCTACAGCAGAGAACCCCACAGAGAACCCTGTACCACAGAGAACACCACAGAGAACACTCTACCACAGAGAACCCTCTATCACAGAGAACCCTCTACAGCAGAGAACACCACAGAGAGCCCTGTTCCACAGAGAACACCACAGAGAACCCTCTACCACAGAGATCACCACAGAGAACCCTCTACAACAGAGATCCCTCTACCACAGCGAACCCTCTACCACAGAGAACTCTCTACCACAGTGAACCCTCTACCACAGAGAACACCACAGAGAACCTTCTACCACAGAGAACACCGCAGAGAACCCTCTACCACAGAGAACACCACAGAGAACCCTCTACCACAGAGAACACCACAGAGAACACTCTACCACAGAGAACCCTTTACCACAGAGAACCCTCTACAGCAGAGAACCCCACAGAGAACCCTGTACCACAGAGAACACCATAGAGATCCCTCTACCACAGAGAACCCTACAGAGAACCCTGTACCCCAGAGAACACCACACAGAACACCACAGAGAACCCTGTACCACAGAGAACACCACAGAGTACCCTCTACCACAGACAACCCTCTACAACAGAGAACACCACAGAGAACCCTCTACCACAAGAGAGCAACACAGAGAACACTCTACCACAGAGAACACCTCAGAGAGCACCACAGAGAACCCTCTACCACAGAGAACACCACAGTGAACTCTCTACCACAGAGAACCCTCTACCACAGAGAACCCCACAGAGAACCCTGTACCACAGAGAACACCACAGAGAACCCTCTACTACAGAGAACACCACAGAAAACCCTCAACCACAGGGAACACCACAGAGAACCCTCTACCACAGAGAACACCACAGAGAACCCTCTACCACAGACAACCCTCTACAACAGAGAACACCACAGAGAACCCTCTACCACAAGAGAGCAACACAGAGAACACTCTACCACAGAGAACACCTCAGAGAGCACCACAGAGAACCCTCTACCACAGAGAACACCACAGTAAACACTCTACCACAGAGAACCCTCTACCACAGAGAACCCCACAGAGAACCCTGTACCACAGAGAACACCACAGAGAACCCTCTACCACAGAGAAACCCACAGAGAACCCTGTACCACAGAGAACATCACAGAGAACACCACACAGAACACCACAGAGAACCCTCTACCACAGAGAACACCACAGAGAACACTCTACCACAGAGTGCCCTCTACCACAGAGAACCCTCTACAGCAGAGATCCCCACAGAGAACCCTGTACCACAGAGAACACTACAGAGAACACTCTACCACAGAGAACCCTCTATCACAGAGAACCCTCTACAGCAGAGAACCCCACAGAGAGCCCTGTACCACAGAGAACACCACAGAGAACCCTCTACCACAGAGATCACCACAGAGAACCCTCTACAACAGAGATCCCTCCACCACAGCGAACCCTCTACCACAGAGAACTCTCTACCACAGTGAACCCTCTACCACAGAGAACACCACAGAGTACACCACAGAGAACCCTGTACCAGAGAGAACACCACAGAGAACACCACAGAGAACCCTGTACCACAGAGAACACCACAGAGAACCCTCTACTACAGAGAACACCACAGAAAACCCTCTACCACAGCGAACACCACAGAGAACCCTCTACCACAGACAACCCTCTACCACAGAGAACACCACAGAGAACCCTCTACCACAAGAGAGCAACACAGAGAACACTCTACCACAGAGAACACCTCAGAGAGCACCACAGAGAACCCTCTACCACAGAGAACACCACAGAGAACACTCTACCACAGAGAACCCTCTACCACAGAGAACCCCACAGAGAACCCTGAACAACAGAGAACACCACCGAGAACCCTCTACCACAGAGAACCCCACAGAAAACCCTGTACCACAGAGAACATCACAGAGAACACCACACAGAACACCACAGAGAACCCTCTACCACAGAGAACACCACAGAGAACACTCTACCACAGAGTACCCTCTACCACATAGAACCCTCTACAGCAGAGAACCCCACAGAGAACCCTGTACCACAGAGAACACCACAGAGAACACTCTACCACAGAGAACCCTCTATCACAGAGAACCCTCTACAGCAGAGAACCCCACAGAGAGCCCTGTACCACAGAGAACACCACAGAGAACCCTCTACCACAGAGATCACCACAGAGAACCCTCTACAACAGAGATCCCTCTACCACAGCGAACCCTCTACCACAGAGAACTCTCTACCACAGTGAACCCTCTACCACAGAGAACACCACAGAGAACCTTCTACCACAGAGAACACCGCAGAGAACCCTCTACCACAGAGAACACCACAGAGAACCCTCTACCACAGAGAACCCTGTACCACAGAGAACACCACAGAGAACCCTCTCCCACAGAGAACACCACAGAGAACACCACAGAGAACCCTCTACCACAGAGAACCCTACAGAGAACCCTGTACCCCAGAGAACACCACAGAGAACCCTGTACCACAGAGAACCCCACAGAGAACCCTCTACCACAGAGAACACCACAGAGAACACTCTACCACAGAGAACCCTCTACAGCAGAGAACCCCACAGAGAATCCTGTACCACAGAGAACACCACAGAGAACCCTCTCCCAGAGAGAACACCACAGAGAACCCCACAGAGAATCCTGTACCACAGAGAACCCCACAGAGAACCCTCTACCACAGAGAACACCACAGAGAACCCTCTACCACAGAGAACACTGTACGACAGAGAACCCTCTACCACATTGAACTCCACAGAGAACCCTGTACCACAGAGAACACCACAGAGAACCCTGTACCACAGAGAACACCACAGAGAACCCTCTACTACAGAGAACACCACAGAAAACCCTCTACCACAGGGAACACCACAGAGAACCCTCTACCACAGAGAACACCACAGAGAACCCTCTACCACAGACAACCCTCTACCACAGAGAACACCACAGAGAACCCTCTACCACAAGAGAGCAACACAGAGAACACTCTACCACAGAGAACACCTCAGAGAGCACCACAGAGAACCCTCTACCACAGAGAACACCACAGTGAACACTCTACCACAGAGAACCCTCTACCACAGAGAACCCCACAGAGAACCCTGTACCACAGAGAACACCACAGAGAACCCTCTACCACAGAGAAACCAACAGAGAACCCTGTACCACAGAGAACATCACAGAGAACACCACACAGAACACCACAGAGAACCCTCTACCACAGAGAACACCACAGAGAACACTCTACCACAGAGTACCCTCTACCACAGAGAACCCTCTACAGCACAGAACCCCACAGAGAACCCTGTACCACAGAGAACACCACAGAGAACACTCTACCACAGAGAACCCTCTATCACAGAGAACCCTCTACAGCAGAGAACCCCACAGAGAGCCCTGTACCACAGAGAACACCACAGAGAACCCTCTACCACAGAGATCACCACAGAGAACCCTCTACAACAGAGATCCCTCTACCACAGCGAACCCTCTACCACAGAGAACTCTCTACCACAGTGAACCCTCTACCACAGAGAACACCACAGAGTACCCTCTACCACAGAGAACACTACAGAGAACACCACAGAGAACCCTGTACCACAGAGAACACCACAAACCCTCTACCACAGAGAACACTACAGAGAACCCTCTACCACAGAGAACACCACAGAGAACCTTCTACCACAGAGAACACCGCAGAGAAACCTCTACCACAGAGAACACCACAGAGAACCCTCTATAACAGAGAACACCACAGAGAACCCTCCACCACAAGAGAGCAACACAGAGAACACTCTACCACAGAGAACCCTCTACCACAGAGAACCCTCTACCACAGAGAACCCCACAGAGAACCCTGTACCACAGAGAACACCACAGAGAACCCTCTCCCAGAGAGAACACCACAGAGAACCCTCTACCACAGAGAACCCTACAGAGAACCCTGTACCCCAGAGAACACCACAGAGAACCCTATACCACAGAGAACACCACAGAGAACACTCTACCACAGAGAACCCTCTACCACAGAGAACACCACAGAGAACACTCTACCACAGAGAACCCTCTACCACAGAGAAGCCTCCACAGCAGAGAACCCCACAGAGAGCCCTGTACCACAGAGAACACCACAGAGAACCCTCTACCACAGAGATCACCACAGAGAACCCTCTACAACAGAGATCCCTCTACCACAGCGAACCCTCTACCACAGAGAACTCTCTACCACAGTGAACCCTCTACCACAGAGAACACCACAGAGTACACCACAGAGAACCCTGTACCACAGAGAACACCACAGAGAACCCTCTACCACAGAGAACACCACAGAGAACACTCTACCACAGAGAACCCTCTACCACAGAGAACCATCTACAGCAGAGAACCCCACAGAGAACCCTGTACCACAGAGAACACCATAGAGATCCCTCTACCACAGAGAACCCTACAGAGAACCCTGTACCCCAGAGAACACCACAGAGAACACCACAGAGAACCCTGTACCACAGAGAACACCACAGAGAACCCTCTACCACAGAGAACACCACAGAGAACACTCTACCACAGAGAACCCTCTACCACAGAGAACACCACAGAGAACCTTCTACCACAGAGAACACCGCAGAGAACCCTCTACCACAGAGAACACCACAGAGAACCCTCTACCACAGAGAACACCTCAGAGAACACTCTACCACAGAGAACCCTCTACCACAGAGAACCCTCTACAGCAGAGAACGCCACAGAGAACCCTGTACCACAGAGAACACCATAGAGATCCCTCTACCACAGAGAACCCTACAGAGAACCCTGTACCCCAGAGAACACCACAGAGAATACCACAGAGAACCCTGTACCACAGACAACACCACAGAGAACCCTCTACCACAGAGAACACCACAGAGAACACTCTACGACAGAGAACCCTCTACCACAGAGAACACCACAGAGAACCTTCTACCACACAGAACACCACAGAGAACCCTCTACCACAGAGAACCCTGTACCACAGAGAACACCACAGAGAACCCTCTCCCAGAGAGAACACCACAGAGAACGCCACAGAGAACCCTCTACCACAGAGAACCCTACAGAGAACCCTGTACCCCAGAGAACACCACAGAGAACCCTGTACCACAGAGAACACCACAGAGAACCCTCTCCCAGTGAGAACACCACAGAGAACACCACAGAGAACCCTCTACCACAGAGAAGCCTACAGAGAACCCTGTACCCCAGAGAACACCACAGAGAACCCTGTACCACAGAGAACACCACAGAGAACCCTCTACCACAGAGAACACCACAGAGAACACTCTACCACAGAGAACCCTCTACAGCAGAGAACCCCACAGAGAATCCTGTACCACAGAGAACACCACAGAGAACCCTCTACTACAGAGAACACCACAGAAAAACATCTACCACAGGGAACACCACAGAGAACCCTCTACCACAGAGAACACCACAGAGAACCCTCTACCACAGACAACCCTCTACCACAGAGAAACCCACAGAGAACCCTGTACTACAGAGAACATCACAGAGAACACCACACAGAACACCACAGAGAACCCTCTACCACAGAGAACACCACAGAGAACACTCTACCACAGAGTGCCCTCTACCACAGAGAACCCTCTACAGCAGAGATCCCCACAGAGAACCCTGTACCACAGAGAACACCACAGAGAACACTCTACCACAGAGAACCCTCTATCACAGAGAACCCTCTACAGCAGAGAACCCCACAGAGAGCCCTGTACCACAGAGAACACCACAGAGAACCCTCTACCACAGAGATCACCACAGAGAACCCTCTACAACAGAGATCCCTCTACCACAGCGAACCCTCTACCACAGAGAACTCTCTACCACAGTGAACCCTCTACCACAGAGAACACCACAGAGTACCCTCTACCACAGAGAACACTACAGAGAACACCACAGAGAACCCTGTACCACAGAGAACACCACAAACCCTCTACCACAGAGAACACTACAGAGAACCCTCTACCACAGAGAACACCACAGAGAACCTTCTACCACAGAGAACACCGCAGAGAAACCTCTACCACAGAGAACACCACAGAGAACCCTCTATAACAGAGAACACCACAGAGAACCCTCCACCACAAGAGAGCAACACAGAGAACACTCTACCACAGAGAACCCTCTACCACAGAGAACCCTCTACCACAGAGAACCCCACAGAGAACCCTGTACCACAGAGAACACCACAGAGAACCCTCTCCCAGAGAGAACACCACAGAGAACCCTCTACCACAGAGAACCCTACAGAGAACCCTGTACCCCAGAGAACACCACAGAGAACCCTATACCACAGAGAACACCACAGAGAACACTCTACCACAGAGAACCCTCTACCACAGAGAACACCACAGAGAACACTCTACCACAGAGAACCCTCTACCACAGAGAAGCCTCCACAGCAGAGAACCCCACAGAGAGCCCTGTACCACAGAGAACACCACAGAGAACCCTCTACCACAGAGATCACCACAGAGAACCCTCTACAACAGAGATCCCTCTACCACAGCGAACCCTCTACCACAGAGAACTCTCTACCACAGTGAACCCTCTACCACAGAGAACACCACAGAGTACACCACAGAGAACCCTGTACCACAGAGAACACCACAGAGAACCCTCTACCACAGAGAACACCACAGAGAACACTCTACCACAGAGAACCCTCTACCACAGAGAACCATCTACAGCAGAGAACCCCACAGAGAACCCTGTACCACAGAGAACACCATAGAGATCCCTCTACCACAGAGAACCCTACAGAGAACCCTGTACCCCAGAGAACACCACAGAGAACACCACAGAGAACCCTGTACCACAGAGAACACCACAGAGAACCCTCTACCACAGAGAACACCACAGAGAACACTCTACCACAGAGAACCCTCTACCACAGAGAACACCACAGAGAACCTTCTACCACAGAGAACACCGCAGAGAACCCTCTACCACAGAGAACACCACAGAGAACCCTCTACCACAGAGAACACCTCAGAGAACACTCTACCACAGAGAACCCTCTACCACAGAGAACCCTCTACAGCAGAGAACGCCACAGAGAACCCTGTACCACAGAGAACACCATAGAGATCCCTCTACCACAGAGAACCCTACAGAGAACCCTGTACCCCAGAGAACACCACAGAGAATACCACAGAGAACCCTGTACCACAGACAACACCACAGAGAACCCTCTACCACAGAGAACACCACAGAGAACACTCTACGACAGAGAACCCTCTACCACAGAGAACACCACAGAGAACCTTCTACCACACAGAACACCACAGAGAACCCTCTACCACAGAGAACCCTGTACCACAGAGAACACCACAGAGAACCCTCTCCCAGAGAGAACACCACAGAGAACGCCACAGAGAACCCTCTACCACAGAGAACCCTACAGAGAACCCTGTACCCCAGAGAACACCACAGAGAACCCTGTACCACAGAGAACACCACAGAGAACCCTCTCCCAGTGAGAACACCACAGAGAACACCACAGAGAACCCTCTACCACAGAGAAGCCTACAGAGAACCCTGTACCCCAGAGAACACCACAGAGAACCCTGTACCACAGAGAACACCACAGAGAACCCTCTACCACAGAGAACACCACAGAGAACACTCTACCACAGAGAACCCTCTACAGCAGAGAACCCCACAGAGAATCCTGTACCACAGAGAACACCACAGAGAACCCTCTACTACAGAGAACACCACAGAAAAACATCTACCACAGGGAACACCACAGAGAACCCTCTACCACAGAGAACACCACAGAGAACCCTCTACCACAGACAACCCTCTACCACAGAGAAACCCACAGAGAACCCTGTACTACAGAGAACATCACAGAGAACACCACACAGAACACCACAGAGAACCCTCTACCACAGAGAACACCACAGAGAACACTCTACCACAGAGTGCCCTCTACCACAGAGAACCCTCTACAGCAGAGATCCCCACAGAGAACCCTGTACCACAGAGAACACCACAGAGAACACTCTACCACAGAGAACCCTCTATCACAGAGAACCCTCTACAGCAGAGAACCCCACAGAGAGCCCTGTACCACAGAGAACACCACAGAGAACCCTCTACCACAGAGATCACCACAGAGAACCCTCTACAACAGAGATCCCTCTACCACAGCGAACCCTCTACCACAGAGAACTCTCTACCACAGTGAACCCTCTACCACAGAGAACACCACAGAGTACCCTCTACCACAGAGAACACCACAGAGAACACCACAGAGAACCCTGTACCACAGAGAACACCACAAACCCTCTACCACAGAGAACACTACAGAGAACCCTCTACAACAGAGAACACCACAGAGAACCTTCTACCACAGAGAACACCGCAGAGAACCCTCTACCACAGAGAACACCACAGAGAACCCTCTACAACAGAGAACACCACAGAGAACCCTCTACCACAAGAGAGCAACACAGAGAACACACTACCACAGAGAACCCTCTACCACAGAGAACCCTCTACCACAGAGAACCCCAGAGAGACCCCTGTACCACAGAGAACACCACAGAGAACCCTCTCCCAGAGAGAACACCACAGAGAACACCACAGAGAACCCTCTACCACAGAGAATCCTACAGAGAACCCTGTACCCCAGAGAACACCACAGAGAACCCTATAGCACAGAGAACACCACAAAGAACCCTCTACCACAGAGAACACCACAGAGAACACTCTACCACAGAGAACCCTCTACTGCAGAGAACCCCACAGAGAATCCTGTACCACAGAGAACACCACAGAGAACCCTCTCCCAGAGAGAACACCACAGAGAACCCCACAGAGAATCCTGTACCACAGAGTACACCACACAGAACACCACAGAGAACCCTCTACCAGAGAGAACCCTGTACCACAGAGAACACCACAGAGAACACTCTACCACAGAGAACCCTCTATCACAGAGAACCCTCTACAGCAGAGAACCCCACAGAGAGCCCTGTACCACAGAAAACACCACAGAGAACCTTCTACCACAGAGATCACCACAGAGAACCCTCTACAACAGAGATCCCTCTACCACAGCGAACCCTCTACCACAGAGAACTCTCTACCACAGTGAACCCTCTACCACAGAGAACACCACAGAGTACCCTCTACCACAGAGAACACCACAGAGAACCCTGTACCACAGAGAACACCACAAACCCTCTACCACAGAGAACCCTGTCCCACAGATAACACCACAGAGAACCCTGTACCACAGAGAACACCACAGAGAACCCTCTACCACAGAGAACACCACAGAGAACCTTCTACCACAGAGAACACCGCAGAGAACCCTCTACCACAGAGAACACCACAGAGAACCCTCTACAACAGAGAACACCACAGAGAACCCTCTACCACAAGAGAGCAACACAGAGAACACTCTACCACAGAGAACCCTCTACCACAGAGAACCCTCTACCACAGAGAACCCCACAGAGAACCCTGTACCACAGAGAACACCACAGAGAACCCTCTCCCAGAGAGAACACCACAGAGAACACCACAGAGAACCCTCTACCACAGAGAACCCTACAGAGAACCCTGTACCCCAGAGAACACCACAGAGAACCCTATACCACAGAGAACACCACAGAGAACCCTCTACCACAGAGAACACCACAGAGAACACTCTACCACAGAGAACCCTCTACAGCAGAGAACCCCACAGAGAATCCTGTACCACAGAGAACACCACAGAGAACCCTCTCCCAGAGAGAACACCACAGAGAACCCCACAGAGAATCCTGTACCACAGAGTACACCACACAGAACACCACAGAGAACCCTCTACCAGAGAGAACCCTGTACCACAGAGAACACCACAGAGAACACTCTACCACAGAGAACCCTCTACCACAGAGAGCACCACAGAGAACCCTCTACCACTGAGAATAACACAGAGAACCCTGTACCACAGAGAACCCTCTACCACAGAGAACACCACAGAGTACCCTCTACCACAGAGAACCCTCTCCCACAGAGAACACCACAGAGAACCCTCTACCACAGAGAACCCTGAACCACACAGAACACCACAGAGAACCCTCTCACACAGAGAACACCTCAGAGAACCCTCTACCACAGAGAACACTCTACCACAGAGAACCCTCTACCACAGAGAACCCTCTCCCACAGAGAACACCACAGAGAACCCTCTACCACAGAGAACCCTGTACCACACAGAACACCACAGAGAACCCTCTCACACAGAGAACACCTCAGAGAACCCTCTACCACAGAGAACCCTTTACCACAGAGAACACCACAGAGAACCCTCTACCACAGAGAACAGCATAGAGAACCCTCTCCCAGAGATAACACCACAGAGAACACCACAGAGATCCCTCTACCACAGAGAACCCTGTACCACACAGAACACCACAGAGAACCCTGTACCACAGAGAACACCCCAGAGAACCCTCTACCACAGAGTACCCTGTACCACAGAGAACACAACAGAGAACACCACAGAGAACCCTCTACCACAGAGAACACCACAGAGAACCCTCTACCACAGAGAACCCTGTACCACAGAGAACCCTGTACCACTGAGAACACCACAGAGAACCCTCTACTACAGAGAACACCACAGAGAACCCTCTACCACAGGGAACACCACAGAGAACCTTCTACCACAGGGAACACCACAGAGGACCCTCTACCACAGACAACCCTCTACCACAGAGAACACCACAGAGAACCCTCTCCCAGAGAGAACACCACAGAGAACCCCACACAGAACCCTGTACCACAGAGAACACCCCAGAGAACCCTCTACCACAGAGTACCCTCTACCACAGACAACCCTCTTCCACAGAGAACACCTCAGAGAACCCTCTACCACAGAGAACCCTCTACACAGATAACCCGCTACCACAGAGAACACCACAGAGAACACTCGACCACAGAGAACACCGCAGAGAACCCTGTCCCACAGAGATCACCACAGAGAACCCTCGACCACAGAGAACACCGCAAAGAACCCTGTCCCACAGAGAACACCACAGAGAACCCTCTACCACAGAGAACACTACAGAGAACCCTCTACCACAGAGAACACCACAGAGAACCCTGTACCACAGAGAACACCACAGAGAACCCTGTACCACAGAGAACACCACAGAGAACCCTGTACCACAGAGAACCCTCTACCACAGAGAACCCTCTACCACAGAGAACACCACAGAGAACCTTCTACCACAGAGAACCCCACAGGGAACCCTGTACCACAGAGAACACCACAGAGAACCCTCGACCACAGAGAACACCACAGAGAACCCTGTACCACAGAGAACACCACAAACCCTCTACCACAGAGAACACTACAGAGAACCCTCTACCACAGAGAACACCACAGAGAACCTTCTACCACAGAGAACACCGCAGAGAACCCTCTACCACAGAGAACACCACAGAGAACCCTCTACAACAGAGAACACCACAGAGAACCCTCCACCACAAGAGAGCAACACAGAGAACACTATACCACAGAGAACCCTCTACCACAGAGAACCCTCTACCACAGAGAACCCCACAGAGAACCCTGTACCACAGAGAACACCACAGAGAACCCTCTCCCAGAGAGAACACCACAGAGAACACCACAGAGAACCCTCTACCACAGAGAACCCTACAGAGAACCCTGTACCCCAGAGAACACCACAGAGAACCCTATACCACAGAGAACACCACAGAGAACCCTCTACCACAGAGAACACCAGAGAGAACACTCTACCACAGAGAAGCCTCTACAGCAGAGAACCCCACAGAGAGCCCTGTACCACAGAGAACACCACAGAGAACCCTCTCCCAGAGAGAACACCACAGAGAACACCACAGAGAACCCTCTACCACAGAGAACCCTACAGAGAACCCTGTACCCAGGAGAACACCACAGAGAACACCACAGAGAACCCTGTACCACAGAGAACACCACAAATCCTCTACCACAGAGAACACTACAGAGAACCCTCTACCACAGACAACACCACAGAGAACCCTCTACCACAAGAGAGCAACACAGAGAACACTCTACCACAGAGAACCCTCTACCACAGAGAACCCTCTACCACAGAGAACCACACAGAGAACCCTCTACTACAGGGAACACCACAGAGAACCCTCTACCACAGAGAACACCACAGAGAACCCTCAACCACAGACAACCCTCTACCACAGAGAACACCACAGAGAACCCTCTACCACAAGAGAGCAACACAGAGAACGCTCTACCACAGAGAACACCTCAGAGAGCACCACAGAGAACCCTCTACCACAGAGAACACCACAGTGAACACTCTACCACAGAGAACCCTCTACCACAGAGAACCCCACAGAGAACCCTGTACCACAGAGAACACCACAGAGTACCCTGTACCACAGAGAACCCTCTACCACAGAGAACCCTCTACCACAGAGAACACCACAGAGAACCTTCTACCACAGAGAACCCCACAGGGAACCCTGTACCACAGAGAACACCACAGAGAACCCTCGACCACAGAGAACACCACAGAGAACCCTGTACCACAGAGAACACCACAAACCCTCTACCACAGAGAACACTACAGAGAACCCTCTACCACAGAGAACACCACAGAGAACCTTCTACCACAGAGAACACCGCAGAGAACCCTCTACCACAGAGAACACCACAGAGAACCCTCTACCACAGAGAACCCCACAGAGAACCCTGTACCACAGAGAACACCACAGAGAACCCTCTCCCAGAGAGAACACCACAGAGAACACCACAGAGAGCCCTCTACCACAGAGAACCCTACAGAGAACCCTGTACCCCAGAGAACACCACAGAGAACCCTATACCACAGAGAACACCACAGAGAACCCTCTACCACAGAGAACACCACAGAGAACACTCTACCACAGAGAAGCCAGTACAGCAGAGAACCCCACAGAGAGCCCTGTACCACAGAGAACACCACAGAGAACCCTCTCCCAGAGAGAACACCACAGAGAACACCACAGAGAACCCTCTACCACAGAGAACCCTACAGAGAACCCTGTACCCCAGAGAACACCACAGAGAACACCACAGAGAACCCTGTACCACAGAGAACACCACAAACCCTCTACCACAGAGAACACTACAGAGAACCCTCTACCACAGAGAACACCACAGAGAACCCTCTACCACAAGAGAGCAACACAGAGAACACTCTACCACAGAGAACCCTCTACCACAGAGAACCCTCTACCACAGAGAACCCCACAGAGAACCCTCTACTACAGGGAACACCACAGAGAACCCTCTACCACAGAGAACACCACAGAGAACCCTGTACCACAGAGAACCCTCTACCACAGAGAACACCACAGAGAACCCTCTACCACAAGAGAGCAACACAGAGAACACTCTACCACAGAGAACACCTCAGAGAACACCACAGAGAATCCTCTACCACAGAGAACCCTCTACCACAGAGAACCCTGTACCACAGAGAACACCACAGAGAACCCTCTACCACAGAGAACCCCACAGAGAACCCTGTACCACAGAGAACATCACAGAGAACACTCTACCACAGAGTACCCTCTACCACAGAGAACCCTCTACAGCAGAGAACCCCACAGAGAACCCTGTACCACAGAGAACACCACAGAGAACACTCTACCACAGAGAACCCTCCATCACACAGAACCCTCTACAGCAGAGAACCCCACAGAGAGCCCTGTACCACAGAGAACAGCACAGAGAGCCCTCTACCACAGAGATCACCACAGAGAACCCTCTACAACAGAGATCCCTCTACCACAGCGAACCCTCTACCACAGAGAACTCTCTACCACAGTGAACCCTCTACCACAGAGAACACCACAGAGTACCCTCTACCACAGAGAACACCACAGAGAACCCCACAGAGAACCCTGTACCACAGAGAACACCACAAACCCTCTACCACAGAGAACACTACAGAGAACCCTCTACCACAGAGAACACCACAGAGAACCTTCTACCACAGAGAACACCGCAGAGAACCCTCTACCACAGAGAACACCACAGAGAACCCTCTACAACAGAGAACACCACAGAGAACCCTCTACCACAAGAGAGCAACACAGAGAACACTCTACCACAGAGAACCCTCTACCACAGAGAACCCTCTACCACAGAGAACCCCACAGAGAACCCTGTACCACAGAGAACACCACAGAGAACCCTCTCACAGAGAGAACACCACAGAGAACACCACAGAGAACCCTCTACCACAGAGAACCCTACAGAGAACCCTGTACCCCAGAGAACACCACAGAGAACCCTATACCACAGAGAACACCACAGAGAACCCTCTACCACAGAGAACACCACAGAGAACACTCTACCACAGAGAACCCTCTACCACAGAGAACCATCTACAGCAGAGAACCCCACAGAGAACCCTGTACCACAGAGAACACCATAGAGATCCCTCTACCACAGAGAACCCTACAGAGAACCCTGTACCCCAGAGAACACCACAGAGAACACCACAGAGAACCCTGTACCACAGAGAACACCACAGAGAACCCTCTACCACAGAGAACACCACAGAGAACACTCTACCACAGAGAACCCTCTACCACAGAGAACACCACAGAGAACCTTCTACCACAGAGAACACCGCAGAGAACCCTCTACCACAGAGAACACCACAGAGAACCCTCTACCACAGAGAACACCTCAGAGAACACTCTACCACAGAGAACCCTCTACCACAGAGAACCCTCTACAGCAGAGAACGCCACAGAGAACCCTGTACCACAGAGAACACCATAGAGATCCCTCTACCACAGAGAACCCTACAGAGAACCCTGTACCCCAGAGAACACCACAGAGAATACCACAGAGAACCCTGTACCACAGACAACACCACAGAGAACCCTCTACCACAGAGAACACCACAGAGAACACTCTACGACAGAGAACCCTCTACCACAGAGAACACCACAGAGAACCTTCTACCACACAGAACACCACAGAGAACCCTCTACCACAGAGAACCCTGTACCACAGAGAACACCACAGAGAACCCTCTCCCAGAGAGAACACCACAGAGAACGCCACAGAGAACCCTCTACCACAGAGAACCCTACAGAGAACCCTGTACCCCAGAGAACACCACAGAGAACCCTGTACCACAGAGAACACCACAGAGAACCCTCTCCCAGTGAGAACACCACAGAGAACACCACAGAGAACCCTCTACCACAGAGAAGCCTACAGAGAACCCTGTACCCCAGAGAACACCACAGAGAACCCTGTACCACAGAGAACACCACAGAGAACCCTCTACCACAGAGAACACCACAGAGAACACTCTACCACAGAGAACCCTCTACAGCAGAGAACCCCACAGAGAATCCTGTACCACAGAGAACACCACAGAGAACCCTCTACTACAGAGAACACCACAGAAAAACATCTACCACAGGGAACACCACAGAGAACCCTCTACCACAGAGAACACCACAGAGAACCCTCTACCACAGACAACCCTCTACCACAGAGAAACCCACAGAGAACCCTGTACTACAGAGAACATCACAGAGAACACCACACAGAACACCACAGAGAACCCTCTACCACAGAGAACACCACAGAGAACACTCTACCACAGAGTGCCCTCTACCACAGAGAACCCTCTACAGCAGAGATCCCCACAGAGAACCCTGTACCACAGAGAACACCACAGAGAACACTCTACCACAGAGAACCCTCTATCACAGAGAACCCTCTACAGCAGAGAACCCCACAGAGAGCCCTGTACCACAGAGAACACCACAGAGAACCCTCTACCACAGAGATCACCACAGAGAACCCTCTACAACAGAGATCCCTCTACCACAGCGAACCCTCTACCACAGAGAACTCTCTACCACAGTGAACCCTCTACCACAGAGAACACCACAGAGTACCCTCTACCACAGAGAACACCACAGAGAACACCACAGAGAACCCTGTACCACAGAGAACACCACAAACCCTCTACCACAGAGAACACTACAGAGAACCCTCTACAACAGAGAACACCACAGAGAACCTTCTACCACAGAGAACACCGCAGAGAACCCTCTACCACAGAGAACACCACAGAGAACCCTCTACAACAGAGAACACCACAGAGAACCCTCTACCACAAGAGAGCAACACAGAGAACACACTACCACAGAGAACCCTCTACCACAGAGAACCCTCTACCACAGAGAACCCCAGAGAGACCCCTGTACCACAGAGAACACCACAGAGAACCCTCTCCCAGAGAGAACACCACAGAGAACACCACAGAGAACCCTCTACCACAGAGAATCCTACAGAGAACCCTGTACCCCAGAGAACACCACAGAGAACCCTATAGCACAGAGAACACCACAAAGAACCCTCTACCACAGAGAACACCACAGAGAACACTCTACCACAGAGAACCCTCTACTGCAGAGAACCCCACAGAGAATCCTGTACCACAGAGAACACCACAGAGAACCCTCTCCCAGAGAGAACACCACAGAGAACCCCACAGAGAATCCTGTACCACAGAGTACACCACACAGAACACCACAGAGAACCCTCTACCAGAGAGAACCCTGTACCACAGAGAACACCACAGAGAACACTCTACCACAGAGAACCCTCTATCACAGAGAACCCTCTACAGCAGAGAACCCCACAGAGAGCCCTGTACCACAGAAAACACCACAGAGAACCTTCTACCACAGAGATCACCACAGAGAACCCTCTACAACAGAGATCCCTCTACCACAGCGAACCCTCTACCACAGAGAACTCTCTACCACAGTGAACCCTCTACCACAGAGAACACCACAGAGTACCCTCTACCACAGAGAACACCACAGAGAACCCTGTACCACAGAGAACACCACAAACCCTCTACCACAGAGAACCCTGTCCCACAGATAACACCACAGAGAACCCTGTACCACAGAGAACACCACAGAGAACCCTCTACCACAGAGAACACCACAGAGAACCTTCTACCACAGAGAACACCGCAGAGAACCCTCTACCACAGAGAACACCACAGAGAACCCTCTACAACAGAGAACACCACAGAGAACCCTCTACCACAAGAGAGCAACACAGAGAACACTCTACCACAGAGAACCCTCTACCACAGAGAACCCTCTACCACAGAGAACCCCACAGAGAACCCTGTACCACAGAGAACACCACAGAGAACCCTCTCCCAGAGAGAACACCACAGAGAACACCACAGAGAACCCTCTACCACAGAGAACCCTACAGAGAACCCTGTACCCCAGAGAACACCACAGAGAACCCTATACCACAGAGAACACCACAGAGAACCCTCTACCACAGAGAACACCACAGAGAACACTCTACCACAGAGAACCCTCTACAGCAGAGAACCCCACAGAGAATCCTGTACCACAGAGAACACCACAGAGAACCCTCTCCCAGAGAGAACACCACAGAGAACCCCACAGAGAATCCTGTACCACAGAGTACACCACACAGAACACCACAGAGAACCCTCTACCAGAGAGAACCCTGTACCACAGAGAACACCACAGAGAACACTCTACCACAGAGAACCCTCTACCACAGAGAGCACCACAGAGAACCCTCTACCACTGAGAATAACACAGAGAACCCTGTACCACAGAGAACCCTCTACCACAGAGAACACCACAGAGTACCCTCTACCACAGAGAACCCTCTCCCACAGAGAACACCACAGAGAACCCTCTACCACAGAGAACCCTGAACCACACAGAACACCACAGAGAACCCTCTCACACAGAGAACACCTCAGAGAACCCTCTACCACAGAGAACACTCTACCACAGAGAACCCTCTACCACAGAGAACCCTCTCCCACAGAGAACACCACAGAGAACCCTCTACCACAGAGAACCCTGTACCACACAGAACACCACAGAGAACCCTCTCACACAGAGAACACCTCAGAGAACCCTCTACCACAGAGAACCCTTTACCACAGAGAACACCACAGAGAACCCTCTACCACAGAGAACAGCATAGAGAACCCTCTCCCAGAGATAACACCACAGAGAACACCACAGAGATCCCTCTACCACAGAGAACCCTGTACCACACAGAACACCACAGAGAACCCTGTACCACAGAGAACACCCCAGAGAACCCTCTACCACAGAGTACCCTGTACCACAGAGAACACAACAGAGAACACCACAGAGAACCCTCTACCACAGAGAACACCACAGAGAACCCTCTACCACAGAGAACCCTGTACCACAGAGAACCCTGTACCACTGAGAACACCACAGAGAACCCTCTACTACAGAGAACACCACAGAGAACCCTCTACCACAGGGAACACCACAGAGAACCTTCTACCACAGGGAACACCACAGAGGACCCTCTACCACAGACAACCCTCTACCACAGAGAACACCACAGAGAACCCTCTCCCAGAGAGAACACCACAGAGAACCCCACACAGAACCCTGTACCACAGAGAACACCCCAGAGAACCCTCTACCACAGAGTACCCTCTACCACAGACAACCCTCTTCCACAGAGAACACCTCAGAGAACCCTCTACCACAGAGAACCCTCTACACAGATAACCCGCTACCACAGAGAACACCACAGAGAACACTCGACCACAGAGAACACCGCAGAGAACCCTGTCCCACAGAGATCACCACAGAGAACCCTCGACCACAGAGAACACCGCAAAGAACCCTGTCCCACAGAGAACACCACAGAGAACCCTCTACCACAGAGAACACTACAGAGAACCCTCTACCACAGAGAACACCACAGAGAACCCTGTACCACAGAGAACACCACAGAGAACCCTGTACCACAGAGAACACCACAGAGAACCCTGTACCACAGAGAACCCTCTACCACAGAGAACCCTCTACCACAGAGAACACCACAGAGAACCTTCTACCACAGAGAACCCCACAGGGAACCCTGTACCACAGAGAACACCACAGAGAACCCTCGACCACAGAGAACACCACAGAGAACCCTGTACCACAGAGAACACCACAAACCCTCTACCACAGAGAACACTACAGAGAACCCTCTACCACAGAGAACACCACAGAGAACCTTCTACCACAGAGAACACCGCAGAGAACCCTCTACCACAGAGAACACCACAGAGAACCCTCTACAACAGAGAACACCACAGAGAACCCTCCACCACAAGAGAGCAACACAGAGAACACTATACCACAGAGAACCCTCTACCACAGAGAACCCTCTACCACAGAGAACCCCACAGAGAACCCTGTACCACAGAGAACACCACAGAGAACCCTCTCCCAGAGAGAACACCACAGAGAACACCACAGAGAACCCTCTACCACAGAGAACCCTACAGAGAACCCTGTACCCCAGAGAACACCACAGAGAACCCTATACCACAGAGAACACCACAGAGAACCCTCTACCACAGAGAACACCAGAGAGAACACTCTACCACAGAGAAGCCTCTACAGCAGAGAACCCCACAGAGAGCCCTGTACCACAGAGAACACCACAGAGAACCCTCTCCCAGAGAGAACACCACAGAGAACACCACAGAGAACCCTCTACCACAGAGAACCCTACAGAGAACCCTGTACCCAGGAGAACACCACAGAGAACACCACAGAGAACCCTGTACCACAGAGAACACCACAAATCCTCTACCACAGAGAACACTACAGAGAACCCTCTACCACAGACAACACCACAGAGAACCCTCTACCACAAGAGAGCAACACAGAGAACACTCTACCACAGAGAACCCTCTACCACAGAGAACCCTCTACCACAGAGAACCACACAGAGAACCCTCTACTACAGGGAACACCACAGAGAACCCTCTACCACAGAGAACACCACAGAGAACCCTCAACCACAGACAACCCTCTACCACAGAGAACACCACAGAGAACCCTCTACCACAAGAGAGCAACACAGAGAACGCTCTACCACAGAGAACACCTCAGAGAGCACCACAGAGAACCCTCTACCACAGAGAACACCACAGTGAACACTCTACCACAGAGAACCCTCTACCACAGAGAACCCCACAGAGAACCCTGTACCACAGAGAACACCACAGAGTACCCTGTACCACAGAGAACCCTCTACCACAGAGAACCCTCTACCACAGAGAACACCACAGAGAACCTTCTACCACAGAGAACCCCACAGGGAACCCTGTACCACAGAGAACACCACAGAGAACCCTCGACCACAGAGAACACCACAGAGAACCCTGTACCACAGAGAACACCACAAACCCTCTACCACAGAGAACACTACAGAGAACCCTCTACCACAGAGAACACCACAGAGAACCTTCTACCACAGAGAACACCGCAGAGAACCCTCTACCACAGAGAACACCACAGAGAACCCTCTACCACAGAGAACCCCACAGAGAACCCTGTACCACAGAGAACACCACAGAGAACCCTCTCCCAGAGAGAACACCACAGAGAACACCACAGAGAGCCCTCTACCACAGAGAACCCTACAGAGAACCCTGTACCCCAGAGAACACCACAGAGAACCCTATACCACAGAGAACACCACAGAGAACCCTCTACCACAGAGAACACCACAGAGAACACTCTACCACAGAGAAGCCAGTACAGCAGAGAACCCCACAGAGAGCCCTGTACCACAGAGAACACCACAGAGAACCCTCTCCCAGAGAGAACACCACAGAGAACACCACAGAGAACCCTCTACCACAGAGAACCCTACAGAGAACCCTGTACCCCAGAGAACACCACAGAGAACACCACAGAGAACCCTGTACCACAGAGAACACCACAAACCCTCTACCACAGAGAACACTACAGAGAACCCTCTACCACAGAGAACACCACAGAGAACCCTCTACCACAAGAGAGCAACACAGAGAACACTCTACCACAGAGAACCCTCTACCACAGAGAACCCTCTACCACAGAGAACCCCACAGAGAACCCTCTACTACAGGGAACACCACAGAGAACCCTCTACCACAGAGAACACCACAGAGAACCCTGTACCACAGAGAACCCTCTACCACAGAGAACACCACAGAGAACCCTCTACCACAAGAGAGCAACACAGAGAACACTCTACCACAGAGAACACCTCAGAGAACACCACAGAGAATCCTCTACCACAGAGAACCCTCTACCACAGAGAACCCTGTACCACAGAGAACACCACAGAGAACCCTCTACCACAGAGAACCCCACAGAGAACCCTGTACCACAGAGAACATCACAGAGAACACTCTACCACAGAGTACCCTCTACCACAGAGAACCCTCTACAGCAGAGAACCCCACAGAGAACCCTGTACCACAGAGAACACCACAGAGAACACTCTACCACAGAGAACCCTCCATCACACAGAACCCTCTACAGCAGAGAACCCCACAGAGAGCCCTGTACCACAGAGAACAGCACAGAGAGCCCTCTACCACAGAGATCACCACAGAGAACCCTCTACAACAGAGATCCCTCTACCACAGCGAACCCTCTACCACAGAGAACTCTCTACCACAGTGAACCCTCTACCACAGAGAACACCACAGAGTACCCTCTACCACAGAGAACACCACAGAGAACCCCACAGAGAACCCTGTACCACAGAGAACACCACAAACCCTCTACCACAGAGAACACTACAGAGAACCCTCTACCACAGAGAACACCACAGAGAACCTTCTACCACAGAGAACACCGCAGAGAACCCTCTACCACAGAGAACACCACAGAGAACCCTCTACAACAGAGAACACCACAGAGAACCCTCTACCACAAGAGAGCAACACAGAGAACACTCTACCACAGAGAACCCTCTACCACAGAGAACCCTCTACCACAGAGAACCCCACAGAGAACCCTGTACCACAGAGAACACCACAGAGAACCCTCTCACAGAGAGAACACCACAGAGAACACCACAGAGAACCCTCTACCACAGAGAACCCTACAGAGAACCCTGTACCCCAGAGAACACCACAGAGAACCCTATACCACAGAGAACACCACAGAGAACCCTCTACCACAGAGAACACCACAGAGAACACTCTACCACAGAGACCCCTCTACAGCAGAGAACCCCACAGAGAATCCTGTACCACAGAGAACACCACAGAGAACCCTCTCCCAGAGAGAACACCACAGAGAACCCCACAGAGAATCCTGTACCACAGAGAACCCCACAGAGAACCCTGTACCACACAGAACACCACAGAGAACCCTATACCACAGAGAACACCACAGAGAACCCTCTACCACAGAGAACACCACAGAGAACACTCTACCACAGAGACCCCTCTACAGCAGAGAACCCCACAGAGAATCCTGTACCACAGAGAACACCACAGAGAACCCTCTCCCAGAGAGAACACCACAGAGAACCCCACAGAGAATCCTGTACCACAGAGAACCCCACAGAGAACCCTGTACCACACAGAACACCACAGAGAACAATCTACCACAGAGAACACCACAGAGAACACTGTACCACAGAGAACACCACAGAGAACCCTCTACCAGAGAGAACCCTCTACCACAGAGAGCACCACAGAGAACCCTATACCACAGAGAACACCACAGAGAACCCTCTACCACAGAGAACACCACAGAGAACACTCTACCACAGAGAACCCTCTACCACAGAGAACACTACAGAGAACCCTCTACAACAGAGAACACCACAGAGAACCCTCCACCACAAGAGAGCAACACAGAGAACACTATACCACAGAGAACCCTCTACCACAGAGAACCCTCTACCACAGAGAACCCCACAGAGAACCCTGTACCACAGAGAACACCACAGAGAACCCTCTCCCAGAGAGAACGCCACAGAGAACACCACAGAGAACCCTCTACCACAGAGAACCCTACAGAGAACCCTGTACCCCAGAGAACACCACAGAGAACCCTATACCACAGAGAACACTCTACCACAGAGAACCCTCTACCACAGAGAACCCTGTACCACACAGAACACCACAGAGAACCCTCTCACTCAGAGAACACCTCAGAGAACCCTCTACCACAGAGAACCCTTTACCACAGAGAACACCACAGAGAACCCTCTACCACAGAGAACACCATAGAGAACCCTCTCCCAGAGATAACACCACAGAGAACACCACAGAGATCCCTCTACCACAGAGAACCCTGTACCACACAGAACACCACAGAGAACCCTGTACCACAGAGAACACCACAGAGAACCCTCTACCACAGAGTACCCTGTACCACAGAGAACACAACAGAGAACCCTCTACTACAGAGAACCCTACAGAGAACACTGTACCACAGAGAACACCACAGAGAACACCACAGAGAACCGTGTACCACAGAGAAACCTCTACCACAGAGAACCCTCTACCACAGAGAACACCACAGAGAACCCTCTACCACAGAGAACCCTACAGAGAACCCTGTACCCCAGAGAACACCACAGAGAACCCTGTACCACAGAGAACCCCACAGAGAACCCTCTCCCAGAGAGAACACCACAGAGAACACCACAGAGAACCCTCTACCACAGAGAACCCTACAGAGAACCCTGTACCCCAGAGAACACCACAGAGAACCCTATACCACAGAGAAAACCACAGAGAACCCTCTACCACAGAGAACACCACAGAGAACACTCTACCACAGAGAACCCTCTACAGCAGAGAACCCCACAGAGAATCCTGTACCACAGACCACACCACAGAGAACCCTCTCCCAGAGAGAACACCACAGAGAACCCCACAGAGAATCCTGTACCACAGAGAACCCCATAGAGAACCCTGTACCACACAGAACACCACAGAGAACAATCTACCACAGAGAACACCACAGAGAACACTGTACCACAGAGAACACCACAGAGAACCCTCTACCAGAGAGAACCCTGTACCACAGAGAACACCACAGAGAACACTCTACCACAGAGAACCCTCTACCACAGAGAGCACCACAGAGAACCCTCTACCACAGAGAATAACACAGAGGACCCTGTACCACAGAGAACCCTCTACCACAGAGAACACCACAGAGTACCCTGTACCACAGAGAACCCTCTCCCACAGAGAACACCACAGAGAACCCTCTACCACAGAGAACCCTGTACCACACAGAACACCACAGAGAACCCTCTCACACAGAGAACACCTCAGAGAACCCTCTACCACAGAGAACCCTTTACCACAGAGAACACCACAGAGAACCCTCTACCACAGAGAACACCATAGAGAACCCTCTCCCAGAGATAACACCACAGAGAAGTCCACAGAGATCCCTCTACCACAGAGAACCCTGTACCACACAGAACACCACAGAGAACCCTGTACCACAGAGAACACCCCAGAGAACCCTCTACCACAGAGTACCCTGTACCACAGAGAACACAACAGAGAACACCACAGAGAACCCTCTACCACAGAGAACACCACAGAGACCCCTCTACCACAGAGAACCCTGTACCACAGAGAACCCTGTACCACTGAGAACACCACAGAGAACCCTCTACTACAGAGAACACCACAGAGAACCCTCTACCACAGGGAACACCACAAAGAACCTTCTACCACAGGGACCTCCACAGAGAACCCTCTACCACAGAGAACACCACAGAGAACCCTCTACCACAGACAACCCTCTACCACCGAGAACACCACAGAGAACCCTCTCCCAGAGAGAACACCACAGAGAACCCCACACAGAACCCTGTACCACAGAGAACACCCCAGAGAACCCTCTACCACAGTCTACCCTCTACCACAGACAACCCTCTTCCACAGAGAACACCTCAGAGAACCCTCTACCACAGAGAACCCTCTACACAGAGAACCCGCTACCACAGAGAACACCACAGAGAACCCTCGACCACAGAGAACACCGCAGAGAACCCTCGACCACAGAGAACACCGCAGAGAACCCTGTCCCACAGAGAACACCAAAGAGAACCCTCGACCACAGAGAACAACGCAGAGAACCCTGTCCCACAGAGAACACCACAGAGAACACTCTACCACAGAGAACACTACAGAGAACACCACAGAGAACCCTGTACCACAGAGAACACCACAAACCCTCTACCACAGAGAACACTACAGAGAACCCTCTACCACAGAGAACACCACAGAGAACCTTCTACCACAGAGAACTCTCTACCACAGTGAACCCTCTACCACAGAGAACACCACAGAGAACACCACAGAGAACCCTGTACCACAGAGAACACCACAAACCCTCTACCACAGAGAACACTACAGAGAACCCTCTACCACAGAGAACACCACAGAGAACCTTCTACCACAGAGAACACCGCAGAGAACCCTCTACCACAGAGAACACCACAGAGAACCCTCTACCACAGAGAACACCACAGAGAACCTTCTACCACAGAGAACTCTCTACCACAGTGAACCCTCTACCACAGAGAACACCACAGAAAACCCTCTACAACAGAGAACACCACAGAGAACCCTCTACCACAAGAGAGCAACACAGAGAACACTCTACCACAGAGAACCCTCTACCACAGAGAACCCTCTACCACAGAGAACCCCACAGAGAACCCTGTACCACAGAGAACCCCACAGAGAACCCTCTCCCAGAGAGAACACCACAGAGAACACCACAGAGAAACCTCTACCACAGAGAACCCTACAGAGAACCCTGTACCCCAGAGAACACCACAGAGAACCCTATACCACAGAGAAAACCACAGAGAACCCTCTACCACAGAGAACACCACAGAGAACACTCTACCACAGAGAACCCTCTACAGCAGAGAACCCCACAGAGAATCCTGTACCACAGACAACACCACAGAGAACCCTCTCCCAGAGAGAACACCACAGAGAACCCCACAGAGAATCCTGTACCACAGAGAACCCCATAGAGAACCCTGTACCACACAGAACACCACAGAGAACAATCTACCACAGAGAACACCACAGAGAACACTGTACCACAGAGAACACCACAGAGAACCCTCTACCAGAGAGAACCCTGTACCACAGAGAACACCACAGAGAACACTCTACCACAGAGAACCCTCTACCACAGAGAGCACCACAGAGAACCCTCTACCACAGAGAATAACACAGAGAACCCTGTACCACAGAGAACCCTCTACCACAGAGAACACCACAGAGTACCCTGTACCACAGAGAACCCTCTCCCACAGAGAACACCACAGAGAACCCTCTACCACAGAGAACCCTGTACCACACAGAACACCACAGAGAACCCTCTCACACAGAGAACACCTCAGAGAACCCTCTACCACAGAGAACCCTTTACCACAGAGAACACCACAGAGAACCCTCTACCACAGAGAACACCATAGAGAACCCTCTCCCAGAGATAACACCACAGAGAAGTCCACAGAGATCCCTCTACCACAGAGAACCCTGTACCACACAGAACACCACAGAGAACCCTGTACCACAGAGAACACCCCAGAGAACCCTCTACCACAGAGTACCCTGTACCACAGAGAACACAACAGAGAACACCACAGAGAACCCTCTACCACAGAGAACACCACAGAGACCCCTCTACCACAGAGAACCCTGTACCACAGAGAACCCTGTACCACTGAGAACACCACAGAGAACCCTCTACTACAGAGAACACCACAGAGAACCCTCTACCACAGGGAACACCACAAAGAACCTTCTACCACAGGGACCTCCACAGAGAACCCTCTACCACAGAGAACACCACAGAGAACCCTCTACCACAGACAACCCTCTACCACCGAGAACACCACAGAGAACCCTCTCCCAGAGAGAACACCACAGAGAACCCCACACAGAACCCTGTACCACAGAGAACACCCCAGAGAACCCTCTACCACAGTCTACCCTCTACCACAGACAACCCTCTTCCACAGAGAACACCTCAGAGAACCCTCTACCACAGAGAACCCTCTACACAGAGAACCCGCTACCACAGAGAACACCACAGAGAACCCTCGACCACAGAGAACACCGCAGAGAACCCTCGACCACAGAGAACACCGCAGAGAACCCGGTTCCACAGAGAACACCAAAGAGAACCCTCGACCACAGAGAACAACGCAGAGAACCCTGTCCCACAGAGAACACCACAGAGAACACTCTACCACAGAGAACACTACAGAGAACACCACAGAGAACCCTGTACCACAGAGAACACCACAAACCCTCTACCACAGAGAACACTACAGAGAACCCTCTACCACAGAGAACACCACAGAGAACCTTCTACCACAGAGAACTCTCTACCACAGTGAACCCTCTACCACAGAGAACACCACAGAGAACACCACAGAGAACCCTGTACCACAGAGAACACCACAAACCCTCTACCACAGAGAACACTACAGAGAACCCTCTACCACAGAGAACACCACAGAGAACCTTCTACCACAGAGAACACCGCAGAGAACCCTCTACCACAGAGAACACCACAGAGAACCCTCTACAACAGAGAACCCCACAGAGAAAACTGTACCACAGAGAACACCACAGAGAACCCTCTCCCAGAGAGTACCCTCTACCACAGAGAACCCTCTACAGCAGAGAACCCCACAGAGAACCCTGTACCACAGAGAACACCACAGAGAACACTCTACCACAGAGAACCCTCTACCACAGAGAACCCTCAACCACAGAGAACCCTCTACAGCACAGAACCCCACAGAGAGCCCTGTACCACAGAGAACACCACAGAGAACCCTCTACCACAGAGATCACCACAGAGAACCCTCTACAACAGAGATCCCTCTACCACAGCGAACCCTCTACCACAGAGAACTCTCTACCACAGAGAACCCTCTACCACAGAGAACACCACAGAGTACCCTCTACCACAGAGAACACCACAGAGAACCCTCTACCAGAGAGAACCCTGTACCACAGAGAACACCACAGAGAACACTCTACCACAGAGAACCCTCTACCACAGAGAGCACCACAGAGAACCCTCTACCACAGAGAATAACACAGAGAACCCTGTACCACAGAGAACCCTCTACCACAGAGAACACCACAGAGTACCCTGTACCACAGAGAACCCTCTCCCACAGAGAACACCACAGAGAACCCTCTACCACAGAGAACCCTGTACCACACAGAACACCACAGAGAACCCTCTCACACAGAGAACACCTCAGAGAACCCTCTACCACAGAGAACCCTTTACCACAGAGAACACCACAGAGAACCCTCTACCACAGAGAACACCATAGAGAACCCTCTCCCAGAGATAACACCACAGAGAAGACCACAGAGATCCCTCTACCACAGAGAACCCTGTACCACACAGAACACCACAGAGAACCCTGTACCACAGAGAACACCCCAGAGAACCCTCTACCACAGAGTACCCTGTACCACAGAGAACACAACAGAGAACACCACAGAGAACCCTCTACCACAGAGAACACCACAGAGACCCCTCTACCACAGAGAACCCTGTACCACAGAGAACCCTGTACCACTGAGAACACCACAGAGAACCCTCTACTACAGAGAACACCACAGAGAACCCTCTACCACAGGGAACACCACAAAGAACCTTCTACCACAGGGACCTCCACAGAGAACCCTCTACCACAGAGAACACCACAGAGAACCCTCTACCACAGACAACCCTCTACCACCGAGAACACCACAGAGAACCCTCTCCCAGAGAGAACACCACAGAGAACCCCACACAGAACCCTGTACCACAGAGAACACCCCAGAGAACCCTCTACCACAGTCTACCCTCTACCACAGACAACCCTCTTCCACAGAGAACACCTCAGAGAACCCTCTACCACAGAGAACCCTCTACACAGAGAACCCGCTACCACAGAGAACACCACAGAGAACCCTCGACCACAGAGAACACCGCAGAGAACCCTCGACCACAGAGAACACCGCAGAGAACCCTGTCCCACAGAGAACACCAAAGAGAACCCTCGACCACAGAGAACAACGCAGAGAACCCTGTCCCACAGAGAACACCACAGAGAACACTCTACCACAGAGAACACTACAGAGAACACCACAGAGAACCCTGTACCACAGAGAACACCACAAACCCTCTACCACAGAGAACACTACAGAGAACCCTCTACCACAGAGAACACCACAGAGAACCTTCTACCACAGAGAACTCTCTACCACAGTGAACCCTCTACCACAGAGAACACCACAGAGAACACCACAGAGAACCCTGTACCACAGAGAACACCACAAACCCTCTACCACAGAGAACACTACAGAGAACCCTCTACCACAGAGAACACCACAGAGAACCTTCTACCACAGAGAACACCGCAGAGAACCCTCTACCACAGAGAACACCACAGAGAACCCTCTACAACAGAGAACCCCACAGAGAAAACTGTACCACAGAGAACACCACAGAGAACCCTCTCCCAGAGAGTACCCTCTACCACAGAGAACCCTCTACAGCAGAGAACCCCACAGAGAACCCTGTACCACAGAGAACACCACAGAGAACACTCTACCACAGAGAACCCTCTACCACAGAGAACCCTCAACCACAGAGAACCCTCTACAGCACAGAACCCCACAGAGAGCCCTGTACCACAGAGAACACCACAGAGAACCCTCTACCACAGAGATCACCACAGAGAACCCTCTACAACAGAGATCCCTCTACCACAGCGAACCCTCTACCACAGAGAACTCTCTACCACAGAGAACCCTCTACCACAGAGAACACCACAGAGTACCCTCTACCACAGAGAACACCACAGAGAACACCACAGAGAACCCTGTACCACAGAGAACACCACAAACCCTCTACCACAGAGAACACTACAGAGAACCTTCTACCACAGAGAACACCACAGAGAACCTTCTACCACAGAGAACACGGCAGAAAACCCTCTACCACAGAGTACCCTGTACCACAGAGAACACAACAGAGAACACCACAGAGAACCCTCTACCACAGAGAACACCACAGAGAACACTCTACCACAGACAACCCTCTACAACAGAGAACACCACAGAGAACCCTCTACCACAAGAGAGCAACACAGAGAACACTCTACCACAGAGAACACCTCAGAGAGCACCACAGAGAACCCTCTACCACAGAGAACACCACAGTGAACACTCTACCACAGAGAACCCTCTACCACAGAGAACCCCACAGAGAACCCTGTACCACAGAGAACACCACAGAGAACCCTCTACCACAGAGAACCCCACAGAGAACCCTGTACCACAGAGAACATCACAGAGAACACCACACAGAACACCACAGAGAACCCTCTACCACAGAGAACACCACAGAGAACACTCTACCACAGAGTACCCTCTACCACAGAGAACCCTCTACAGCAGAGAACCCCACAGAGAACCCTGTACCACAGAGAACACCACAGAGAACACTCTACCACAGAGAACCCTCTACCACAGAGAACCCTCTACAGCAGAGAACCCCACAGAGAGCCCTGTACCACAGAGAACACCACAGAGAACCCTCTACCACAGAGATCACCACAGAGAATCCTCTACAACAGAGATCCCTCTACCACAGCGAACCCTCTACCACAGAGAACTCTCTACCACAGTGAACCCTCTACCACAGAGAACACCACAGAGTACCCTCTACCACAGAGAACACCACAGAGAACACCACAGAGAACCCTGTACCACAGAGAACACCACAAACCCTCTACCACAGAGAACACTACAGAGAACCCTCTACCACAGAGAACACCACAGAGAACCTTCTACCACAGAGAACACCGCAGAGAACCCTCTACCACAGAGAACACCACAGAGAACCCTCTACAACAGAGAACACCACAGAGAACCCTCTACCACAAGAGAGCAACACAGAGAACACTCTACCACAGAGAACCCTCTACCACAGAGAACCCTCTACCACAGAGAACCCCACAGAGAACCCTGTACCACAGAGAACCCCACAGAGAACCCTCTCCCAGAGAGAACACCACAGAGAACACCACAGAGAACCCTCTACCACAGAGAACCCTACAGAGAACCCTGTACCCCAGAGAACACCACAGAGAACCCTATACCACAGAGAAAACCACAGAGAACCCTCTACCACAGAGAACACCACAGAGAACACTCTACCACAGAGAACCCTCTACAGCAGAGAACCCCACAGAGAATCCTGTACCACAGACAACACCACAGAGAACCCTCTCCCAGAGAGAACACCACAGAGAACCCCACAGAGAATCCTGTACCACAGAGAACCCCATAGAGAACCCTGTACCACACAGAACACCACAGAGAACAATCTACCACAGAGAACACCACAGAGAACACTGTACCACAGAGAACACCACAGAGAACCCTCTACCAGAGAGAACCCTGTACCACAGAGAACACCACAGAGAACACTCTACCACAGAGAACCCTCTACCACAGAGAGCACCACAGAGAACCCTCTACCACAGAGAATAACACAGAGAACCCTGTACCACAGAGAACCCTCTACCACAGAGAACACCACAGAGTACCCTGTACCACAGAGAACCCTCTCCCACAGAGAACACCACAGAGAACCCTCTACCACAGAGAACCCTGTACCACACAGAACACCACAGAGAACCCTCTCACACAGAGAACACCTCAGAGAACCCTCTACCACAGAGAACCCTTTACCACAGAGAACACCACAGAGAACCCTCTACCACAGAGAACACCATAGAGAACCCTCTCCCAGAGATAACACCACAGAGAAGTCCACAGAGATCCCTCTACCACAGAGAACCCTGTACCACACAGAACACCACAGAGAACCCTGTACCACAGAGAACACCCCAGAGAACCCTCTACCACAGAGTACCCTGTACCACAGAGAACACAACAGAGAACACCACAGAGAACCCTCTACCACAGAGAACACCACAGAGACCCCTCTACCACAGAGAACCCTGTACCACAGAGAACCCTGTACCACTGAGAACACCACAGAGAACCCTCTACTACAGAGAACACCACAGAGAACCCTCTACCACAGGGAACACCACAAAGAACCTTCTACCACAGGGACCTCCACAGAGAACCCTCTACCACAGAGAACACCACAGAGAACCCTCTACCACAGACAACCCTCTACCACAGAGAACACCACAGAGAACCCTCTCCCAGAGAGAACACCACAGAGAACCCCACACAGAACCCTGTACCACAGAGAACACCCCAGAGAACCCTCTACCACAGTCTACCCTCTACCACAGACAACCCTCTTCCACAGAGAACACCTCAGAGAACCCTCTACCACAGAGAACCCTCTACACAGAGAACCCGCTACCACAGAGAACACCACAGAGAACCCTCGACCACAGAGAACACCGCAGAGAACCCTCGACCACAGAGAACACCGCAGAGAACCCTGTCCCACAGAGAACACCAAAGAGAACCCTCGACCACAGAGAACAACGCAGAGAACCCTGTCCCACAGAGAACACCACAGAGAACACTCTACCACAGAGAACACTACAGAGAACACCACAGAGAACCCTGTACCACAGAGAACACCACAAACCCTCTACCACAGAGAACACTACAGAGAACCCTCTACCACAGAGAACACCACAGAGAACCTTCTACCACAGAGAACTCTCTACCACAGTGAACCCTCTACCACAGAGAACACCACAGAGAACACCACAGAGAACCCTGTACCACAGAGAACACCACAAACCCTCTACCACAGAGAACACTACAGAGAACCCTCTACCACAGAGAACACCACAGAGAACCTTCTACCACAGAGAACACCGCAGAGAACCCTCTACCACAGAGAACACCACAGAGAACCCTCTACAACAGAGAACCCCACAGAGAAAACTGTACCACAGAGAACACCACAGAGAACCCTCTCCCAGAGAGTACCCTCTACCACAGAGAACCCTCTACAGCAGAGAACCCCACAGAGAACCCTGTACCACAGAGAACACCACAGAGAACACTCTACCACAGAGAACCCTCTACCACAGAGAACCCTCAACCACAGAGAACCCTCTACAGCACAGAACCCCACAGAGAGCCCTGTACCACAGAGAACACCACAGAGAACCCTCTACCACAGAGATCACCACAGAGAACCCTCTACAACAGAGATCCCTCTACCACAGCGAACCCTCTACCACAGAGAACTCTCTACCACAGAGAACCCTCTACCACAGAGAACACCACAGAGTACCCTCTACCACAGAGAACACCACAGAGAACACCACAGAGAACCCTGTACCACAGAGAACACCACAAACCCTCTACCACAGAGAACACTACAGAGAACCTTCTACCACAGAGAACACCACAGAGAACCTTCTACCACAGAGAACACGGCAGAAAACCCTCTACCACAGAGTACCCTGTACCACAGAGAACACAACAGAGAACACCACAGAGAACCCTCTACCACAGAGAACACCACAGAGAACACTCTACCACAGACAACCCTCTACAACAGAGAACACCACAGAGAACCCTCTACCACAAGAGAGCAACACAGAGAACACTCTACCACAGAGAACACCTCAGAGAGCACCACAGAGAACCCTCTACCACAGAGAACACCACAGTGAACACTCTACCACAGAGAACCCTCTACCACAGAGAACCCCACAGAGAACCCTGTACCACAGAGAACACCACAGAGAACCCTCTACCACAGAGAACCCCACAGAGAACCCTGTACCACAGAGAACATCACAGAGAACACCACACAGAACACCACAGAGAACCCTCTACCACAGAGAACACCACAGAGAACACTCTACCACAGAGTACCCTCTACCACAGAGAACCCTCTACAGCAGAGAACCCCACAGAGAACCCTGTACCACAGAGAACACCACAGAGAACACTCTACCACAGAGAACCCTCTACCACAGAGAACCCTCTACAGCAGAGAACCCCACAGAGAGCCCTGTACCACAGAGAACACCACAGAGAACCCTCTACCACAGAGATCACCACAGAGAATCCTCTACAACAGAGATCCCTCTACCACAGCGAACCCTCTACCACAGAGAACTCTCTACCACAGTGAACCCTCTACCACAGAGAACACCACAGAGTACCCTCTACCACAGAGAACACCACAGAGAACACCACAGAGAACCCTGTACCACAGAGAACACCACAAACCCTCTACCACAGAGAACACTACAGAGAACCCTCTACCACAGAGAACACCACAGAGAACCTTCTACCACAGAGAACACCGCAGAGAACCCTCTACCACAGAGAACACCACAGAGAACCCTCTACAACAGAGAACACCACAGAGAACCCTCTACCACAAGAGAGCAACACAGAGAACACTCTACCACAGAGAACCCTCTACCACAGAGAACCCTCTACCACAGAGAACCCCACAGAGAACCCTGTACCACAGAGAACCCCACAGAGAACCCTCTCCCAGAGAGAACACCACAGAGAACACCACAGAGAACCCTCTACCACAGAGAACCCTACAGAGAACCCTGTACCCCAGAGAACACCACAGAGAACCCTATACCACAGAGAAAACCACAGAGAACCCTCTACCACAGAGAACACCACAGAGAACACTCTACCACAGAGAACCCTCTACAGCAGAGAACCCCACAGAGAATCCTGTACCACAGACAACACCACAGAGAACCCTCTCCCAGAGAGAACACCACAGAGAACCCCACAGAGAATCCTGTACCACAGAGAACCCCATAGAGAACCCTGTACCACACAGAACACCACAGAGAACAATCTACCACAGAGAACACCACAGAGAACACTGTACCACAGAGAACACCACAGAGAACCCTCTACCAGAGAGAACCCTGTACCACAGAGAACACCACAGAGAACACTCTACCACAGAGAACCCTCTACCACAGAGAGCACCACAGAGAACCCTCTACCACAGAGAATAACACAGAGAACCCTGTACCACAGAGAACCCTCTACCACAGAGAACACCACAGAGTACCCTGTACCACAGAGAACCCTCTCCCACAGAGAACACCACAGAGAACCCTCTACCACAGAGAACCCTGTACCACACAGAACACCACAGAGAACCCTCTCACACAGAGAACACCTCAGAGAACCCTCTACCACAGAGAACCCTTTACCACAGAGAACACCACAGAGAACCCTCTACCACAGAGAACACCATAGAGAACCCTCTCCCAGAGATAACACCACAGAGAAGTCCACAGAGATCCCTCTACCACAGAGAACACCCCAGAGAACCCTCTACCACAGAGTACCCTGTACCACAGAGAACACAACAGAGAACACCACAGAGAACCCTCTACCACAGAGAACACCACAGAGACCCCTCTACCACAGAGAACACCACAGAGAACCTTCTACCACAGAGAACACCACAGAGAACGCTGTACCACAGAGAACACCACAGAGAACCTTCTACCACAGAGAACACCGCAGAGAACCCTGTACCACAGAGAACACCATAGAGATCCCTCTACCACAGAGAACCCTACAGAGAACCCTGTACCCCAGAGAACACCACAGAGAACCCTGTACCACAGAGAACACCACAGAGAACCCTCTACCACAGAGAACACCACAGAGAACACTCTACCACAGAGAACCCTCTACCACAGAGAACACCACAGAGAACCTTCTACCACAGAGAACACCACAGAGAACCCTCTACCACAGAGAACACCACAGAGAACCTTCTACCACAGAGAACACCACAGAGAACCTTCTACCACAGAGAACACCGCAGAGAACCCTGTCCCACAGAGAACACCAAAGAGAACCCTCGACCACAGAGAACAACGCAGAGAACCCTGTCCCACAGAGAACACCACAGAGAACACTCTACCACAGAGAACACTACAGAGAACCCTCTACCACAGAGAACACCACAGAGAACCCTGTACCACAGAGAACACCACAGAGAACCCTGTACCACAGAGAACACCACAGAGATCCCTATACCACAGAGAACCCTCTACCACAGAGAACCCTCTACCACAGAGAACACCACAGAGAACCTTCTACCACAGAGAACCCCACAGGGAACCCTGTACCACAGAGAACACCACAGAGAACCCTCTACCACAGAGAACCCTACAGAGAACCCTGTACCCCAGAGAACACCGCAGTGAACCCTGTCCCACAGAGAACACCACAGAGAACCCTGTACCACAGAGAACACCACAAACCCTCTACCACAGAGAACACTACAGAGAACCCTCTACCACAGAGAACACCACAGAGAACCTTCTACCACAGAGAACACCGCAGAGAACCCTCTACCACAGAGAACACCACAGAGAACCCTCTACAACAGAGAACACCACAGAGAACCCTCCACCACAAGAGAGCAACACAGAGAACACTCTACCACAGAGAACCCTCTACCACAGAGAACCCTCTACCACAGAGAACCCCACAGAGAACCCTGTACCACAGAGAACACCACAGAGAACCCTCTCCCAGAGAGAACACCACAGAGAACACCACAGAGAACCCTCTACCACAGAGAACCTTACAGAGAACCCTGTACCCCAGAGAACACCACAGAGAACCCTATACCACAGAGAACACCACAGAGAACACTCTACCACAGAGAACCCTCTACCACAGAGAAGCATCTACAGCAGAGAACCCCACAGAGAGCCCTGTACCACAGAGAACACCACAGAGAACCCTCTACCACAGAGATCACCACAGAGAACACTCTACAACAGAGATCCCTCTACCACAGCGAACCCTCTACCACAGAGAACTCTCTACCACAGTGAACCCTCTACCACAGAGAACACCACAGAGTACACCACAGAGAACCCTGTACCACAGAGAACACCACAGAGAACCCTCTACCACAGAGAACACCACAGAGATCACTCTACCACAGAGAACCCTCTACAACAGAGAACCCTCTACCACAGAGAACCCCACAGAGAACCCTGTACCACAGAGAACACCATAGAGATCCCTCTACCACAGAGAACCCTACAGAGAACCCTGTACCCCAGAGAACACCACAGAGAACCCTGTACCACAGAGAACACCACAGAGAACACTCTACCACAGAGAACACCACAGAAAACACTCTACCACAGAGAACCCTCTACCACAGAGAACACCACAGAGAACCTTCTACCACAGAGAACACCGCAGAGAACCCTGTACCACAGAGAACACCATAGAGATCCCTCTACCACAGAGAACCCTACAGAGAACCCTGTACCCCAGAGAACACCACAGAGAACCCTGTACCACAGAGAACATCACAGAGAACCCTCTACCACAGAGAAAACCACAGAGAACACTCTACC
This sequence comes from Hypanus sabinus, assembly GCF_030144855.1. NCBI lineage: Eukaryota > Metazoa > Chordata > Chondrichthyes > Myliobatiformes > Dasyatidae > Hypanus > Hypanus sabinus. The sequence goes on along the minus strand of NC_082738.1, from coordinate 36,667,426 downwards.
ACAGAGAACCCTCTACCACAGAGAACCCTCTACCACAGAGAACACCACAGAGAACCTTCTACCACAGAGAACACCACAGAGAACCCTCTACCACAGAGAACACCACAGAGAACCTTCTACCACAGAGAACACCACAGAGAACCTTCTACCACAGAGAACACCACAGAGAACCCTCTACCACAGAGAACACCACAGAGAACACTCTACCACAGAGAACCCTCTACCACAGAGAACCCTCTACAGCAGAGAACCCCACAGAGAACTCTGTACCACAGAGAACACCATAGAGATCCCTCTACCACAGAGAACCCTACAGAGAACCCTGTACCCCAGAGAACACCACAGAGAACCCTGTACCACAGAGAACACCACAGAGAACCCTCTACCACAGAGAACACCACAGAGAACACTCTACCACAGAGAACCCTCTACCACAGAGAACACCACAGAGAACCTTCTACCACAGAGAACACCGCAGAGAACCCTGTACCACAGAGAACACCATAGAGATCCCTCTACCACAGAGAACCCTACAGAGAACCCTGTACCCCAGAGAACACCACAGAGAACCCTGTACCACAGAGAACGCCACAGAGAACCCTCTACCACAGAGAACACCACAGAGAACACTCTACCACAGAGAACCCTCTACCACAGAGAACACCACAGAGAACCTTCTACCACAGAGAACACCACAGAGAACCCTCTACCACAGAGAACACCACAGAGAACACTCTACCACAGAGAACCCTCTACCACAGAGAACCCTCTACAGCAGAGAACCCCACAGAGAACCCTGTACCACAGAGAACACCATAGAGATCCCTCTACCACAGAGAACCCTACAGAGAACCCTGTACCCCAGAGAACACCACAGAGAACACCACAGAGAACCCTGTACCACAGAGAACACCACAGAGAACCCTCTACCACAGAGAACACCACAGAGAACCCTCTACCACAGAGAACACCACAGAGAACACTCTACCACAGAGAACCCTCTACCACAGAGAACCCTCTACAGCAGAGAACCCCACAGAGAACCCTGTACCACAGAGAACACCATAGAGATCCCTCTACCACAGAGAACCCTACAGAGAACCCTGTACCCCAGAGAACACCACAGAGAACACCACAGAGAACCCTGTACCACAGAGAACACCACAGAGAACCCTCTACCACAGAGAACACCACAGAGAACACTCTACCACAGAGAACCCTCTACCACAGAGAACCCTCTACAGCAGAGAACCCCACAGAGAGCCCTGTTCCACAGAGAACACCACAGAGAACCCTCTACCACAGAGATCACCACAGAGAACCCTCTACAACAGAGATCCCTCTACCACAGCGAACCCTCTACCACAGAGAACTCTCTACCACAGTGAACCCTCTACCACAGAGAACACCACAGAGTACACCACAGAGAACCCTGTACCACAGAGAACACCACAGAGAACCCTCTACCACAGAGAACACCACAGAGATCACTCTACCACAGAGAACCCTCTACAACAGAGAACCCTCTACCACAGAGAACCCCACAGAGACCCCTGTACCACAGAGAACACCATAGAGATCCCTCTACCACAGAGAACCCTACAGAGAACCCTGTACCCCAGAGAACACCACAGAGAACCCTGTACCACAGAGAACACCACAGAGAACCCTCTACCACAGAGAACACTCTACCACAGAGAACCCTCTACCACAGAGAACACCACAGAGAACCTTCTACCACAGAGAACACCGCAGAGAACCCTGTACCACAGAGAACACCATAGAGATCCCTCTACCACAGAGAACCCTACAGAGAACCCTGTACCCCAGAGAACACCACAGAGAACCCTGTACCACAGAGAACACCACAGAGAACCCTATACCACAGAGAACACCACAGAGAACCCTCTACCACAGAGAACACCATAGAGAACACTCTACCACAGAGAACCCTCTACCACAGAGAACCCTCTACAGCAGAGCACCCCACAGAGAGCCCTGTACCACAGAGAACACCACAGAGAACCCTCTACCACAGAGATCACCACAGAGAACCCTCTACAACAGAGATCCCTCTACCACAGCGAACCCTCTACCACAGAGAACTCTCTACCACAGTGAACCCTCTACCACAGAGAACACCACAGAGAACACCACAGAGAACCCTGTACCACAGACAACACCACAAACCCTCTACCACAGAGAACACTACAGAGAACCCTCTACCACTGAGAACACCACAGAGAACCTTCTACCACAGAGAACACCGCAGAGAACCCTCTACCACAGAGAACACCACAGAGAACCCTCTACCACAAGAGAGCAACACAGAGAACACTCTACCACAGAGAACCCTCTACCACAGAGAACCCCACAGAGAACCCTGTACCACAGAGAACACCACAGAGAACCCTCTCCCAGAGAGAACACCGCAGAGAACACCACAGAGAACCCTCTACAGCAGAGAACCCCACAGAGAATCCTGTACCACAGAGAACACCACAGAGAACCCTCTCCCAGAGAGAACACCACAGAGAACCCCACAGAGAACCCTGTACCACACAGAACACCACAGAGAACAATCTACCACACAGAACACCACAGACAACCCTCTACCAGAGAGAACCCTGTACCACAGAGAACACTCTACCACAGAGAACCCTCTACCACAGAGAGCACCACAGAGAACCCTCTACCACAGAGAATAACACAGAGAACCCTGTACCACAGAGAACCCTCTACCACAGAGAACACCACAGAGTACCCTCTACCACAGAGAACCCTCTCCCAAAGAGAACACCACAGAGAACCCTCTACCACAGAGAACCCTGTACCACACAGAACCGTCTACCACAGAGAACCCTCTCCCACAGAGAACACCACAGAGAACCCTCTACCACAGAGAACCCTGTACCACACAGAACACCACAGAGAACCCTCTCACACAGAGAACACCTCAGAGAACCCTCTACCACAGAGAACCCTTTACCACAGAGAACACCACAGAGAACCCTCTACCACAGAGAACACCATAGAGAACCCTCTCCCAGAGATAACACCACAGAGAACACCACAGAGATCCCTCTACCACAGAGAACCCTGTACCACACAGAACACCACAGAGAACCCTGTACCACAGAGAACACCACAGAGAACCCTCTACCACAGAGTACCCTGTACCACAGAGAACACAACAGAGAACACCACAGAGAACCCTCTACCACAGAGAACACCACAGAGACCCCTCTACCACAGAGAACCCTGTACCACTGAGAACACCACAGAGAACCCTGTACCACTGAGAACACCACAGAGAACCCTCTACTACAGAGAACACCACAGAGAACCCTCTACCACAGGGAACACCACAGAGAACCTTCTACCATAGGGAACACCACAGAGAACCCTCTACCACATACAACCCTCTACCACAGAGAACACCACAGAGAACCCTCTCCCAGAGAGAACACCACAGAGAACCCCACACAGAACCCTGTACCACAGAGAACACCCCAGAGAACCCTCTACCACAGAGAACCCTGTACCACTGAGAACACCACAGAGAACCCTCTACTACAGAGAACACCACAGAGAACCCTCTACCACAGGGAACACCACAGAGAACCTTCTACCATAGGGAACACCACAGAGAACCCTCTACCACAGACAACCCTCTTCCACAGAGAACACCTCAGAGAACCCTCTACCACAGAGAACCCTCTACACAGAGAACCCGCTACCACAGAGAACACCACAGAGAACCCTCTACCACAGAGAATACTGTACGACAGAGAACCCTCTACCACATTGAACACCACAGAATACCCTCTACCACAGAGAACCCTCTCCCAAAGAGAACACCACAGAGAACCCTCTACCACAGAGAACCCTGTACCACACAGAACACCACAGAGAACCCTCTCACACAGAGAACACCTCAGAGAACCCTCTACCACAGAGAACACTACAGAGAACCCTCTACCACAGAGAACACCACAGAGAACCTTCTACCACAGAGAACACCACAGAGAACACTCTACCACAGAGAACCCTCTACCACAGAGAACCCTCTACAGCAGAGAACCCCACAGAGAACCCTGTACCACAGAGAACACCATAGAGATCCCTCTACCACAGAGAACCCTACAGAGAACCCTGTACCCCAGAGAACACCACAGAGAACACCACAGAGAACCCTGTACCACAGAGAACACCACAGAGAACCCTCTACCACAGAGAACACCACAGAGAACACTCTACCACAGAGAACCCTCTACCACAGAGAACACCACAGATAACCTTCTACCACAGAGAACACCGCAGAGAACCCTCTACCACAGAGAACACCACAGAGAACCCTCTACAACAGAGAACACCACAGAGAACCCTCTACCACAGAGAAACCTCTACCACAGAGAACCCTCTACCACAGAGAACACCACAGAGAACCCTGTACCACAGAGAACACCACAGAGAACCCTCTACCACAGAGAACACCACAGAGAACACTCTACCACAGAGAACCCTCTACAGCAGAGAACCCCACAGAGAATCCTGTACCACAGAGAACACCACAGAGAACCCTCTCCCAGAGAGAACACCACAGAGAAACCCACAGAGAATCCTGTACCACAGAGAACCCCACAGAGATCCCTCTACCACAGAGAACACCACAGAGAACCCTCTACCACAGAGAACACTGTACGACAGAGAACCCTCGACCACATTGAACTCCACAGAGAACCCTGTACCACAGAGAACACCACAGAGAACACCACAGAGAACCCTGTACCACAGAGAACACCACAGAGAACCCTCAACTACAGAGAACACCACAGAGAACCCTCTACCACAGGGAACACCACAGAGAACCCTCTACCACAGAGAACACCACAGAGAACCCTCTACCACAGACAACCCTCTACCACAGAGAACACCACAGAGAACCCTCTACCACAAGAGAGCAACACAGAGAACACTCTACCACAGAGAACACCTCAGAGAGCACCACAGAGAACCCTCTACCACAGAGAACACCACAGTGAACACTCTACCACAGAGAACCCTCTACCACAGAGAACCCCACAGAGAACCCTGTACCACAGAGAACACCACAGAGAACCCTCTACCACAGAGAACCCCACAAAGAACCCTGTACCACAGAGAACATCACAGAGAACACCACACAGAACACCACAGAAAAACCTCTACCACAGAGAACACCACAGAGAACACTCTACCACAGAGTACCCTCTACCACAGAGAACCCTCTACAGCAGAGAACCCCACAGAGAACCCTGTACCACAGAGAACACCACAGAGAACACTCTACCACAGAGAACCCTCTACCACAGAGAACCCTCTACAGCAGAGCACCCCACAGAGAGCCCTGTACCACAGAGAACACCACAGAGAACCCTCTACCACAGAGATCACCACAGAGAACCCTCTACAACAGAGATCCCTCTACCACAGCGAACCCTCTACCACAGAGAACTCTCTACCACAGTCAACCCTCTACCACAGAGAACACCACAGAGTACCCTCTAGCACAGAGAACACCACAGAGAACACCACAGAGAACCCTGTACCACAGAGAACACCACAAACCCTCTACCACAGAGAACACTACAGAGAACCCTCTACCACTGAGAACACCACAGAGAACCTTCTACCACAGAGAACACCGCAGAGAACCCTCTACCACAGAGAACACCACAGAGAACCCTCTACCACAAGAGAGCAACACAGAGAACACTCTACCACAGAGAACCCTCTACCACAGAGAACCCTCTACCACAGAGAACCCCACAGAGAACCCTGTACCACAGAGAACACCACAGAGAACCCTCTCCCAGAGAGAACACCGCAGAGAACACCACAGAGAACCCTCTACAGCAGAGAACCCCACAGAGAATCCTGTACCACAGAGAACACCACAGAGAACCCTCTCCCAGAGAGAACACCACAGAGAACCCCACAGAGAACCCTGTACCACACAGAACACCACAGAGAACAATCTACCACAGAGAACACCACAGAGAACAATCTACCACACAGAACACCACAGACAACCCTCTACCAGAGAGAACCCTGTACCACAGAGAACACTCTACCACAGAGAACCCTCTACCACAGAGAGCACCACAGAGAACCCTCTACCACAGAGAATAACACAGAGAACCCTGTACCACAGAGAACCCTCTACCACAGAGAACACCACAGAGTACCCTCTACCACAGAGAACCCTCTCCCAAAGAGAACACCACAGAGTACCCTCTACCACAGAGAACCCTCTCCCAAAGAGAACACCACAGAGAACCCTCTACCACAGAGAACCCTGTACCACACAGAACCCTCTACCACAGAGAACCCTCTCCCAAAGAGAACACCTCAGAGAACCCTCTACCACAGAGAACCCTTTACCACAGAGAACACCACAGAGAACCCTCTACCACAGAGAACACCATAGAGAACCCTCTCCCAGAGATAACACCACAGAGAACACCACAGAGATCCCTCTACCACAGAGAACACCACAGAGAACCCTCTACCACAGAGTACCCTGTACCACAGAGAACACAACAGAGAACACCACAGAGAACCCTCTACCACAGAGAACACCACAGAGACCCCTCTACCACAGAGAACCCTGTACCACTGAGAACACCACAGAGAACCCTGTACCACTGAGAACACCACAGAGAACCCTCTACTACAGAGAACACCACAGAGAACCCTCTACCACAGGGAACACCACAGAGAACCTTCTACCATAGGGAACACCACAGAGAACCCTCTACCACATACAACCCTCTACCACAGAGAACACCACAGAGAACCCTCTCCCAGAGAGAACACCACAGAGAACCCCACACAGAACCCTGTACCACAGAGAACACCCCAGAGAACCCTCTACCACAGAGAACCCTGTACCACTGAGAACACCACAGAGAACCCTCTACTACAGAGAACACCACAGAGAACCCTCTACCACAGGGAACACCACAGAGAACCTTCTACCATAGGGAACACCACAGAGAACCCTCTACCACAGACAACCCTCTTCCACAGAGAACACCTCAGAGAACCCTCTACCACAGAGAACCCTCTACACAGAGAACCCGCTACCACAGAGAACACCACAGAGAACCCTCTACCACAGAGAATACTGTACGACAGAGAACCCTCTACCACATTGAACACCACAGAATACCCTCTACCACAGAGAACCCTCTCCCAAAGAGAACACCACAGAGAACCCTCTACCACAGAGAACCCTGTACCACACAGAACACCACAGAGAACCCTCTCACACAGAGAACACCTCAGAGAACCCTCTACCACAGAGAACACTACAGAGAACCCTCTACCACAGAGAACACCACAGAGAACCTTCTACCACAGAGAACACCACAGAGAACACTCTACCACAGAGAACCCTCTACCACAGAGAACCCTCTACAGCAGAGAACCCCACAGAGAACCCTGTACCACAGAGAACACCATAGAGATCCCTCTACCACAGAGAACCCTACAGAGAACCCTGTACCCCAGAGAACACCACAGAGAACACCACAGAGAACCCTGTACCACAGAGAACACCACAGAGAACCCTCTACCACAGAGAACACCACAGAGAACACTCTACCACAGAGAACCCTCTACCACAGAGAACACCACAGAGAACCCTCTACCACAGAGAATACTGTACGACAGAGAACCCTCTACCACATTGAACACCACAGAATACCCTCTACCACAGAGAACCCTCTCCCAAAGAGAACACCACAGAGAACCCTCTACCACAGAGAACCCTGTACCACACAGAACACCACAGAGAACCCTCTCACACAGAGAACACCTCAGAGAACCCTCTACCACAGAGAACACTACAGAGAACCCTCTACCACAGAGAACACCACAGAGAACCTTCTACCACAGAGAACACCACAGAGAACACTCTACCACAGAGAACCCTCTACCACAGAGAACCCTCTACAGCAGAGAACCCCACAGAGAACCCTGTACCACAGAGAACACCATAGAGATCCCTCTACCACAGAGAACCCTACAGAGAACCCTGTACCACAGAGAACACCCCAGAGAACCCTCTACCACAGAGAACACCCCAGAGAACCCTCTACCACAGAGACCACCCCAGAGAACACCGCAGAGAACCCTGTACCACAGAGAACACCACAGAGAACCCTCTACCACAGAGAACACCACAGAGAACACCGCAGAGAACCCTGTACCACAGAGAACACAACAGAGAGCAACACAGAGAATACCACAGAGAACCCTGTACCACAGAGAACCCTCTACCACAGAGAATACCACAGAGAACCCTGTACCACAGAGAACCCTCTACCACAGAGAACTCCACAGAGAACCCTCTACCACAGAGAACCCTGTACCCCAGAGAACTCTCTACCACAGTGAACCCTCTACCACAGAGAACACCACGGAGAACCCTGTACCACAGAGAACACCACAGAGAACACTCTACCACAGAGTACCCTCTACCACAGAGAACCCTCTACAGCAGAGAACCCCACAGAGAACCCTGTACCACAGAGAACACCACAGAGAACACTCTACCACAGAGAACCCTCTACCACAGAGAACCCTCTACAGCAGAGCACCCCACAGAGAGCCCTGTACCACAGAGAACACCACAGAGAACCCTCTACCACAGAGATCACCACAGAGAACCCTCTACAACAGAGATCCCTCTACCACAGCGAACCCTCTACCACAGAGAACTCTCTACCACAGTCAACCCTCTACCACAGAGAACACCACAGAGTACCCTCTACCACAGAGAACACCACAGAGAACACCACAGAGAACCCTGTACCACAGAGAACACCACAAACCCTCTACCACAGAGAACACTACAGAGAACCCTCTACCACTGAGAACACCACAGAGAACCTTCTACCACAGAGAACACCGCAGAGAACCCTCTACCACAGAGAACACCACAGAGAACCCTCTACCACAAGAGAGCAACACAGAGAACACTCTACCACAGAGAACCCTCTACCACAGAGAACCCTCTACCACAGAGAACCCCACAGAGAACCCTGTACCACAGAGAACACCACAGAGAACCCTCTCCCAGAGAGAACACCGCAGAGAACACCACAGAGAACCCTCTACAGCAGAGAACCCCACAGAGAATCCTGTACCACAGAGAACACCACAGAGAACCCTCTCCCAGAGAGAACACCACAGAGAACCCCACAGAGAACCCTGTACCACACAGAACACCACAGAGAACAATCTACCACAGAGAACACCACAGAGAACAATCTACCACACAGAACACCACAGACAACCCTCTACCAGAGAGAACCCTGTACCACAGAGAACACTCTACCACAGAGAACCCTCTACCACAGAGAGCACCACAGAGAACCCTCTACCACAGAGAATAACACAGAGAACCCTGTACCACAGAGAACCCTCTACCACAGAGAACACCACAGAGTACCCTCTACCACAGAGAACCCTCTCCCAAAGAGAACACCACAGAGAACCCTCTACCACAGAGAACCCTGTACCACACAGAACCCTCTACCACAGAGAACCCTCTCCCACAGAGAACACCACAGAGAACCCTCTACCACAGAGAACCCTGTACCACACAGAACACCACAGAGAACCCTCTCACACAGAGAACACCTCAGAGAACCCTCTACCACAGAGAACCCTTTACCACAGAGAACACCACAGAGAACCCTCTACCACAGAGAACACCATAGAGAACCCTCTCCCAGAGATAACACCACAGAGAACACCACAGAGATCCCTCTACCACAGAGAACCCTGTACCACACAGAACACCACAGAGAACCCTGTACCACAGAGAACACCACAGAGAACCCTCTACCACAGAGTACCCTGTACCACAGAGAACACAACAGAGAACACCACAGAGAACCCTCTACCACAGAGAACACCACAGAGACCCCTCTACCACAGAGAACCCTGTACCACTGAGAACACCACAGAGAACCCTGTACCACTGAGAACACCACAGAGAACCCTCTACTACAGAGAACACCACAGAGAACCCTCTACCACAGGGAACACCACAGAGAACCTTCTACCACACAGAACACCACAGACAACCCTCTACCAGAGAGAACCCTGTACCACAGAGAACACTCTACCACAGAGAACCCTCTACCACAGAGAGCACCACAGAGAACCCTCTACCACAGAGAATAACACAGAGAACCCTGTACCACAGAGAACCCTCTACCACAGAGAACACCACAGAGTACCCTCTACCACAGAGAACCCTCTCCCAAAGAGAACACCACAGAGAACCCTCTACCACAGAGAACCCTGTACCACACAGAACCCTCTACCACAGAGAACCCTCTCCCAAAGAGAACACCTCAGAGAACCCTCTACCACAGAGAACCCTTTACCACAGAGAACACCACAGAGAACCCTCTACCACAGAGAACACCATAGAGAACCCTCTCCCAGAGATAACACCACAGAGAACACCACAGAGATCCCTCTACCACAGAGAACCCTGTACCACACAGAACACCACAGAGAACCCTGTACCACAGAGAACACCACAGAGAACCCTCTACCACAGAGTACCCTGTACCACAGAGAACACAACAGAGAACACCACAGAGAACCCTCTACCACAGAGAACACCACAGAGACCCCTCTACCACAGAGAACCCTGTACCACTGAGAACACCACAGAGAACCCTGTACCACTGAGAACACCACAGAGAACCCTCTACTACAGAGAACACCACAGAGAACCCTCTACCACAGGGAACACCACAGAGAACCTTCTACCATAGGGAACACCACAGAGAACCCTCTACCACATACAACCCTCTACCACAGAGAACACCACAGAGAACCCTCTCCCAGAGAGAACACCACAGAGAACCCCACACAGAACCCTGTACCACAGAGAACACCCCAGAGAACCCTCTACCACAGAGAACCCTGTACCACTGAGAACACCACAGAGAACCCTCTACTACAGAGAACACCACAGAGAACCCTCTACCACAGGGAACACCACAGAGAACCTTCTACCATAGGGAACACCACAGAGAACCCTCTACCACAGACAACCCTCTTCCACAGAGAACACCTCAGAGAACCCTCTACCACAGAGAACCCTCTACACAGAGAACCCGCTACCACAGAGAACACCACAGAGAACCCTCTACCACAGAGAATACTGTACGACAGAGAACCCTCTACCACATTGAACACCACAGAATACCCTCTACCACAGAGAACCCTCTCCCAAAGAGAACACCACAGAGAACCCTCTACCACAGAGAACCCTGTACCACACAGAACACCACAGAGAACCCTCTCACACAGAGAACACCTCAGAGAACCCTCTACCACAGAGAACACTACAGAGAACCCTCTACCACAGAGAACACCACAGAGAACCTTCTACCACAGAGAACACCACAGAGAACACTCTACCACAGAGAACCCTCTACCACAGAGAACCCTCTACAGCAGAGAACCCCACAGAGAACCCTGTACCACAGAGAACACCATAGAGATCCCTCTACCACAGAGAACCCTACAGAGAACCCTGTACCCCAGAGAACACCACAGAGAACACCACAGAGAACCCTGTACCACAGAGAACACCACAGAGAACCCTCTACCACAGAGAACACCACAGAGAACACTCTACCACAGAGAACCCTCTACCACAGAGAACACCACAGAGAACCCTCTACCACAGAGAATACTGTACGACAGAGAACCCTCTACCACATTGAACACCACAGAATACCCTCTACCACAGAGAACCCTCTCCCAAAGAGAACACCACAGAGAACCCTCTACCACAGAGAACCCTGTACCACACAGAACACCACAGAGAACCCTCTCACACAGAGAACACCTCAGAGAACCCTCTACCACAGAGAACACTACAGAGAACCCTCTACCACAGAGAACACCACAGAGAACCTTCTACCACAGAGAACACCACAGAGAACACTCTACCACAGAGAACCCTCTACCACAGAGAACCCTCTACAGCAGAGAACCCCACAGAGAACCCTGTACCACAGAGAACACCATAGAGATCCCTCTACCACAGAGAACCCTGTACCACAGAGAACACAACAGAGAACACCACAGAGAACCCTCTACCACAGAGAACACCACAGAGACCCCTCTACCACAGAGAACCCTGTACCACTGAGAACACCACAGAGAACCCTGTACCACTGAGAACACCACAGAGAACCCTCTACTACAGAGAACACCACAGAGAACCCTCTACCACAGGGAACACCACAGAGAACCTTCTACCACACAGAACACCACAGACAACCCTCTACCAGAGAGAACCCTGTACCACAGAGAACACTCTACCACAGAGAACCCTCTACCACAGAGAGCACCACAGAGAACCCTCTACCACAGAGAATAACACAGAGAACCCTGTACCACAGAGAACCCTCTACCACAGAGAACACCACAGAGTACCCTCTACCACAGAGAACCCTCTCCCAAAGAGAACACCACAGAGAACCCTCTACCACAGAGAACCCTGTACCACACAGAACCCTCTACCACAGAGAACCCTCTCCCAAAGAGAACACCTCAGAGAACCCTCTACCACAGAGAACCCTTTACCACAGAGAACACCACAGAGAACCCTCTACCACAGAGAACACCATAGAGAACCCTCCCCCAGAGATAACACCACAGAGAACACCACAGAGATCCCTCTACCACAGAGAACCCTGTACCACACAGAACACCACAGAGAACCCTGTACCACAGAGAACACCACAGAGAACCCTCTACCACAGAGTACCCTGTACCACAGAGAACACAACAGAGAACACCACAGAGAACCCTCTACCACAGAGAACACCACAGAGACCCCTCTACCACAGAGAACCCTGTACCACTGAGAACACCACAGAGAACCCTGTACCACTGAGAACACCACAGAGAACCCTCTACTACAGAGAACACCACAGAGAACCCTCTACCACAGGGAACACCACAGAGAACCTTCTACCATAGGGAACACCACAGAGAACCCTCTACCACATACAACCCTCTACCACAGAGAACACCACAGAGAACCCTCTCCCAGAGAGAACACCACAGAGAACCCCACACAGAACCCTGTACCACAGAGAACACCCCAGAGAACCCTCTACCACAGAGAACCCTGTACCACTGAGAACACCACAGAGAACCCTCTACTACAGAGAACACCACAGAGAACCCTCTACCACAGGGAACACCACAGAGAACCTTCTACCATAGGGAACACCACAGAGAACCCTCTACCACAGACAACCCTCTTCCACAGAGAACACCTCAGAGAACCCTCTACCACAGAGAACCCTCTACACAGAGAACCCGCTACCACAGAGAACACCACAGAGAACCCTCTACCACAGAGAATACTGTACGACAGAGAACCCTCTACCACATTGAACACCACAGAATACCCTCTACCACAGAGAACCCTCTCCCAAAGAGAACACCACAGAGAACCCTCTACCACAGAGAACCCTGTACCACACAGAACACCACAGAGAACCCTCTCACACAGAGAACACCTCAGAGAACCCTCTACCACAGAGAACACTACAGAGAACCCTCTACCACAGAGAACACCACAGAGAACCTTCTACCACAGAGAACACCACAGAGAACACTCTACCACAGAGAACCCTCTACCACAGAGAACCCTCTACAGCAGAGAACCCCACAGAGAACCCTGTACCACAGAGAACACCATAGAGATCCCTCTACCACAGAGAACCCTACAGAGAACCCTGTACCCCAGAGAACACCACAGAGAACACCACAGAGAACCCTGTACCACAGAGAACACCACAGAGAACCCTCTACCACAGAGAACACCACAGAGAACACTCTACCACAGAGAACCCTCTACCACAGAGAACACCACAGAGAACCCTCTACCACAGAGAATACTGTACGACAGAGAACCCTCTACCACATTGAACACCACAGAATACCCTCTACCACAGAGAACCCTCTCCCAAAGAGAACACCACAGAGAACCCTCTACCACAGAGAACCCTGTACCACACAGAACACCACAGAGAACCCTCTCACACAGAGAACACCTCAGAGAACCCTCTACCACAGAGAACACTACAGAGAACCCTCTACCACAGAGAACACCACAGAGAACCTTCTACCACAGAGAACACCACAGAGAACACTCTACCACAGAGAACCCTGTACCACACAGAACACCACAGAGAACCCTGTACCACAGAGAACACCACAGAGAACCCTCTACCACAGAGTACCCTGTACCACAGAGAACACAACAGAGAACACCACAGAGAACCCTCTACCACAGAGAACACCACAGAGACCCCTCTACCACAGAGAACCCTGTACCACTGAGAACACCACAGAGAACCCTGTACCACTGAGAACACCACAGAGAACCCTCTACTACAGAGAACACCACAGAGAACCCTCTACCACAGGGAACACCACAGAGAACCTTCTACCATAGGGAACACCACAGAGAACCCTCTACCACATACAACCCTCTACCACAGAGAACACCACAGAGAACCCTCTCCCAGAGAGAACACCACAGAGAACCCCACACAGAACCCTGTACCACAGAGAACACCCCAGAGAACCCTCTACCACAGAGAACCCTGTACCACTGAGAACACCACAGAGAACCCTCTACTACAGAGAACACCACAGAGAACCCTCTACCACAGGGAACACCACAGAGAACCTTCTACCATAGGGAACACCACAGAGAACCCTCTACCACAGACAACCCTCTTCCACAGAGAACACCTCAGAGAACCCTCTACCACAGAGAACCCTCTACACAGAGAACCCGCTACCACAGAGAACACCACAGAGAACCCTCTACCACAGAGAATACTGTACGACAGAGAACCCTCTACCACATTGAACACCACAGAATACCCTCTACCACAGAGAACCCTCTCCCAAAGAGAACACCACAGAGAACCCTCTACCACAGAGAACCCTGTACCACACAGAACACCACAGAGAACCCTCTCACACAGAGAACACCTCAGAGAACCCTCTACCACAGAGAACACTACAGAGAACCCTCTACCACAGAGAACACCACAGAGAACCTTCTACCACAGAGAACACCACAGAGAACACTCTACCACAGAGAACCCTCTACCACAGAGAACCCTCTACAGCAGAGAACCCCACAGAGAACCCTGTACCACAGAGAACACCATAGAGATCCCTCTACCACAGAGAACCCTACAGAGAACCCTGTACCCCAGAGAACACCACAGAGAACACCACAGAGAACCCTGTACCACAGAGAACACCACAGAGAACCCTCTACCACAGAGAACACCACAGAGAACACTCTACCACAGAGAACCCTCTACCACAGAGAACACCACAGAGAACCCTCTACCACAGAGAATACTGTACGACAGAGAACCCTCTACCACATTGAACACCACAGAATACCCTCTACCACAGAGAACCCTCTCCCAAAGAGAACACCACAGAGAACCCTCTACCACAGAGAACCCTGTACCACACAGAACACCACAGAGAACCCTCTCACACAGAGAACACCTCAGAGAACCCTCTACCACAGAGAACACTACAGAGAACCCTCTACCACAGAGAACACCACAGAGAACCTTCTACCACAGAGAACACCACAGAGAACACTCTACCACAGAGAACCCTCTACCACAGAGAACCCTCTACAGCAGAGAACCCCACAGAGAACCCTGTACCACAGAGAACACCATAGAGATCCCTCTACCACAGAGAACCCTACAGAGAACCCTGTACCACAGAGAACACCCCAGAGAACCCTCTACCACAGAGAACACCCCAGAGAACCCTCTACCACAGAGACCACCCCAGAGAACACCGCAGAGAACCCTGTACCACAGAGAACACCACAGAGAACCCTCTACCACAGAGAACACCACAGAGAACACCGCAGAGAACCCTGTACCACAGAGAACACAACAGAGAGCAACACAGAGAATACCACAGAGAACCCTGTACCACAGAGAACCCTCTACCACAGAGAATACCACAGAGAACCCTGTACCACAGAGAACCCTCTACCACAGAGAACTCCACAGAGAACCCTCTACCACAGAGAACCCTGTACCCCAGAGAACTCTCTACCACAGTGAACCCTCTACCACAGAGAACACCACGGAGAACCCTGTACCACAGATAACACCACAGAGAACCCTGTACCACAGAGAACACCACAAACCCTCTACCACAGAGAACACCACAAACCCTCTACCACAGAGAACACCACAGAGAACCCTGTACCACAGAGAACCGTCTACCACAGAGAACACCACAGAGAACCCTGTACCACAGAGAACCCTCTATGACAGAGAACACCACAGAGAACCCTCTACCACAGAGAACACCACAGAGAACCCTGTACCACAGAGAACACCACAGAGAACCCTGTACCACAGAGAACCCTCTACCACAGAGAACACCACAGAGAACCCTCTACCACAGAGAACACCACAGAGAACCCTGTACCACAGAGAACACCACAGAGAACACCACAGAGAACCCTGTACCACAGAGAACATCACAGAGAACACCACAGACAACCCTGTACCACAGAGAACCCTCTACCACAGAGAACACCACAGAGAACCCTGTACCACAGAGAACACCACAGAGAACCCTGTACCACAGAGAATACCACAGAGAACCTTCTACCACAGAGAACACCGCAGAGAACCCTCTACCACAGAGAACACAACAGAGAACACCACAGAGAACCCTCTACCAGAGAGAATACCACAGAGATCCCTGTACCACTGAGAACCCTCTACCACAGAGAACACCACAGAGAACCCTCTACCACAGAGAACACCCCAGAGAACCCTGTACCACAGAGAACACAACAGAGAACACCACAGAGAACCCTCTACCAGAGAGAATACCACAGAGATCCCTGTACCACTGAGAACCCTCTACCACAGAGAACACCACAGAGAACCCTCTACCACAGAGAACACAACAGAGAGCACCACAGAGAACCCTCTACCACAGAGAATACCACAGACAACCCTGTACCACTGAGAACCCTCTACCACAGAGAACACCACAGAGAACCCTCTACCACAGAGAACACAACAGAGAGCACCACAGAGAACCCTCTACCACAGAGAATACCACAGACAACCCTGTACCACAGAGAACCCTCTACCACAGAGAATACCACAGAGAACCCTGTACCACAGAGAACCCTCTACCACAGAGAACTCCACAGAGAACCCTCTACCACAGAGAACACCCCAGAGAACCCTCTACCACAGAGAACACAACAGAGAGCACCACAGAGAACCCTCTACCACAGAGAATACCACAGAGAACCCTGTACCACTGAGAACCCTCTACCACAGAGAACACCACAGAGAACCCTCTACCACAGAGAACACAACAGAGAGCACCACAGAGAACCCTCTACCACAGAGAATACCACAGACAACCCTGTACCACTGAGAACCCTCTACCACAGAGAACACCACAGAGAACCCTCTACCACAGAGAACACAACAGAGAGCACCACAGAGAACCCTCTACCACAGAGAATACCACAGACAACCCTGTACCACAGAGAACCCTCTACCACAGAGAATACCACAGAGAACCCTGTACCACAGAGAACCCTCTACCACAGAGAACTCCACAGAGAACCCTCTACCACAGAGAACACCCCAGAGAACCCTGTACCACAGAGAACACAACAGAGAGCACCACAGAGAACCCTCTACCACAGAGAAAACCACAGAGAACCCTGTACCACAGAGAACCCTCTACCACAGAGAATACCACAGAGAACCCTGTACCACAGAGAACCCTCTACCACAGAGAACTCCACAGAGAACCCTCTACCACAGAGAACACCCCAGAGAACCCTGTACCACAGAGAACACAACAGAGAGCACCACAGAGAACCCTCTACCACAGAGAATACCACAGAGAACCCTGTACCACAGAGAACCCTCTACCACAGAGAATACCACAGAGAACCCTGTACCACAGAGAACCCTCTACCACAGAGAACTCCACAGAGAACCCTCTACCACAGAGAACCCTGTACCACAGAGAACTCTCTACCACAGTGAACCCTCTACCACAGAGAACACCACAGAGAACCCTGTACCACAGAGAACACCAGAAACCCTCTACCACAGAGAACACCACAAACCCTCTACCACAGAGAACACCACAGAGAACCCTGTACCACAGAGAACCGTCTACCACAGAGAACACCACAGAGAACCCTCTACCACAGAGAACACCCCAGAGAACCCTGTACCACAGAGAACACAACAGAGAACACCACAGATAACCCTCTACCAGAGAGAATACCACAGAGATCCCTGTACCACTGAGAACCCTCTACCACAGAGAACACCACAGAGAACCCTCTACCACAGAGAACACAACAGAGAGCACCACAGAGAACCCTCTACCACAGAGAATACCACAGACAACCCTGTACCACAGAGAACCCTCTACCACAGAGAATACCACAGAGAACCCTCTACCACAGAGAACACCCCAGATAACCCTCTACCACAGAGAACACCACAGAGAACACTCTACCACAGAGAACTCCACAGAGAACCCTCTACCACAGAGAACCCTGTACCACAGAGAACTCTCTACCACAGTGAACCCTCTACCACAGAGAACACCACAGAGAACCCTCTACCACAGAGAACACCACAAACCCTCTACCACAGAGAACACCACAGAGAACCCTGTACCACAGAGAACCGTCTACCACAGAGAACACCACAGAGAACCCTGTACCACAGAGAACCCTCCTTCACAGAGAACACCACAGAGAACCCTCTACCACAGAGAACACCACAGAGAACCCTGTACCACAGAGAACACCACAGAGAACCCTGTACCACAGAGAACCCTCTACCACAGAGAACCCTCTACCACAGAGAACACCACAGAGAACCCTGTACCACAGAGAACACCGCAGAGAACACCACAGAGAACCCTGTACCACAGAGAACACCACAGAGAACACCACAGAGAACCCTGTACCACAGAGAACCCTCTACCACAGAGAACACCACAGAGAGCCCTGTACCACAGAGAACACCACAGAGAACCCTCTACCACAGAGAACACCACAGAGAACCCTCTACCACAGAGAACACCCCAGAGAACCCTGTACCACAGAGAACACAACAGAGAACACCACAGAGAACCCTCTACCAGAGAGAATACCACAGACAACCCTGTACCACAGAGAACCCTCTACCACAGAGAATACTGCAGAGAACCCTGTACCACAGAGAACCCTCTACCACAGAGAACTCCACAGAGAACCCTCTACCACAGAGAACCCTGTACCACAGAGAAGTCTCTACCACAGTGAACCCTGTACCACAGAGAACACCACAGAGAACCCTGTACCACAGAGAACACCACAGAGAACCCTTTACCACAGAGAACACCACAAACCCTCTACCACAGAGAACACCACAAACCCTCTACCACAGAGAACACCACAAACCCTCTACCACAGAGAACACCACAGAGAACCCTGTACCACAGAGAACCGTCTACCACAGAGAACACCACAGAGAACCCTGTACCACAGAGAACCCTCTATGACAGAGAACACCACAGAGAACCCTCTACCACAGAGAACACCACAGAGAACCCTGTACCACAGAGAACCCTCTACCACAGAGAACTCCACAGAGAACCCTCTACCACAGAGAACCCTGTACCACAGAGAACTCTCTACCACAGTGAACCCTGTACCACAGAGAACACCACAGAGAACCCTGTACCACAGAGAACACCACAAACCCTCTACCACAGAGAACACCACAAACCCTCTACCACAGAGAACACCACAGAGAACCCTGTACCACAGAGAACCGTCTACCACAGAGAACACCACAGAGAACCCTGTACCACAGAGAACCCTCTATGACAGAGAACACCACAGAGAACCCTCTACCACAGAGAACACCACAGAGAACCCTGTACCACAGAGAACACCACAGAGAACCCTGTACCACAGAGAACCCTCTACCACAGAGAACTCCACAGAGAACCCTCTACCACAGAGAACCCTGTACCACAGAGAACTCTCTACCACAGTGAACCCTCTACCACAGAGAACACCACAGAGAACCCTGTACCACAGAGAACACCACAAACCCTCTACCACAGAGAACACCACAAACCCTCTACCACAGAGAACACCACAGAGAACCCTGTACCACAGAGAACCGTCTACCACAGAGAACACCACAGAGAACCCTCTACCACAGAGAACACCCCAGAGAACCCTGTACCACAGAGAACACAACAGAGAACACCACAGAGAACCCTCTACCAGAGAGAATACCACAGAGATCCCTGTACCACTGAGAACCCTCTACCACAGAGAACACCACAGAGAACCCTCTACCACAGAGAACACAACAGAAAGCACCATAGAGAACCCTCTACCACAGAGAATACCACAGACAACCCTGTACCACAGAGAACCCTCTACCACAGAGAATACCACAGAGAACCCTCTACCACAGAGAACACCCCAGAGAACCCTCTACCACAGAGAACACCACAGAGAACACACTACCACAGAGAACACCACAGAGAACCCTGTACCACAGAGAACCCTGTACCACAGAGAACACCACAGAGAACCCTGTACCACAGAGAACCCTCTACCACACGGAACACCACAGAGAACCCTGTACCACAGAGAACTCCACAGAGAACCCTCTACCACAGAGAACCCTGTACCACAGAGAACTCTCTACCACAGTGAACCCTCTACCACAGAGAACACCACAGAGAACCCTGTACCACAGAGAACACCACAGAGAACCCTGTACCACAGAGAACACCACAAACCCTCTACCACAGAGAACACCACAGAGAACCCTGTACCACAGAGAACCGTCTACCACAGAGAACACCACAGAGAACCCTGTACCACAGAGAACCCTCTTTCACAGAGAACACCACAGAGAACCCTCTACCACAGAGAACACCACAGAGAACCCTGTACCACAGAGAACACCACAGAGAACCCTGTACCACAGAGAACCCTCTACCACAGAGAACCCTCTACCACAGAGAACACCACAGAGAACCCTGTACCACAGAGAACACCGCAGAGAACACCACAGAGAACCCTCTACCACAGAGAACACCACAGAGAGCCCTGTACCACAGAGAACACCACAGAGAACCCTCTACCACAGAGAACACCACAGAGAACCCTCTACCACAGAGAACACCCCAGAGAACCCTGTACCACAGAGAACACAACAGAGAACACCACAGAGAACCCTCTACCAGAGAGAATACCACAGACAACCCTGTACCACAGAGAACCCTCTACCACAGAGAATACCACAGACAACCCTGTACCACAGAGAACCCTCTACCACAGAGAATACTGCAGAGAACCCTGTACCACAGAGAACCCTCTACCACAGAGAACTCCACAGAGAACCCTCTACCACAGAGAACCCTGTACCACAGAGAACTCTCTACCACAGTGAACCCTGTACCACAGAGAACACCACAGAGAACCCTGTACCACAGAGAACACCACAAACCCTCTACCACAGAGAACACCACAAACCCTCTACCACAGAGAACACCACAAACCCTCTACCACAGAGAACACCACAGAGAACCCTGTACCACAGAGAACCGTCTACCACAGAGAACACCACAGAGAACCCTGTACCACAGAGAACCCTCTATGACAGAGAACACCACAGAGAACCCTCTACCACAGAGAACACCACAGAGAACCCTGTACCACAGAGAACCCTCTACCACAGAGAACCCTGTACCACAGAGAACCCTCTACCACAGAGAACACCACAGAGAACCCTCTACCACAGAGAACACCACAGAGAACCCTGTACCACAGAGAACACCACAGAGAACACCACAGAGAACCCTGTACCACAGAGAACACCACAGAGAACACCACAGAGAACCCTGTACCACAGAGAACCCTCTACCACAGAGAACACCACAGAGAACCCTGTACCACAGAGAACACCACAGAGAACCCTGTACCACAGAGAACACCACAGAGAACCTTCTACCACAGAGAACACCGCAGAGAACCCTCTACCACAGAGAACACAACAGAGAACACCACAGAGAACCCTCTACCAGAGAGAATACCACAGAGAACCCTCTACCACAGAGAACACCCCAGAGAACCCTGTACCACAGAGAACACCCCAGAGAACCCTGTACCACAGAGAACACAACAGAGAACACCACAGAGAACCCTCTACCAGAGAGAATACCACAGAGATCCCTGTACCACTGAGAACCCTCTACCACAGAGAACACCACAGAGAACCCTCTACCACAGAGAACACAACAGAGAGCACCACAGTGAACCCTCTACCACAGAGAATACCACAGACAACCCTGTACCACAGAGAACCCTCTGCCACAAAGAATACCACAGAGAACCCTGTACCACAGAGAACCCTCTACCACAGAGAACTCCACAGAGAACCCTCTACCACAGAGAACACCAGAGAGAACCCTGTACCACAGAGAACACCACAGAGAACCCTGTACCACAGAGAACACAACAGAGAGCCCCACAGAGGACCCTCTACCACAGAGAATACCACAGAGAACCCTGTACCACAGAGAACCCTCTACCACAGAGAATACCACAGAGAACCCTGTACCACAGAGAACCCTCTACCACAGAGAACTCCACAGAGAACCCTCTACCACAGAGAACTCTCTACCACAGTGAACCCTCTACCACAGAGAACACCACAGAGAACCCTGTACCACAGAGAATACCACAGAGAACCCTGTACCACAGAGAACACCACAAACCCTCTACCACAGAGAACACCACAAACCCTCTACCACAAAGAACACCACAGAGAACCCTGTACCACAGAGAACCGTCTACCACAGAGAACACCACAGAGAACCCTGTACCACAGAGAACCCTCTTTCACAGAGAACACCACAGAGAACCCTCTACCACAGAGAACACCACAGAGAACCCTGTACCACAGAGAACACCACAGAGAACCCTGTACCACAGCGAACCCTCTACCACAGAGAACACCACAGAGAACCCTCTACCACAGAGAACACCACAGAGAACCCTGTACCACAGAGAACACCACAGAGAACACCACAGAGAACCCTGTACCACAGAGAACACCACAGAGAACACCACAGAGAACCCTGTACCACAGAGAACCCTCTACCACAGAGAACACCACAGAGAGCCCTGTACCACAGAGAACACCACAGAGAACCCTCTACCACAGAGAACACCCCAGAGAACCCTGTACCACAGAGAACACAACAGAGAACACCACAGAGAACCCTCTACCAGAGAGAATACCACAGAGATCCCTGTACCACAGAGAACCCTCTACCACAGAGAACACCACAGAGAACCCTCTACCACAGAGAACACAACAGAGAGCACCACAGAGAACCCTCTACCACAGAGAATACCACAGACAACCCTGTACCACAGAGAACCCTCTACCACAGAGAACTCCACAGAGAACCCTCTACCACAGAGAACCCTGTACCACAGAGAACTCTCTACCACAGTGAACCCTGTACCACAGAGAACACCACAGAGAACCCTGTACCACAGAGAATACCACAGAGATCCCTGTACCACAGAGAACCCTCTACCACAGGGAACACCACAGAGAACCCTCTACCAGAGAGAATACCACAGAGATCCCTGTACCACAGAGAACCCTCTACCACAGAGAACACCACAGAGTACCCTCTACCACAGCGAACCCTCTACCACAGAGAACCCTCTACCACAGCGAACCCTCTACCACAGAGAACTCTCTACCACAGAGAACCCTCTACCACAGAGAACACCACAGAGAACCCTCTACCACAGATAACACCACAGAGAACCCTGTACCACAGAGAACCCTCTACCACAGAGAACTCCGCAGAGAACCCTCTACCACAGAGAACTCTGCTCCACTTGAAAATGCTGGAGATACTCAATGGGCCAGACAGCATCTGCTAGGAGTGATGCAGCATTAATGTGATTGGTTGATGACTTCTTTATATGTGATTCACCAACCTGAAATGTTGCCTTTGTTTTCCTCTCACTGAAGACTGCAGCACCAGCGGTGAGGACCAAGAAGGTCTGGACAAGGGAAGCACAGGAGCGCCTACAGGACTGCTTTGAATTGGTGGACTGGATTGTATTCGGGGATTCATCTTTGAATCTGGATGAGTATGCTGCAGTTGTTATAGACTTCATTAAAAGCTCTGTGGATGAGTGTGTCTGATGACCCAGGCCTGTACCAGAAACCCACATATGATTTGCGGAGGGTTACTTCAAGGGCAAAGAGACTATTTCAAATGAGGTTGGAGGCGACACTGGATGCACGGCAACTCTGGCAGGGTTTGCAAGACATTACTTCCTACAAAGTGAAACCCAGTAGCATGAATGGCAGCGATGCTTCACTATCAGATGAACTCAACACCTCCTATGCCCACTTTGAAAGGGAGAATACAATTGCAGCTGTGAAGATCCCTGCTTAACCTGATGACCCTGTGATCTCCATCTCAAAGGGCGATGTTAGGCTGTCTTTAAAGAGAGTGAACCCTCGCAAGGCGGAATGTCACAATGGAGTACCTGGTAAGGCTCTGAAAACCTGTGTCAACCAACTAGCAGAGTATTCAAGGACATTTTCAACCTCTCACTGCTAAGGGTGGAAATTCCCACTTGCTTCAAAAAGGCAACCAGTGCTTAAGAAGAATAATGTGAGCTGCCTTAATGACTATCGCCGGCCAGCGCTCACATCGACAGTGATGAAATGCTTCGAGAGGTTGGTCATGACTAGACTGAACTCCTGAACCCATTGCAGTTTGCCTATCGCCACAATAGGTCAATGGCAGATGCAATCTCAATGGCTCTCCACACGGCTTTAGACCACCTGGACAACACAAACACCTTCGTCAGGATGTTGTTCATTGACTATAGCTCAACATTTTATACCATCATTCCCACAATACTGATTGAGGAGTTGCAGAACCTGGGCCTTAGTACCTCTCTCTGCAATTGGATCCTCGACTTCCTAACTTCCTAAGACCACAATCTGTGCAGATTGGTGATAACATAACCTCCTCGCTGACGATCAAGACTGGCACACCTCAGGGGTGTGTGCTTAGCCCACTGCTCTACTCTATA
This sequence comes from Hypanus sabinus, assembly GCF_030144855.1. Taxonomy (NCBI): domain Eukaryota; kingdom Metazoa; phylum Chordata; class Chondrichthyes; order Myliobatiformes; family Dasyatidae; genus Hypanus; species Hypanus sabinus. Next base: position 36,642,096 of record NC_082738.1, on the reverse strand, counting down.
TACCCATGACTGTGTGGCGAGGCATAGCTCAAATACCATCTATAAATTTGCTGATGATACAACTATTGTTGGTAGAATCTCAGGTGATGAAGAGAGGGCGTACAGGAGTGAGATATGCCAACTAGTGGAATGGTGCTGCAGCAACAACCTGGCACTCAACGTCTGTAAGATGAAAAAGCTGATTGTGGACTTCCGGAAGGGTAAGATGGAGGAACACATACTAATCCTCATAGAGGGTTTAGAAGTGGAGAGAGTGAGTAGTTTCAAGTTCTTGGGTGCCAAGATCTCTGAGGATCTAACCTGATCCCAACATATCGATGTAGCTATAAAGAAGGCAAGACAGCAGCTATACTTCATTGGGAGTTTGAAGAGATTTTGCATGTCAACAAATACACTCGAAAACTTCTATAGTTGTACCTTGGAGAGCATTCTGACACACTGCATCACTGTCTGGTATGAAGGAGCTACTGCACAGGACTGAAAGAAGCTGCAGAAGGTTGTAAAACTAGTCCGCTCCATCTTGGGTACTAGCCTACAAAGTACCCAGGACAGCTTTTGGGAGTGGGGTCTCAGAAAGGCAGCGTCCATTATTAAGGACCTCCAGCACCCAGGACATGCCCTTTTCTCACTGTTACCATCAGGTAGAAGGTACAGAAGCCTGAAGGCACACACTCAGCGATTCAGGAACAGCTTCTTCCCCTCTGCCATCTGATTCCTAATGGACATTAAACCCTTGAACAATACCTCACTTTTTTCTTAATATACAGTATTTCTGTTTTTGCACTTTTAAAAATCTATTCAATATATGCAATTGATTTACTTGTTTATTTATTATTATTATTATTCTTATTTTATTTTTTCTCTCTCTGTTAGATTATGTATTGCATTGAACTGCTGCTGCTCAGTTAACAAATTTCACGCCACATGCTGGTGTTAATAAACCTGATTTTGATTCTGATTCTGACATGCTGAGTATATCCAATGATTTAAGCTTTTGATTTAGGGTCTTAGCATCTGCAATTTTTTTAAATGTTGCTTTTTGATCTCTTCTTAATCCCTTCATACTTCTGCCAGTCACATAGGATGGTGTGAGTGCAGAACAAGCTGCCAGCTGAAGTAGGAGCAGGTTCAATTATAACATTTGAGAGAATTTTGGATAGGTGCATGTATGAGGGAGATATGGAGGGTTATGGCCTGGGTGCAGGTAAATGGGACTAGGCAGTAAAGCATGCCAGCATGGACTAGATGGGCCAAAAGGACTTTTTCTGTGCTGTAGCACTCTATGACTCTATGACCTTGTTTCTAACATTCTATGCTTAAAATCCTCATTCTCTCTGAGTCCTTCTCTTCGACTTGTTCTGAATCATCTCATTATGAACTATCAGTCTGACCATGACCTCAGTTCTGATTCTCATCACAGTTTAGCTTTTTACAAATTGGCAATTCCCCATTCAAAGAAGCCCAACCCTAATGGCGTCATTAACATGGATCTAAATCCTGAAACTCCTTTGCCCAAAGCACTGTGAGAGTACCTTCATTTAAAGGACCACAGACATTCAAGAAGGCAATTAGGGATGGGCAGTAAATACTGGTCTTACGAGCAACACCCAATTCCTGTAGTGAACTATGAAGCTTGTTGACAAGGAAGGGACTGTTGCAGATTGATGAACTGATCTCTACACTGCAGAGACTGTCTGATGTCTCCTCATACTTGTTCCAAAGGGGTTGAGAGGGAAAATAAGTAAGTAAATCAGCCATGATTTACATGCAGCAGACTTGATGGGCCGAATGGTCCAACTCTGCTCTTACATCCTATGGTCGTATTGTGGAATGTGCAGGACAATGTTCTGATTCTCAGATCTTTTATGTTGTATCCCATCTAAACTTAAATTTCATCAATTCCATTGCCAACTTTGCTTCTAGTTCCTAGTTTATGCTTCCTGTATCACACTTCCTCTGACGATACCACCAATTTAGATGTTTTCCTCCTATTCCTCATCCAAGCATTCCTCTGTACACACGTTTCAAGGTACAAAGTAAATTTATTATCGAAGTACATATATGTCACCAAGTACAATCCTGAGATTCATTTTCTTGTGGAATTCACAGTGAATACAAAAAACACAATAGATTCAATGAAAGACCACACCCAACAAGATGGAAAAACAAAAGACAACAAACTGTGCAAACGTAAAAGAAAAAATTTAAATAATAACAATACATAAATAGGCAATAAATATCAAGAACATGAGATGAGGAGTCTTTGAAAGTGAGTCCATAGGTTGTGAGAACAGTTCAGTGATGAGGTGAGTGAAGTTGAGTGAAGTTATCCCCTCTGGTTCAAGAGCCTGATGTTTGAGGGGTAATAACTGTTCCTGAACCTGGTGGTGTGGGACCCAAGGCTCCTGTACCTTCTTTCTGATAGCAGGAGTGAGAAGAGAGCACGGCCTGGGTAGAGGGGCGCCTTGAGGATGGATGCTACTTCCCTGCGACTGTGCTCTGTGTTGATGTGCTCAGTGGTGGGGAGGGCTTCACCTGTGATAGCTTGGGCCGTGTCCACTACTATTTTAGGATTTTCCATTCAAGGGCATTCATGTTTCCATACCAGGCTGTGATACAACCAGACAATATACTCTCCACCACACATCTATAAGCAGTTTGTCAGTTTTAGATAACTTGCCGAATCCTCACATACTTTTAAGAAAGTAGAGGCACTGCCTTTCTTTCTTCATAATGGCAATTATATTAGGGACCAAGGACAGACGTATTGTGCAAATTGAAATATAAGCAAATAAGTAGAACTGAGAACAGGAGTAGTAGAGTCCTTCAAAGTGAGTCTGTCGGTTGTGCAATCAGTTCAGAGTTGCAGTGAATGAAGTTATCCATGCTGGTTCAGGAGACTGAGGGTTGTGGGGTAATAACTTTTCCTGAATTTAAGGGGCTCAAATAAACTCAGTGGCTACTTTATTCACCTGACCACCTGCTTGTTAATGCAAATATCTAATCAGCCACTGATGTGGCAGCAACTCAGTGCACAAAAGCATACAGACACGGTCAAGAGGTTTAGGTGCTGTTTAGACCAATCATCAGAATGGGCTGGAGCCAGACGGGTGGTTTGAGTACCTCAGGAACTGCTGAGCTCCTGAGATTTTCATACACAGCAGTCTCTAGAGTTTGCAAAGAACAGAGTGAGATTCTGTTGGCAAAAATGTCTTGTTAATGAGAGAGGTCAGAGGAGAATAGCCAGACTGGTTCAAGCCAATACCTGTACACCTGCTCATTAATGCAAAAGCATAATAAGCCAATCACATGGCAGCAACTCAGTACACAAAGGGAAAACAATAACAGAATGCAGAATAAAATGTTACAGTTACAGCAAAAGTGCAATGCAGGCAAATACTGTTAATACCGTGAAAGGCAATAAAGAGGTAGATTATGAGGTTAAGAGTCCATATTATCGTATTCAATACTCTTATAACAATAGGATAGAATTTGTCTATAAGACGTAAGACATTGGCACAGAATTAGGCCATTTAGCCCATTAAGTCTGCTTTGTGAACCAGGCGGCTTATGCTTTCAGGCCCTTGTACGTTGCGTCCAAAGGGAGAAGAGAGAATAAAGAATATTTGTGGTGGGTGAGATTTTTGATTAAGTGGCTACTTTTCCAAGGCAGTGAGAAATTTAGACAGGGTCTATGGAGTGGAGGCCAGTGTCCATGTGGTGCTGAGCTGTATCTACTGTCTACAATCCCTGTATTTATGGAGGTCTTTTAAATTGTAACCAGTGTCATAACTATTTCCTCTATCTTTCCTTTGAGGATTTAGGGTGGAACCCATCTGGGCCAGGTGCCTTTCATATATTTAATACTTTGAGTTCTTTTCTAACATGTGCATAACACATGCGCATATATTAGGGATTATTCAACTGGTTTGATTGTACTTTTCAGGCTTCATCCATGAAAGATGATGAGAAAAATTCATTTGATGCATTAGTTATTCTCTGCTTCTCTCTGTTGTGTATGTGCATAGCTTATTATTTTAGAGGATTCATCTGGTCTTTAAGACCCAGACTGGTTTGTACATAATTTAAGGAAACTCTTTTGATCCCCCCCCCCTTGTGCTATTAACAAACCTTTATGATGCTCTCTTCCCACTTCAGATATTCATTTCAGCTGTACTCAAAAGATTACTGTCTGACTGTCAATTTCCGATTCCATGGGGTTGGAATTCCTCTCTGGTTGCTCTGTCTCCTGGCTGCACAAGTATGTCTGTGATGATTTTGCTCGGTATTTGCAGTGAAATTGGAGCCAGGTTCCAAAAAGAACCTTTTGAGAAATCCTTTTAAATGCATAGAAGTGTGACTTCACTTAGTTGCAGGGTTCTTCATATGGACAGGAATATGACTCTCAATAAAAAAAAGTCTCGCATTCCCATTGTGCCTGTATAGGACATCTCATTCCACTTCACAGCCAAAGAAGTATTAATACCGTCATAAAGAATGAATCACAGCAGCCAAATTGAGTCAAGCAAGCTCCCACAGAGAATAAGTATAATGAGGGCATCATGATAGCATAGTGGTTAGCGTAACACTGATACAGAGCCAGCGACCCAGATTCAATTCACGCTGCTCTTTGTAAAGAGTTTGTATGTCCTCCTTGTAACCATGTGGGTTTCTTCTGGATGGCCCAGTTTCCTCCCACAGTCCAAAGACATGTGGGTTAGTAGGTTCATTTGGCATGTGTGTAATTGGGTAGCCTGAGTTCATTGGGCCAAGTTGGCCTGTTACCGTGCTCTATCTCCAAATGAATAAAAACCAGTAGGTGGTATATGGACCAGACAATCTATTCCTTGCTGTTATTTGGTAGGACACTGAATTCCCATCTTGGGATTGTGTACATCCATGTGCGAGAACAGACTGAGCCTCAGTTTAACGTCGAACCTCGCCCCCTCCCCACAGTGCACTGCAGCGTTAGCTTAGCTTTTTGGGCTCAGGCTTCTGACAGACAACAGCCGGACGGCAAATAGCCTACACTCAACATTCAGAAGATCAATACATCACTGTACTGCTCTTCTTCTCATTGGAGTTATGACTCACTAAAGCCCTGTCTATACGTTAGTATAGTGCTTACTGAGCTAGTAACCTGGTAAACCTGGAATGATAAACTAGAAAATATGTTCAAATGCAGTATCCCCCTCCTCGATCCACCCCACCCCCTCACCTGGTCTCAGGTTGTAATCTTTCCCCTTCCCCACCTTCTTAATCTAGCTTCTGCCTCCTACCTTTCCAGTCCTGATGAAGGGTCTCGGCTCGAAACGTCAAGATTTCTGGCATCTTCAGAGCCTCTCGTATTTACGCCATGAATTTGAATGCAACTTAGCAGATATAAAAAAAGGCCAAGAAATTCAAACACATGACATGTGTTTTCTGACGTGGAACATTTTATCTCTGAATTGTGCCATTCCCGACCTTCCAGTTATGAACTACAGTTGTTCAGTTAATGCCCTTACTGCATTGGATGCACGTTTAATGATGCATTTTCCCTCTGGGAGTTGTAAAAGTGATTATTGATAAGGAGTACGTCTGTCACTGGGATTCTTTAGAGCAACCAGGTTCTAACTGTGCTCTTTTCTCCACTGCAGTATCATTTAAAGGGAATAGCCCTGAACAGACTGCAGCCCATCACTGGAGACCTTACTGAGGTAATTTCCTTTTAATTTACTGACCTACTCCATTGAGGAACATCTCACCTCAGATCCTGCTTCAGACCCACCTCTTGTATCGCAAGCTTACAACCATCTGGAGGGTTGTAGCCCAGTTGAGGTTTTCATAGAACATAGAACAGTACAGCCCAGTACAGGCCATTCTGCCCAGGATATTGTGCTGATCTTTTAATCTGCTCTAAGATCAATCTAACCATTCCCTCCCAAATAACCATAGATTTTTCTATCATCCATCTGTCTATCAAAGTCTCTTAAATATCCCTAATGTACCTATCTCTACTACTACCTCTACACTTTTCTCCAATCATGTTAAATTTATACCCCCTTGTATGAGCCATTTTCACCCTGGGAAAAAGTCTGTGGCTGCCCATTTGATCAATGTCACTTCCCATACATTTTCCTTATGACTCTGACCCAGATCTCCTGAGTTGATCCCTCTCACCAGTGTGACCAAAGTTCAAAAGTTCAAAGTTCAAAGTAAATTTATTATCAAAGTGCATATATGCCACCATATACAACCCTGAGATTCATTTTCTTACAGATATTCACAATAAATACAAAGAAGCACAATGGAATCAGTGAAAGATTGTTAACATCAAGATGGACAAACAACCAATGTGCAAAAGACAACAAACTGCGCAAATACAAAAAAAGAAATAATAATAAGCAATAAATATCAAGAACAAGAGATGAAGAATCCTTGAAAGTGAGTCCATAGATTGTATTCATTTCAGTGTTGGGTGAAGTTGTCCCCTTTGGTTCAAGAGTCTGATGGTTGAGGGGTAATAGCTGTTCCTGAACTCTTTAGTGCAAATTCTGAGGGTCTTGTACATTCTTCCTGATAACAGCAGCCAGAATTGAGCATGACTATCTCAGCAATGGAACATTGTGGACCATCTCTTGTATTACCATGGACTTGTCTCTGATTGTGTTTTACGTTTGTACTAATGTCTTATTTTGCAGTCTTTTTCTTCATTGTGTTATATAATTTATGTTCTTGTGTTGTCTAAATCTACATGCCTGTGATGTTGTTGCAAGTTTTTCATTGCACTTGTACCTCACCATACTTGTGCATGTAACAATAACCTCAGCTTGAGGGTGTCCTTGGATGCCACTGAATTTTCTTGATCTATGAATATCCACAGCATGTAGGAATTGTGTCCTAGTATCCTTCTGTCCCTTAAAGAGGTTCAACAATGTAACTTACAACAAGGCATTTTGTTTCCATTAACCATTTATGTTCAGAAGTTCAAACCCATAAAGCTGCTATGATAGTAGCTAATGCCATACCTAGCATCCTTTAGAGGAAGGCAGAGAACTGGTCCCAGCCAGCCTGGGCTGTATGTGGGGAGTGAGCTGTTTTCTGTGGGATGAAAGAGTCTGAGGAGAGACTTATTTGAGTATAAAATTATCAAAGGCTTTTGTAAACAAATAACACTGATTTCCTTTTTGGTTAGACATCGGGGAAATAGATTTAACTATAGAATAATTAGAAAGGAGTTGAGGGAAAGCGCCTGCAACAAATTCTGAAACTCACTGTCAGGTAGAAGCTCCACCATTTACAATAAGTTATTTGGATGTGGAGTCATAATGATAGCGATATGGGCCTAGCGCTGGGAGGTAAAAGTAACCTGACGTCCTTTTTTGACAGCACACTGAGATAAGGCTGAATGTCTTCCTTCTGTGTTGTAACCTTCTTCAATTTTATATGATTCAACAGTCCTCCAGCAAACTGCTCCATTACAACCAACATCCCAGTGTATCTATGGGTGGGGAATAAGTGACAGCCTTGGCAAAGATTCTCGCATTCCAAGGAGAAAAACACCTTTGCAGAAAAATGCTTTAATCTCAGACCATGAAGTGCAATGTTTCATGTCCTCTCAAATTCAACACTGGTTCATCATCAGAAGTATTTACATTTAAAAGAAAGGATATGTAATACTATGAGCTAGAACAACAGGGCACTCAATAAAAGGGATCCTCTCCTCTTGCCAATACTGCATGAGCTACCCATTTGTATGGACCCAAGCATTCCTCAACTAAGGCCAAAATCTGACTCTTGGCAACTTTTGTCAGATGTACATTGAAACATCGAATCATACAGTGCAATGTGCTGTTTGTGTTGCAGCCCGTAAGTGTCGCCATGCTTTTGGTACCAACATAGCATGCCCACAGCTTGCTAACCCTATCCCATACATCTCTGGAATATGGGAGGAAATCAGAACAATTGGAGGAAGCCCAGATAGTCCTGGGGAAAACGAGCATACCAACTCCTTATAACTGGTGGTGGAATGCAACTAGAAACATTGCTTGATGCACCCATGCTGAGCTCAATAATTTTGTCATCTAGGCCTCCAATTTCCACCCTGCCCTTAAATTCACTTGGTCCATCTCTGATGCCTCCCTCCCCTTTCTCAATCTCTCTGTCTCCATCTCTGGAGACAAACTGTTTACTGATGTATTTTATAAATCCATTGATTCCCACTGCTATCTTGACTATACCTCTTCCCACTCTGTCGTGTGTAAAAATGCCATTCTCTTTTCTCAGTTCCTTTGACCCTGCTGCATCTGTTCCCAGGATGAGGCTTTCCATTTCAGGGCATCAGAGGTGTCCTCCCTCTTCAAAGAACGGGGTTTCCCTCCCTCCACCATTGACGCTGCCCTCATCTGCATCTCCTCCATTTTCCAGAGATCCTCTCTCAGTCCATCTTCCTGTGATAGATTTCTTCTTGTCCTCACCTACCACCTCATAAGCCTCACACATCCAACACATCATTCACCGTAACTTCCCCCATCTTCAACAGGCTCCTACCACCAAACGTATCTTTACCTACACACCAGTCTCTGCTTTCTGCAGGGACCACTTCCTCCATTTATCTTTCCCCACTACTCCCCCTCCTGGCACATATCTCTGTGAGAGGAATGCTACACATGCCCATTCACCTCCTGCCTCACTTCTATGCAGGGCCCCAAAGTGTCCTTCCGGGTGAGGTGACACTTTGCCTGTGAATCTGCTGCTGCCTCCTCTACACTGGTGAGCCCCCATGTACTTTGCTGAGCACCTCAGCTCCAACTGCAAAAAAACCCCGGAATTTCCTGGTGGCCAACCATTTCAATTCCTATCCCCATTCCCACTTCAACATGTCAGTCCGTGGCCTCCTCTTCTGCCACTCTCAGGGTGGAGGAGCAACACCTCAAATTCCGTCTGGGGAACCCCCAACCTGATTCAATTTCTCCAACTTCTGCCCACTTTTCTCCCTCGCCTTCCCTCTTCTTCATTTGCCCACTCTGGCTTCTTATCTCTTCTCTTCACCTGCCTGTCACCTCCCCCTGGTGCCCCACCTCTTTCCCTCTCCCCCATGATCCATTGCCCTCTCTCATCAGATTCCATCTTCTCCAGCCCTTTGCCTTCTCTGCTTCTTACTTCATACCCCGTCCCCCACCCACCCATTACCTCCCAGCTTGTTCTCTTCCCCCAGAACCCCCTTCTTATTCTCACTTCTTCCCCCTTACTTTTCATTCCAGATGAATGGTCTCGTCCCAAAATGTTGACTGTTCTATTCATTTCTGTAGATGCTGCCTGACCTACTGAGCTCCACCAGCAGTTTTGTGCGTGTTGTTCTGGATTTCCAGCATCTGCAGAATCTCTTGTTTTTATGATGGACTGTAGCAGGTCAGGCTGTTCTAATAGTGAGTGATAAAAACTGAGCCAACATCATCGATGAAAGAATTGCAACAGAACTCAGCCCTAATGCTGACAAAAAAATAAAACAGCACCTACTTCTTTACTTCCGAGATTTTAGTTGAAAGTGTAGTAGGGCCTGGAGTTCAGTGTCCAAGGGGGGATTGAAGTAAAAGTCTTCAGCTTTTTTAAAATGTATTCTGACTTGATATACAATAAGCATTTGGGAAGTAGTATTATGCCAGATAGAGTCCAGTCTGAAAGGTGTAAATGTGACAAATTTCTGACAATCAGGGAGAGATCCACAGCCTTCGGTGTTTTGGCTTTATTTAGTAAACATTAATAATATCAACTTGTAAGACTTGACACTTCAGGAGATATCTGAGTCATGCTCAACGCCTCTATATTTCCTGACAATAGGCCTCTCAACTCCTTATTTTGCATTGAACATATTAGACCATAATTCTAAACAAAAGAAAAAAATGAACAAAAGCTGCATACCCAATTTTATAGAACGCAACTCAACTAAAGTCGTCCTACCATAAATCCTTCCCTATTTCTCTGTCTCTTGCCCTCTCCTTTCTCCATTTATCCACCTCCCCAACCCCTCAGCTCATTTTTCATCTTCATTATCAAGGACTCTAAAAGGTTATCAACTTGAAATACTTGTCTCTCCTCAAATGTTTTCTGTCCAGCTAAGAATTTCCAGGATTAAAGGCCCTTTTGTTCATTTAAGGAGGTCTTCCAGAATCCCAAGCATTAAGGGTTGCTTCTTGGATGAGATGCAGGGTGTATTTTGAATGTTTATTTCACAACACAGAGAGGATCCAGTTTGGAGTCTAAGAGTCTAGAGCGGCATGATGCGATGGGGAGAAATTTCACTCTCTTTATATCGTGAAGGAGTCTTAGTATATAAGTGTAGCTATTGAAATAACAGGGCACATTTTCAAACTGGAACAAAAAGTCTATGTGTATTATAGGAGGTTTGTTTAGAGACTGTCTATTGGAGTCAAAGTGGTTCTGAGAGGTGATGGTTGTAATTAACAGATGAGGCTGTTGGCTACAACCCCGTATTCCCACAAACGATTTCCCTGAGGCAATAGACTCAGTACCACGAAAAAAAATGAAGCAATTATTTGGCTCCAGCAGAAGGTGACAAATCCATTGACTATGTTCCTGCTGTTTGCTGGAGGGCCTGTGGTTTGGCGCTCCATCTCAAGTGGGTTTCGATGTGTGTGAGCTTTACACGCAACACTATATAACTTCACACAGGAGCATCGATGCTCCTATCATTGGCTTCCATGGGAGAGCTGATTGGCAAGGATGGGTTAACCTTTTGCATGCCTGGGCAAACTGAGGCATGCCTTTTAACCTTGACACACTGATTGCATTTTGTAGTGTCACATACTTCCTTTGAATATTCTTTTCTTCAGCTCATGTGATGTTTCATTCAGCATAGACTCCACCCTTTGTGGAAATAAACCAGTGCAAAAAGCCCTGAAGATAATTCTTTCCCTTGCTAAATTAAGGTAATTTCATGCTTAGTCAAAAAAGTCCGTCACGCTGCAAATTATTTTATGACATAGTCATCTTGATAAGACCATAAGACGATAAAACACAGGAGCAGAATTAGGCCATTCAGCCCATCAAGTGTGCTGCACAATTCCATCATGGCTAATTTATTATCCCTCTCAACCCCATTCTCCCGCCTTCTCCCCGTAACCTTTGATGCCTCGACTAATCAAGAACTTATCAATTCCCGCTTTAAATATACCCAATGACTTGACCTCCACAGACATCTGTGGCAATGAATACCACAGATTCACCACACTCTGGCTAGAGAAATTCCTCCTCATCTCTGTTCTAAATGGATATCCCTCTGAAGCTGTGCCCTCTGGTCCTAGACTCCCGCACTATAGGAAACATCCTCTCCATATTCACTCTGTCTCTGCCTTTCAATATTCAAGAGGTTTCAATGAGATTCCCCATCATTCTTCTAAACTCCAGTGAATACAGGCCCAGAGTATTTGAATGCTCCTCATATGTTAGAATATGAATCATATTCATATGAATATGAATCATCCTCATAAAGCTCCTCTGGACTCGCTCCAATGCCAGCACATCTTATCTTAGAAAAGGAGCCCAAAACTGCTGTCAATACTCCAGGGTGGTCTGACCAATGCCTTATAAAACCTCACCATTACATCCTTGCTTTTATATTGCAGTTCTCTCGAAATGAATGCAAACATTGCATTTGCCTTCCTCACCACTGACTCAAGCTGCAAGTTTTCCTTTAGGAAATCCTGCACAAGAACTTTCAGGTCCCTTTGCACCTCTGATTTTTTAATTTTCTCCCCATTTAGAAAATAATCTTTGCCTTTATTCCTTCCACCAAAGTGCATGACCACGGGCTTCCATACACAATATAAAATCTGCTACTTCTTTGCCCATTCTCCAAATATGTCTAAGACCTTCTGCAGACTCTGCTTCCTCGACACAACCTGCCCCTCCACCTACCTTTGTATCATCTGCAGAGTTGGCCACAAAGCCATCAGTTCTGGCATCCATTAATATATAACATGAAAAGCAAGAGGTTTCGTTTAACTTTTAACAGGAAATGCATTTAATTGGTGCATCACTCTGCATCAAGTAACAGTCAATGTCACTCTCACTTTTTATTATAAGACCATAAGATATAGAAGCAGAATTAGGCCATTCAGCCCATCAAGTCTGCTCTGCCATTCCACCATGACTGATCCCAGATCTCATTCAACCCTATACATCTGCCTTCTTACCATAACCTTTGATGTCCTGACCAATCAGGAAACTATCAATTTTCACTTTAAATATACCCAGTGTCTTGGCCTCCACAGCTGTCTGTGACAGAGCATTCCACAGATTTACTACTCTCTGATTTAAAAAAAAATCCTCCTTAACTCTAAAGGGTCATCCCTCAATTTGAAGGCTGTGTCCTCTAATTCTGGATACCCCCACCATAGGAAACATCCTCTCCACAGCCACCTTATCTAGTCCTTTCAATATTCAGTAGGTTTCAATGAGATTCCCCCCCACCCCACATTCTTCTAAATTCCAGTGAGTACAGGCCCAAAGCTGCCAAATGCTCCTCATATGTTAACCCCTACATTCCTAGAATCATCCTCATGAACCTCCTCTGGACTCTCTTCAGTAACAACACATCCTTTCCGAGACATGGGGCCCAAAACTGTTGACAATACTCCAAGTGCAGCCTGACTAGTGTCTTATAAAACCTCGGCATTGCCTCTTTGCTTTTATTGTCTATTCCTATTGAAATAAATGTCAGCATTGCATTTGCCTTCCTTACCACAGACTCAACCTCTAAATTAACCCTATGGGAGTCTTGCAGGGTGATTCCTAAGTTCCTTTGCACTTCTGCTGTTTGAATTTTCTCCCCATTTTGATAACAGTCTAGACTTTTTTTCCTTTTACCAAAATGCATTATCAAACATTTCCCAACACTGAATTCCATCTGCCACTTTTATGGCCCATTCTTCCGATTTGTCTAAGTCCTGCTGTAATCACATTTCTTCCTCAGTACTACCTACCCCTCCACCTATCTTCGTATCATCTGCAAACTTTGCCACAAAGCCATCAATTCCATTATCTAAATCACTGACAAACAATGTGAAAAGTAGCAGTCCCTGAGGAACACCACTAATTGCTGGCAGCCAATCAGAAAAGGCTCCTTTATTCCCACTCGCTACCTCCTGCCTGCCTGTCAGCCATTCCTCTATCCATGCCAGTATCTTTCCAGTAATGGCATGGGATTTTATCTTGTTAAGCAGCCTTATGTGTGGCGCTTTATCAAAAGCCTTCTGAAAATCCAAGTAAATGACATCCACTGCCTCTCCTTCGTCCATCCTGCTTACTACTTCCATGAATAACTCCAACAGATTGGTCAGGCAAGATTTCCCTTTACAGAAACCATGCTGAATTTGACTTATTTTATCTCCAAGAACCCCAAAAACCCCAAAACCTCATCCTTAATAATAGACTCCAACACTTTCCCAACCACTGAGGTTAGGCTAACTGGTCTATAATTTCCTTTCTTTTGCCTTCATCTATCCTTAAAGTTTTCAATTTTCCAGTCCTCTGGAACCATGCCAGAATCAAGTGATTCTTGAAAGATCATAGCCAATGCATCTGCTATCTCTTCAGCAACCTTTTCCGGAACTCTAGGATGTCGTCCATCTGGACCAAGTGACTTGTCCACCTTAAGACCTTTCTGTTTGCTTAGCACTTTTTCCTTTGTAATAGCAATGGCGCTCACTCCTGCTCCCTGGTACTCACGGACCTCTGGCACCCTGTTGGTGTCTTCACAGTGCAGACTGACGCAAAGTACTTATTAAGTTCATCCGCTATTTCTTTGTCCCCCATTACTACCTCACCATCATCATTTTGCAGTGGTGCAACATCACCTCTCACCTCCCCTTTACTCTTTATATAACTGAGAAAGTGTCTGGAATCCTGCTTTTTACTTTTGGCTAGTTTGCCCTCAGATCTCTTCCTTTCCCTTTTTATGGCTTTTTTAGTTGCATTTTGTTGGATTTTAAAAGCTTCCCAATCATCCAACTTCCCACTCACTTTTGTTACCTTATATGCCCTTTCCTTGGCTTTTATGCAGTCCTTACCTTCCCTTGTCAGCCATAGTTGCCTACCCCTGCCATTTGAGAACTACTTCTTCAGTGGGATATATCTAACCTGTGCCTTGTGAACTACTCCCAGAAACTTCAGCCATCTCTGCTCCGCCGTCATCCCCACAAGTATCCTTCTCCAATCCACCTGGGCAAGCTCCTCTCTCATGCCTCTGTAAATCCCTTTATTCCATTGCGATACTGATACATGTGACTTATGTCTCTCCCTCTCAAACTGCATTATGAATTCCATCATATTATGATCTCTACCTCCTAAGGGTTCCTCTACTTTGTGCTAAACTCCCTAATAAAATCTGGATTATTACACAGCCCTTCCCTGAGTGGGCTCGAGCACAAGCTGCTCTAAAAAGCCATCTTGTAGGTATCCAACAAATTCCCTCTCTTGTGATCCAACACAAGTCTGATTTTCCCAATCCCCTTGCATATTGAAGTCCCCCATTACAATTGTGACCCTTATTACAGGCCTTTTCCAGCTCCCTTTGCAATCTTAACCGCACATCTTGGCCACTATTTGGAGGCCTATATGTGATTCCCATAATGGTTTTTTCCTCCCTTGCAGATTCTTAACTCCAACCACAAAGATTTGATATTCTCTGACCCTATGTCACCTCTTACTAAAGATGTAATTCCATCTCTTACTAACAGAGCCACACCACTGCCTCTGCCTTCCTGCCTGTCCTTTCGATACAATATCCTTTGGTGTTAAGCTCCAAACTATGGTCTTCTTTCAGCCACGACTCAGTGATGTCCACAACGTCATACTGACCAATCTCTAATTGCGCTATAAGTTTGTCCACCTTATTCCGAGTGCTACATGCATTTAACTACAGCACCTTCAGTCCTGCATTCTTCGTCCTTTTGAATTTTGTCTCTCTGGTACAATTTAGTTCTTTGATCTATCTGCATTTGTACCCAGTCATTGGCTTGTCCTTCCTTACATTCATATTACACCCATCATCTACCTGTAAACCTGCTGGCTCATCCTCAGCTCTATCAAACTGGTTCCCATCCCCCTGCCATATTAGTTTAAACCACTCCCAACGCTTTAGCAAACCTACCCACAAGGTTTGCTTCATCTTCATTGATAGCAAAAGCATGTCAGAATCAGATTTGAGTTATACAGGAAGGTTGAATAGGTTACTACTTTATTCCCTAGAGTGTAGGAGAATGGGGGAATTTTTGATAGATGTATAGAGTATTACAAGGGGTATCGATAGGGAAGCATTTGGGTGAGATTAGACATAGAGGTCAGACTGTAGGTTAAGGGTGAAAGGTGAAACA
Organism: Hypanus sabinus; assembly: GCF_030144855.1. Classification (NCBI taxonomy): domain Eukaryota; kingdom Metazoa; phylum Chordata; class Chondrichthyes; order Myliobatiformes; family Dasyatidae; genus Hypanus; species Hypanus sabinus. The sequence goes on along the minus strand of NC_082738.1, from coordinate 36,626,719 downwards.
TTTAAGGGGAACCTGAAGGGGAACTTCTTCATTCAGCTGGTAGTGTGAATGTGGAATGAGCTACCAGTGGAAGTGGTGGGTGTGGATTCAATTGGAACACTTAAGAGAAGTTTGTAGAGATGTATAGATGGGGGGGGGGGTGGGTTGGGGAGGGTTGCTATGGAGCACTATGGTCCAGGTGCAGGTCAATGGTACTGGGAAGAATAACAGTTTGACATGGACTAGATAGGCTGGATGGCCTGTTTTTGTGCTGTAGTGCTCTATGACTCTATGACTTGTATGATGTGAAATTTATTGATTTTGCTGCTGTGGTATAATATAAATACGTAAAACTGTTATAAAATACATAAATGAACAAATAGGCAAAAAGATGAATAGTGCAATAATATTCATTTGTTCTGATGGTGAAGGAGAGGAAGCTGTTCCTGGATCATTGAGTGAGGGCCTTCAGTGTTCTGTACCTCCTCCCCAATGGTAGTTATGAGAAGATGACATGTCCTGGATGGTGAGGGAACTTAGTGATGGATACCATCTTCTTGAGGCACTTCCCCTTAAAGACATCCTCGATGGTGGGTAGGGTTTGGCCCACGGTGGAGCTGGCTGAGTCTACAAACCTGTACAGCTTCTTGTGATCTTGTGTGTTGGAGCTTTCTTACTAGGCTGTGACGAACCCAGTTGGAACAGTTAACCATGTGGGCTGTCATATCGTCTTTGCATCCAATCGTCTCAACGGCCAAACTGGGTTAAATTTCATTGGATATATTTGTGGATCTATGACTGTATAATGGTACCAAAAACTGACTCAAGCTAAGAAACTGGACCCTGCTGTAGAAGTTGCAGCTAAGCAAGAGTTAAAATGGTCTGCTAACAGAACAGAGCACAGCCAACTTTGTGCATCCTTTTCTATGTGTAGAAGTTCAATAGGGTAACAGACAAGATAAGCTGACAAGATGACAGAGATAGCGTAGTCACCTAGTCTGAACATGGCCTTCGAAAGTTTCACTCTTGTACAGCCTTTCTGTCCAAAACTGGAAAACAAGGTCACCAAGACAAGATAAAGATGCAAACAGAGGATTCTGGGGTAACACTTACTATCAGGCAGACATTTTACTCATTCTCAAGTGTAATTAGCTCTTAACATGTAGATTTAATTGGTTTTTAGTACCTGAAATATCTGCTAGGATTGGTACCTAAATATGCAAATAATGGGATTGAGATGTGCACTAAGTTTCTATTTGATCAATATCTGTATCCAACTAGTCAATTTCTGTATAAAAATGGCACTTCTTTGTTCAAAGTTCAGAACAGTTTGTTGACAGGATTGGACTGTTCTCCAGTGTGATTGAGGAATGAGTACAATTTGTCAGGCTCTAGTGAATCAGTGACGACACTGCCACAGTGTCAGTCTAAGCTGCATGCTCAACTGTGGTCACAGATACACTCTCCTGGGAGAGGGGAGAATATAATGTGTGCAGGGGCCCCAATCATGCGTGAAATGCTCTCGGCGCTGTTGGAAGGTGTAGTGTGCGGACAACCGACTTAACACATGATCTCATGGTGAAAAGTTGGCACGTACTGAAAATTCCCAAGAATGAGTTAGCACCTTAGGAAACATGAAGAGGGGAACTTGAGGGAAAATATTAGATTTGTTTACAAACAAAAACATGGAAGTGGAACATATTCCACCTAAGAGAATCGCTTTGACACATACAGGAACTGATGGGAAGAATGGGTAAGCTCCAGACAGACAGAACCCAATATCAGAATCAAACAGCATTACTGGAACTATGAGATATTAGCACTAACTGTTGTACTACGATGTGCCTCCTATTGGAACGATTAATCAGAGATGAGCCCTCCAAAATCTTGCAGCACTATTATTTAGTAGAAAGCAAACATTGTATTCACAAAATCTGCACACTACTAATGTCTCCAACAGACTTTAAATAAATGGTATAATATTTCAATGAAAATCAAAAAAACTGCAGATATTTCAAACCAGAAATAAATACAGAAAATAATGGAAACACTCAGCAGGTCAAGCAGCGTATATAGAAAAAGAAACAGTTCACATTTTAGAGCTGGGGCCCTTCTTTTCAAGTCAAGTCGCTTTTTCAACCATAACTGCTGGTACAGTACACAGTGGAAACGAAACAACGTTCCTCCAGGACCCTGATGCTACATGAAACAACACAAAACTACACTTAGACTACCTGAAACAACACAAAACTACGCTGGACTACCTGAAACAACACAAAACTACGCTAGACTACCTGAAACAACACAAAACTACATTAGACTTCAGACCTACACGGGACTACATAAAGTGCACAAAGCAGTGCAAGACAGTACAATAATTAATAAACAAGACAATAGGCACAGTAAAGGGCAAATTACAATATAATAATAAATTATGTAAATATAAATGTAATTGACATGATCCTTAAACTAGCCAAGTGGTTTCAAAAGAAGGGATCCTTAGATATATAAAGATATATATATATATGAATACCCTATTTGCATTTTTCACATGGGAATTACTTTAGAAAGAGCAGAAGGGGGATGCTGAATGTGTTTGAATGTTTTTCCTTCATCATTACTATTCATACAGATGTCAGACTACTTCAATAACTGGATTAAGTCTGTTTAGAAGTAATGGATGTAAAATCTCCTGAAAGTCATGTAAAAATTATCCCAGCAGTTTCCAGCAGATAATATTGGCCCAGAGTTTGCTATTGAAATGACAGAAAAAATATTTAGTGTTGCCAGTCATTATGCCATGTATTTGCTGGTATGTGCACAGTCCTGGCTTCTCCTAGGGTTACAATGTTTTGTGGTCTTCAGTAGATTGACAGAAGCATTTGCAAACACACTTGCTTTAAACTTTCTTTTAAAGGTTATGTTTTGTTGCATCGGGTCTAAGTATGTTTCTAATAGTGTAATAATTACTATTATTCAAGCATTTTATAATAATTTAAAAACACACACAAAATGCTGGAGGAAATCAGCAGGTCAGGCAGCATCTATGAAGGGGAATAAATAGTTGACATTTTGGGCTGACACCCTTGGAACTCAGCAGGTCAGGCCGCATCTATGGAGGGGAATAAATGACCCTGATAAAGGGTCTCCGCCCAAACATCGACTGTTCTCCTACATAATGCTGCCCAACCTGCTGAATTCCTCCTGCATTTTTTGTGTGTTGCTCTGGACTTCCATCATCTGCAGAATCTCTTGTGTTTATAATAATTTAAAAAGTTATTCTTACATGTAAGGAGTGTAAGTTCTTCAGGTAAGCATTACAATACACAGAGTTTAAAATGATGAAGAAGTACACAGGTTTTTAAAACAATTTTTTTAATCTTCAAAAAACCTGATATTTTGGCTTCTGTTTTAATCTTATGGATATGATAACACATTACTTCATGCTATATAAACTCTTTGAAACTTAAGTAAAAAGCGTTTTTTTCTTTTCTGTTGTGTGAAGTTGTCATTACGATGGAGAAGGTTTTTGGGAAATTGAATGCTCTTCACCACCTGGATCAGATGGTGTACACCCCAGTGTTCTGAAAGAGATGGCTGAAGAGATTGTGGAGGCATTAGCAATGATCTTTCAAGAATCACTGGATTCTGGAATGGTTCCAGAAGACTGGAAAATTGCAAATGTCACTACACTTTTCAAGAAGGGAGAAAGGCGGAAGAAGAAAATTATAGGCCTGTTAGTCTGACCTCAATGGCTGGGAAGATGTTGGAGTCAATTGTTAAGGCTGTGGTTTCCAGAGTACTTGGAGGCACATGATAAAAATAGGCCGTAGTCATCATGGTTTCCTCAAGGGAAAATCTTGCCTGACAAATTTGTTGAAATAACAAGCAGGATAGACAAAGGAGAATCAGTTGACATTGTGTAGTTGGATTTTCAGAAGGCTTTTGACAAGGTGACAAACATAAGGCTGCCGAACAAGTTATAAGCCAATGGTATTACAGTAAAGATTCTAGTGTGGATAAAGAAGTGACTGATTGGCAGGAGGCAAAGAGTGGGAATAAAGGGAGTCTTTTCTGATTGGTTGTCGGTGACTAGTAGTGTTCCACAGGGATCTGTGTTGAGACTGATTACTTTTATGTTATATGTCAATGCTTTGGATGATGGAATTGATAGCTTTGTTGCAAAGTTTGCAGATGATACAAAGATAGATGGAAGGGCAGATAGTTTTGAGGAAGTAGATGTGCTACAGAAGGATTTAGACAGATTAGGAGAATATGCAATGAAACAGCAGATGGAATACAGTGTTAGAAAGTGTATGGTCATGCACTTTGGTAGAAGAAGTGAATTGGTTGACTATTTTCTAAATGGAGAAAAATACAAAAAACTGAGGTTCAAAGGGACTTGGGAGTCCTTGTGCAGAATTCCCTAAAGCTTAATTTGCAGGTTGAGTCTGTGGTGAGGAAGGCAAATGCAACGTTAGCATTCATTACAAGAGAATAAGAACATAAAAGCAAGAATGTAAAGTTGCAACTCTATAAAGTAATGATGGAGCCTCACTTGGAGTATTGTGAGCAGCTTTGGGTCCGTTATCTTAGAAAGGATGTGCTGAAACTGGAGAGGGTTTGAAGGAGGTTCACAAAAATTATTCCAGGATTGAATGGCTTGTCATATGAAGAACATTTGATGACTCTGGGCCTGTATTCATTAGAATTCAGAAGAATTAGGGGCTCTTGGTTTTGTTGGATTAGCATGTAGTATTGTTACTTTTCTTGTAGTGTAATCTTTCTTGTGTTTTATATACTCATCTATATACATGTAATAAATTGTTCAGTAAATTTTCTAATAATTGTACGATAGCTGATTCTGTATTTTCTAGAAGCTTCTCATTTTCTGCAGCAGGTGTCATGTCACTTGACTCTGGCTATTTTATAGGTTTATTGCTATCACTGGAATGGTTATACCTCTAGTTTAATTATGAAATGGCCAGAATTTATTTTACTTTCTCTTTTCTTTGTTCTTGTAACAGTTAATAAAACCTAAATAAAACACTTAATAATAAGCACCAAATTTTATGTCTCATTCTTGACTTTCAAAGAACCTCCGGATCAACATCACCAGATCTAACAGTATCACATTGATGTCTTATTTTACTGGGATAGATAGCCAGACAGGGTTGGTTTGGACTTGGTATGATGGCTTTGTGTCACGTTTTATGTTCATGTCAATGGACAGTGAACAGGAAAGGGAATTCTTGGAGATTTAAACATCAAACAGTAATGCAAGTACAACCTAATGTAACCCCCCCATGTCATCTCCTACCCTGTCCTCCCAAATGACAATGGCAGAAAGCTGAGTTAACATGATTTCCCTGTAACTTCTCAGGAGATCCATCAACCAGAGGGAGAGTGAAAAACAAAAGGAAGTGCTGCAGAACAATGAGATTCGAGAGAGTTTAATGTCATTTTCTGTACACAGTGTAATGGAGAGCGGAATAATTGTCACTCTGGATCCAATGAAGCACAAAGAAAAGCAGAATAATATAAAAGAATGCAATAATCAAAAAAATGAACACTGACATATTTACCCAGCAAACAGAAATTCCAGATACTGAAAAATTGAAATCAAAATGGAAAATGGTGGGGGACTTCCGGTAAGATGGCGATTGCTTAGCTGCTCCGAACTTTTGTTCCGTTACTGTCGCTATCTTTGCACTAAATGTCTCCATTTTTTAAACCTTAGTTAGGAACTTTATTTGGTTTCTTTTACTTGCCTGTGAACACATCTACCTTACAATGTCTAGCAAGAGTTCTAAAACTGGGAGAAAGGAAGTTCCCGCTCTGCCTTCTGAGACCCTCGCTGCGCTGGAACAACACCGAGATGATATTTTAAAGGAATTTAGAACCGCTTTCAAACAGCTGGAAGCCAAACTGGATCAGATCAACGATAGAGTGGACGAACATGCTGAACACTTATCTCGCATTGATTCGACTTCTGAAAATTTAGAAAGTCATGTTCGATACTTGGAGACTCTCTGTTCCAGCCTAGAAGAAAAAAATAATAAACTCCTTTCCAAAATGGTCAATCTCGAAAATCAGAGCAGACATTGTAACCTTCGAATTCTTGGGTTGCCAGAGGCCACCGAACAGGAATCAACCGTGAAGTTTTTCGCCGAGTCTCTCTGTGAGATATTCGGGAAAGATTTGCTTCCGAACCTGCCTGAGCTCGAAAGGGCACACCGGGTCTATGTTCCCCCCGGAATTCTGGGCTCCCGCCCGCGACCGGTAATTTTGTGCTTCCATCAATACCAGGTAAAACACCGTCTGATTATGGAGGCACGTCGCAGAGGTACTTTTACTTTCCAAAATACAATCATTCGCTTTGTGGAAGATTTTGCACCCCAGACCTTAAAGATGCACGCTGAGTTTAAAGGCGTAATGAAAGTGCTTTTTGATCGTGGTTTTAAACCCTCTCTTCGCACTCCTGCCGATTTACGAATCACACTTAATACTGGAAAATATAAGTGGTTTAAGTCAGTGAAGGAGGCTGAGGCATTTATTGCAAGTCTTCCGGCAATCCAGCCATCTTCAGAACCCGATCGGACTTCCTAAAATGGTGGATAAGTACTTCTCGTAGTAAAATTACTTTTCCCGGACTCAGACTTTACTTGAATCACTCAGACACTATTTATTGAAACTCTAAGGGCTGTTGCCAATCTCTTCCTGGATTTGGTGTGTCTTTTTTAAATAGACATTCTGTGCTTAATGTTTCCCTATGAACGTTTAAATAGTACTTGTGTAATCTATTTTATTCTTGTATAACTTTATCTATAGAGTTCTACAATTGACTCTAACTTGTTTTGGAGGTTTGAAGTCTTTATTGTTGGTTCACAGTTTAACTGCTGATTATTTTTTATTTTTTTATTTATTATTTTTTTTCACCTTTTCTTTTAATCTTTGATTTTTTTTCCTCTCTGTAAATGGTTGATAAGTACTCTTCTTGAACCTATAATTTTCCCCTTCCTCCCTTTTTTTCCCCCTTTCTCTTACTTTATTCTTCCATAATTTTTCGCGGGTAGGTTAGTTTTGGTTTTCTTCCGATTTTTCTGTATTAAGTTTTATATTTCTGCAGAAGATGTTTCAATTTGTAGTTATGTTTTCTAGTGCATAAACTAGTTACTATTTGCTATAGTATTTATACAGAACTGCTGTTAATGACACAGATCTGGAAGTTATATTTGGGTTAATTTTTTTGGTAGAGCTAGCTGCTTTTTTTGGTAAACGTCTAGTTTTGGGTTGTGTGCGTGGGGTGGGTTTTCCAGTTCCAACATCACTCACTGTATTTATTGTTTGTCTTTATTGCTCAGGGCATGTTTATGTTTTGATTTCACGAATCTATGTTTACATTTCTGCTCCCAGACTGCTATTGTATTGCTTGACTTTTTATATGCCTGCTGCCTTTTATGCATTAGTAATTGATAATGGCTAGTGCACTCAAATTCGTGAGCTGGAATGTAAAGGGATTGAATCACCCTGTTAAAAGGAGGAAGGTATCCTCACATATTAAACAACTCAAAGCTGACATTGCTTTCCTTCAAGAAACTCATATTCGTTGTTTTGATAACTCCCGGCTTCTGTCAAAGTGGACAGGTCACCACTTTCATTCATCCTTTACCGCTAAAGCTAGGGGAGTCTCCATTCTTATTAACTCAAATATTCCTTTTGAACTCCATAATAAAATATCTGATACAAATGGCCATTTTATTATTGTTTCTGGTAAACTATATAACACTAAAGTTGCACTAGCAAACCTGTATGCCCCCAACTTTGATGATGTTAACTTTTTTGAACGGTTTTTTTCCTCACTACCAGACTTAAACTCATACTCTCTTCTACTGGGTGGTGACTTCAACTGTTGGTTAGAACCTAATCTGGATCGATCGTCCTCTGTTACCAGATCACCTACTAAATCTGCCTTAGCTATCCAATCGTTTCTCTCTAATTTTGGTATCTCTGATATATGGCGTTTCCTCCATCCTACTGAGAGAGACTATTCTTTTTTTTTCACATGTTCACCATACCTTCACTAGAATTGACTATTTCTTACTCGATAACCAACTTATTCCATTGGCCTACTCTTGTGACTATCAGAGTATACTGATTTCTGACCATGCCCCAATTACTCTCTCACTGAACTTTCCTGGTCTCCCTCAGAGGAATAAACACTGGCGGTTTGATTCAACTTTATTATCGGATGATGATTTTTAAAAATTTATTAAGGATCAAATAACCTTTTATTTTAACACTAATACATCACCTGAAGTGCCATCCCAGATTGTCTGGGATGCCATGAAAGCATATCTGAGGGGTCAAATAATCTCTTACACAGCAAATCTCAACAGAAGATCCCGTGCAGATTGATTAGATCTCATTAACCAGATTAAAGAATTGGATCAACTATATACTCAAACTAAGAACCCTGAACTATACAAGAAGCGTGTTGAACTCCGAACTAAATTTAATCTTCTGTCTACTCAACCTGTTGAACGCCAACTTCTCGAAAGCAAGAATCGCTTTTACATTCATGGGGATAAGTCTGGTAAATTTCTAGCCAATCAGCTGAGGCGTTCCAAAGCCAAACAACATATTACAAAGATCCGGAAGGAGAACGGAGACTTTACATCGGATCATTTAGAAATTAATGACGCATTAAAAAATTTTTATTCTCGGCTTTATTCCTCTGAATCTTTGAATGACAATACCTCTGTTGATCAATTTTTAAATAATCTGAATATTCCTTCACTTTCATCTGATTTTAAAGCCAAACTTAATGCGCCTATATCATCAGAAGAAATATCTTTTGCAATTTCTGCACTGTCCTCAGGGAAATCTCCTGGACCTGATGTGTTCCCTGTAGAATTTTATAAATCATTCTCTTCACTTCTTTCTCCTCAGTTAATTTCAGTATTATCTGACTTGTTTAATTACGGCAAATTGCCACCCTCCTTCAATGAGGCATCTATTATTCTTCTATTAACAAAGGGCAAAGACCCAACAGAGTGTTCCTCGTATAGGCAAATTTCTTTGCTCAATGTTGATGTAAAGATCTTAGCTAAAGTTTTGGCTCATAGATTAGAAACTGTTATTCCCTCCATTACCTCTGATGACCAATCAGGTTTTATTAAAAACCATCTCGCTTTTTTTTAACATTCGTTGTTTATTTAATATCTTATACTCACCTCCAACTGGGATTCCTGAATGTGTTACTTCCCTCGATGCGGAGAAAGCATTTGATCGTATAGAGTGGAACTACCTTTTTGCAGTCTTAGAAAAATTTGACCTCGGTCAAAGTTTCATCTCTTGGATCAAATTGCTGTACCTGTGTCCTACTGCTTCTGTTTTAACTAATTTTCAGAAATCCCAGGTATTTAATCTCAAACGTGGCACCCATCAGGGATGCCCCTTAAGACCCTTTCTCTTTGATTTGGCTATAGAACCTCTGGCGATAGCATTTCGAAATTGTCCTGAATTAACTGGGATTTGGAGAGGGGGTGTTGAGCATAAAGTTTCTCTCTATGCTGATGACTCATTACTCTTTCTCTCAAATCCGTCTACATCCTTACCTCCAATGTTTTCACTTCTTAACCAGTTTAGCCAGATCTCTGGCTATAAACTTAATTTACATAAGAGTGAACTTTTCCCAATTAATAAAGAAGCACAAGAATTAACATTTCGTGATCTCCCTTTTAAAGTAGTCCATAATCAATTTACTTATCTTGGAATTACAGTCACAAGGAAGTTTAAAGATCTCTTTCGTGAAAACCTTGCCAATCTTTCATATACTATAAAACAGAGTCTGGTACAATGGTCACCTCTATCTATGTCTTTGGTAGGTCATATTAATGTTGTTAAAATGTATGTTCTCCCCAAATTTTTATACTTATTTCAATCTATCCCAATTTTTATTCCTAAATCTTTTTTTGATTCCTTAGACTCTATTATTTTGTCATATCTGTGGAAGAATAAACGCTCTAGAATTAATAAAATCCATCTCCAAAAATCTAAAAAAGAGGGTGGCATGGCTTTACCTAACTTTCGTTTATATTATTGGGCAGCTAATATACATTGTGCTACCTTTTGGTCTTTCTCCCATGGCTAACCCGAGTGCCCTAATTGGGTGGCAATGGAGTTGAGCTCCACTAAAGAATTATCTATCTCTGCACTTCTTGGCTCTGCACTCCCTAACAATCTGTCCAGATTAATAGCTAATCCTCTTGTTAGACACACTTTGCGTATATGGGCTCAGTTTAGGAAATGCTATGGTTTCCATGGTTTTTCCGTTTCCAGCCCTGTCGTACATAATCACCTTTTTTTACCTACCACGTATGATTCAGCATTCCAGGTTTGGTATAGGAAGGGCATTAGACGTTTTGAAGATCTCTTCATTGATAATTGCTTCGCTTCTTTTCAGCAGCTCTCTGTTAAGTTCAATCTGCCCAATGCTCATTTTTTAAAATATTTCCAAATTAGACACTTTATTGCTCCTTTAATTCCTAACTTTCCTGAAATGCCTGCGAAAAATGCTATGGACTTATTTCTTTCCATTAATCCACTAGGTAAAGGTTTAATATCAATTATCCAAGATAAATTAGCAGCCTTACGACGGGCCCCTGTGGATAAAATTAAAATGGCATGGGAGCATGATTTAAATACCTCCTTATCTGATGAGAGCTGGGACTCGATTCTCAAATCGGTTAACTCAACCTCCCTTTGTGCTCGCCATTGCCTTTTACAGTTTAAGATTGTTCATAGAGCCCATATGTCTAAATCTAAATTATCTCGATTCTACCCTGACATTGGTCTGCTCTGTGATAAATGCAAGAGGGGCGAGGCCTCTCTCATTCATATGTACTGGTTCTGTCCTAGCTTGGAGAAATTTTGGAAAGATGTCTTCACTACGTTATCGTATACTCTGAACCAGCACCTAGAACCAAACCCCTTAATTGCTTTGTTCGGTTTCTGGGGCGAGACAGATTTACATCTGAGTCCGACCAAATGCCGAATATTATCCTTTGCCTCTCTCCTGGCTAGACGCTTGATCCTCCTCAGATGGAGAGATGCTGCCCCGCCTACTCATGCTCAATGGCTTAACGACATTATGGCCTGCTTGGACCTCGAAAAAATTCATTATTCAGTTCTTAATTCGGACCTAAAGTTCCATAAGGTCTGGGGACCTTTTATCGAGTACTTTCATAACCTTCCTCTTGACTAGGGTTTTATTTTTCTCTTCAGTCCCTTGCTTTCAGCTCCTTTTTTTTTCTGGCAGTAGGCATTACTATCATCTGTTGCTAAGTGTATTCACAGTCTGGGGGTTTGATTGTCCTGATTTATATTCTCTATATTGTGTTGTGGTTGGTCTCGAGTTTTTTTATTGTGTTGTGGGGCTTGGGGAGGATACTAAGTTTACTTGTCTTCAATTTAGGTGCTTTTTTAAAAAAAATTCTCTTTCTCTGTATCATATTGTCATTGTATGCTTAATTTTGCACTGTATTAATGTTCCTCATTGTGATTTGGGGTTTTTTAATCTGTAAAATGTATATAAAAAAATTTTTTTTAAATTTTAAAAAATGGAAAATGGAACTATTCTGCATTTCTGGAGATGGGAAGAGTTAACATTTCATAGTGACAATTTTTCTACAAGGATAAGTTGGATATTGAAGTTGCAGAGAAGAGGGAAGGGCGAAGAGAATATGGGGAGTATTTTTGATAGGGTGGGGACCAAGAGATGTTGGATGTGGGAGGCACTAGTAGAGTGAGGGTGTGAAAGCCTGTTAATTGAAACTAATATTTTCAGTGTGAGTGAGAGCAAAGAAAATTGGCAAAATGTTGATGGAGATCTGAGATAAATGCAATACTGACAATCACAGGATCTGTGGAACATAAAATCATTAAGTTGCAACTCTAACTTAACAATATTACTTACTTACTTACTGCCCATTACACCTGCTGGTATTTAGGGCAGCAATGAAGGTCCTCCATCTCTCTGCCCCTGGCCTCTCAGATGTAGAAGGAATCTTCATTTCTGTTTCCGTAACAATTTTGTTTTACCAGTCAGGGTTGTTAGCCCTGAGCTGAACCCCTGAACCTGGAGGACTGGTGGACCACTCTTAGTCTGACCTGTACCCTTTGGCTTGTTTGGCATGGGTGACCCTACCAAGACCTAAAATATTAAGCCCTGACTCCAGCCAACATAATTCTCCAGGTTATTGAAGCATGCAAGCCTCCAACCATGACAAGGCTGTGGCCTTCTTGGAGGAAGGACTTCACAATCTGTTCTGGCATAAGCTGGGAAGGCTGGTTTATCTGAAATTGTTGAATCTCGAGGAGCGCAACATACTTAGTCTGAAGATTAGATATTATTTCTGCAGCTTACATTGGGTTTTATAACATAGAACAGTGCAGCATAGTACAGGCCCTTCAGCCCACAATGTTGTGCTGACCTAAGATCAATCTAACACTTCCCTCCTACATAACCTTCCATGTTTTTCTATCATCCATGTGCCTATCTAAGAGTATCTTAAGTGTCCCCAGTGCATCTGTGTCTACCACCACCCCTGGTGGAGTGTTCCATGCACCTACCACTCGCTGTGTAAAGATTTTGTCAAAACTATAAGAATCCAAAGAGTGAATAATCAATGTTGGAGTGGAAGGGGAGTTAAATTGAAGGAAAATGGAAGCTCAGGGTTGTGCATGCAGACAGAACAGATTTGTTCTGCAGAGTGATCATCTGATCTGCATTTGATTTTACTCCAACATAGGGAAATCACATTGTCAGCACCAAGTGCAACATACTAAATTAGAAAGCGTATAAGTAACTAGTAGGGAGGGAAGAGTATGTGGCCAAGTGGTTAAGGTGTTGGACTTGCAATCTGAAGGTCATGAGTTCAAGCCCCAGCTGAGGTGGTGTGTTGTGTCCTTGAGCGAGGTACTTAACCACACACTGCTCTAGTCCACCCAGCTGAAAATTTGTCACTTGGGGTCTTGCACTATGTATGTTTTTTTTTGTGTGACTGTTTTTTTTGTTTGCTAAGTTGAAAGTGCTGTGTATGTTTTGCACCTTGGCCCCAATGTGTGGTTGAATGATAATTAAATTTGGTTTGACTTTTTTGCAGCTTGAAACATGTTTGGTTTCTGAATTTGTTCCTTTCACTACAGATGCTGACTGACCTGCTGAATATTTCACCCATGACCGAATCAGGAATGGAACTGGTCTCTCCCTTGTCTGTTGAATTCCAGTCTTGACAGCCCTTTCCAAATATAATTGGCTCATGCGATTATTTTCCCCTGTAGGACAAGTTAGAGCTTTACCTTCGTGGCATGCCTGAGGGCCATTACATTGGAGGGCCAATGACAGGGCTGATGATAGATCAGTCCCCAAGGTAAGGAGTAGGTAAGTGAAAAGCATATTAATGGCAGCTGCACCCCTCTTCTGGATTTCCTTCTACTACATTCCTTCCACGGGTTTGGCATTTACTAATTATTTAATAACTTGCACCCAACAGTGACATCAATAGCATTCTGGCTAATGACTGAACTTGTGACCTAATGTTCAGAAAGAATAACCCCTGCACACTGAGAAGGGCAGAGTAATGAAGTGCCGATCAATTAAACTGAACTGAATACGACGGAGTGGCTGAGCTGAATTACAAAATAGGATGTGTCAGGTTTACACATTTCTTATGTCAATCTATAATAGTTGCGGTTTGTGCAATAGTTTCATGGCTTAGAGGCAACAAGATGCTTTCATTGTGTGAAAAATACGAGCCAATTAGAAAAAAATCTTCCCGGTCTGTGAGGCCAAAGCACCACCAACAAGAACAATTTCCATTTATAAAGTGTCAGTAATAAAGCGTCAATCTCCCTAGGACTGTCACACAGAGAGGAATGAGAGCACGGTGGTATCAGAAGAAACACTGCCTTACAACTCCAGTGACTGAGGTTTAATGCTGTTCTGTGTGGAGTTCATGACTGCGTGTATTTCTTCCCGGGAGCTTTTGATTCCTCCCACCTCCCCAAAGAAGTGCAGATTGGTGGACTGTAAGTTATAGATAGTGTAGGTAAGCACCAGGAAAAAGGGGTGGTGGTGGTAAAGGGGGGGGCTGGGGGGAGAGTGAGTAATTGAGTGGCAAGTGGGAAAGATTAGAGGGGAAGTAAGTCGGAGAATGCCCTGAGAGCTCGATGGGTTGAGCAGCCTTTCCATGTCACATGGAAGTATAACACCAGGTGACCAATAGCACTGGCAAAGGGTGGGTTTAAGGAACAGCTTAAAGGAAACAAAAGAGGAGGAAAGAATGAGATGTTTAATGAAATCTCAGAATTTAGACATCTTGGTGGTTCAGATCAGTTGATGTTTGTCAGACTTTCAATCTAGTCCCTTATTTCCCATCCAGTCACTAGGCCTATGGTTCCTCTGCTGCCTTTAAAGTTCCCTGGTTCAGTCAGCCACACCAGTAATCCAACAGTGTATATTAAAGTTGCTTATGTTCCTTATTGTTAAATGTTATACAGTGACGTCTGGATGAATTTGGTAAGTTTGAAGGCAAGTTGAACAAGACAAGTTTCCAGAGAGCAACACATGCACAAAATTACTTTTTGACTGGAGGGGTGGAGCAAAGTCAAGATGGCGCTAAACGGCGACTGCTTTGCTTGCATCTTCGGAAGCAGCTCTATTTCTATCTTTGATATCTCTTTTCTCCCTTTTCAAGGTTCTTTTGAAGACCCTGACCTGAAGTTACATGTTGACTTTGGTTCTTTGCAGGAATGGGACCTGCTCTTGGGGCCTCACGACCGGCCACTTTTCGATATCCCAAGAACACAACCTGGAAGACAAGCCTGCCTTCAGGGAGCTGGATTTTCATGGCTGATTCTAGGCTTGTGTCACTGACTGAGGTGTTGCAGGAGAAGACGGAACATCGGGAGCAACGGGTTACCTGCCGGTTGTGTATCCAGAGGCCTGAGCCTTTCCGGGGTTGATTCTCTGGGCGCAGAGATTGGATAAAGCGACACATCAAACTTTTAACATCATAAATTAGCGAGTTGTTGCGAGGAATCAAAAGCTCCTGGGAAGAAATACACAAAGTCATGAACTCCACACAGAACAGCAATGCAACAGACTTTCAACATCATAGATCTCTTCTCACTGTGAAACGGGGACATCTCTTTTTCCCTTATTAGGGAGGGAGGGAGGGAGAGAGGGAGAGAGAGAGAGAGAGAGAGAGAGAGAGAGAGAGCGAGCACCTCTGGTATGTTGAATACCGGGTGAACAAGCAGTTTCCGGGACACTGCAAGTCTGTGTCTTTGTTGATGCTTTGCTGCACGCTTGAGTGTGCTCGGTGGAGGGCTCTGATGTTTTTTGCTGGTGGGGATGGGGAGGTGGGGGGTCGTTGGCTTTGCTGCTGCTTGTGCGCGGGAGGGGGGAGCTGGGGGGTTCTTTGGGGTTCTTACGTTTAACTGTCATTCATTCTTTGGGGCACTCCTCTGTTTTCATGGATGTTTGCGATGAAAAAGAATTTCAGGATGTATATTGTATACATTTCTCTGACATTAAGTGTACTTATTGAACCTATTGAAATGCTGGAGGAACTCAGAAGCTTCACATACACTCCGTACACCGGACCAATTGCCCTACCAACCATAGCAAGCTCTCACAAAGAGTAAAAATGACTAGGGCAACACAATTGCCCAGCTGGTCAAGCTGATGTTTTTCAGTTCCAGCAACCCAGGTTCAGTTCTACCACCATATGCAAAAAGTTTGTGCTTTCTTTCCATGACCGTGTGGGTTTCCTACGGGTACTCTGGTTTCCACCCACTTCCCAAAGACATACGGGTTAGTAGATCAATTGGACACATTGGGCTGTAATTGGGTGGCACAGGCTTGTTGAGCTGGAAGGGCCTGGTACCATGCAATATCTCCAAATAAAACTAAATTCACATAACCCAAAATGAAATTGTACATAGCTTACACTAATGTGAACATAATAACACTAGTGCAAGATTGAGAGAAAGAAAAAATATATAGTTTGATTCATCACATACATATATTTATAGTATCTTCCATTTCTGCAGAATGTTCCAAAGTTTATGATGTTAAGCTGTGCAAGCTGGTAAATTTATTGACCACTCTGAATTGCCCCCAGTGTGTAGGTGAATGGTAGAATCTGGGAAGAGCTTATGGGAACATGGGGAGAATAAAATGAGTGAAAGAATGAATGAATAAAATAGAAATGGTTGACATGGGCTCAGGGATGCAGGGGCCTGCTCCCGTGCTGTATCACTCTGTCACTAAGCTCTGTACAAATCTGCCAAGCACTATGCAGAACTGCAAAATTCTGCACCCATCAGTCACCTTCCACCATGGAGAGACTCACATCACTGAACAGGTGGACTGAGCTGAAGCCTTTATTCTTCCCATGACTGTTAGCACAAAGGAAAATCAAAGTTCGCACCTTCCTGAGAAAAGGAGAAAGACATAGATACACTTAAAATTAGTGAATGGCCAAGGGCAGACCAGTGATGTGAGACTCTCCAGTGTGAAATCTGGTAGAAGGAGTAAAGGCACAAGCTATTTTCTAAGCGGGGAGAAATCAGAGGTGCAAGAGGACTTGAGAGTCCTCATGTAGGATTCCCTGAAGGTTAACTTACAGGTTGAGTTGGTAGTATAGATGGCAAGTGCAACATCAGCATTCATTTCCAGAGGACTAGTAGTAGCAGTGCGATCACTCGAGTCAGCTTAATGTTCTCCCAAGGGGTTGTCTTTGGTGGTTGTAGAGGCCAATCCACATATTCTGGTGCAGTGTGGGCAAGCGAAAGTGGTGGCTGTGGTTAATGGTTGTTCAGTCTCTCCTTTCGCAGTCGCTGCCTTTTCTCTGCAGCACAGTGGAGGTAGATTTCATGCAGTGCAGCTCCCTCTTGAAAGGACTTCCTCTAGGTGCATCTATTGCATGCAATGTCTTCCCAGTTTTTAGATGCAATGCTGTATTTCTTCTGACTGATTTTGATGTTACCCTTGAAACATTTCCTTTGTCCGCAGGACGAGGAAATAAAAGCAAGGATGTAATGCTGAGGCTCTATAAGGCATGGGTCAGACCACATTTGGAGTATTGTGAGCAGTTTTGGGGCCCATATCTAAGAAAAGATGTGCTAGCATTGGAGAGGGTCCAGAGGAAATGAGAGAGTTTACATACGATGAGCACTTGATAGTCCAGGGCCTGTACTTGCTGGAGTTTAGAAGAATGAGATGGTATCTCATCAAAACCTACCAATTATTGAAAGGCCTAGAGAGAGTGGACAAGGAGAGGATGTTTCCAATAGTGGGAGAGGCTAGTACCAGAAGCAACAGTCTCAGAATAGAAGAACAGACATGAGGAAGAATTCTTTAGCCAGACAGTGGTGGATCTGTGAAATTCATTGCCACAGATTGCTGTGGAGGCCAAGTTGTTTGGTATATTTAAACTGGTTCTTGATTAGTAAAGGCATCAAATGTTATGGGGAGGAGGCAAGAGAATGAGATTGAGAAGGAAAAGAAGTCAGCAATGATCAAATGGTGGAGCTAACGTGATGGGCCATATGACCTAATTCTGCTCATATGTCTTATGGTCCTATGATTTTGAGCAGCGGCCAATCAGAGTTCCAAAGCGTGAGAAGACAGAGCTCACTCAGGTTCGCCAATTGAGTACATCAATTTGCGGCAGTTTGGTGTTTTGACCAGCAGTCAATCAGTGATTGGCAAGAACAAATCAAAATAAAGCATGGACAAGTGTAGCAGCTATTGTTGGAGTGGTCAGTGTTGGAGTGGACAGTGATAGAGTGAGGATTTTGAGGCTTTAGCTGTTTGAAGCTTCAGAGACAGCAAAAAGCTGCAGGTAGATTTTTTTTCAATTAATATATTGTTTTCCTTCTTTAGCAGAGATATTGAAATCATCCTTAGCGTTAGGTGAGGTGCTGGTAGATTGGAGGATATCTAATGTTGTTCCGATGTTTAGCAAAGGCTCTAAAAACAAACCAGGAATTTAAAGCCCTGTGAGTCTGACATCAGTCGTGGGAAAGTTATTGGAAGTTATTCTAAGGGACAGGATATATGATTATTTGTGTAAAGGGGGTTTCTTCTTTTTCTTTGTTACTGTATATGTAATCAAAATGGCTTCTTTGTTTTGTTAAAAGCAGGAATGCTTCTTTGTTGCGAGAGAGTGCTGGAAGCTTGTTTGGGTTCAAATTTACTGATAACGAGAATTGTATTCCTGTGTAAACCAATTGGGATTAATGTTGTTCTTTCTTCTGAGTCTGTAAGCTATTGGCGGGCTTTTGGGGAGATCGGCGCGAGGGGTTGAGAGAGAGGATGCGATGCTGTAAGCTGGGCAAGGAACGGACCCCAAGCGGGGGTCCGATGCCAGGAGGTACTCGGAGGAGAGGAGATAAAGCTGGATGTGCTTGGTTGACCACTTCGGATGGTCCTGAGCTGCGAGTCGAGGAGTTTGGAGGGGATCGAATGGTGGCCAGAAGACTTCAGTAATTGAGCTTCAACAGTTGTGCATGAAGTGGTTTGGACTTTGATAAGCTTGGAGCCTTTTCTTTATTTTTTTCTTCATATATACTGTATCGTTATTAATCACTTAGTTATAGTAACCTTTATAACTTGTACTCATTTAATCGCATATGGTGTACTGTCTGTGTTTTGGGCGAGGCAGGGACATCACACAGCATCCACACCAGCTGATTACCCAGTTTGGCGGGGCCGAAGGCTACTCCCCCTAGACGAGAACGAGCTGAGCGAGCCTGAGGCGACCCAGGGGGTTACATTGTTGGGGCTCGACTGGGATTGATTTCTGTGGAAGCTGTGTGATCACCCTCTTTAAATTATGTCTGCGGCAAAGAGCTGGTGTGCCTTTGTGGGTGTGTGATTGCTGGTTATCACTGCATGTGGTTCGACTGGAAGTCAAATGCTGCAGCTGGGGGGCTTATTATATCCGTGGCAGGAGATTGGTGGAAAGTTTTTAGGGTACCCCTTTTGGATAGGGGGGCAGATAAATTGCTTGCGGTGCCAAGTGGATCAGTTGTTCCGTTGATCTGAGGGGTGTCAGGAAACTTAGAGGAGGCCCAGTGGGGGAACGGCTTGGGGTCTCTGGGGGAGCACGTTCCCAGCAATGTACCAAGGAACTCCCGAAAGGAGCAGACCCTATTCCTGAAGGCTTAGAGGGGCCATGCACACAGGTGTTGTTACAGATGGATAGAAGTCAAGTTAAAGCCATCCTCGGCACTGGGGCGCCAGTTAAGTTGCTGTACAGTTTGTTTTATAACCGTTATTGGAAGCATTTATCCTTGACAACATTGAGGACACTGGAGATTTGGGGTACCAACGCCAGTGATTATCCAGGCGACGGTTGTTGGTCAGTGAAAATGGAGTTCTTAGAGGCAAATGTGGAGGTGACTGAGGTTCGTGAATCGTTAATGCTGATGTGTCCGGACACTGTTGAGACGGGCAGCGTTTCGGTTCTGGAGAGAACCAATATCCTGCTGGTGCGCTTGGGGGCCTGCCCGGAGGAGGCATTGTCGATGCACACAGAATTTCGAGCTGCTTGTGCGGACGTGAGTAGCAGCATTGGGCTGATACCGAATTCAAACAAGAGCCGGTGGTGGTATGGCCTGGGGGAAGTATCTGACGGTGAGACCCTCTTAGTGGACGCTGCGAAATACCACAAGAGAGGGGAGTTGACTGCTGAAGACACCTCGGAGAGAGAGAGGTTGCGGCGACTGGCCCCTGAAGCCGTGGAAGACGTAGGCAGCGTGTGTGTGGATTATATTGCGCTGATGAGGCGCACTGTCAGTGACCAGAATACGGCCCTGAGGGCCGAAGAGGCGATGGCCTATCTGAGTGGTGCGAAGTGGCTTAAGGTGCTCGATCTGAGAAGTGAATGTTGCCAGATCCCGATGAGTGGGGCCGACAAGGAGAAGATGGCTGTTATAAGTTCCCTAGGAGTCTTCCGGTCCAAAAGGATGCCACAGGGCATATCTGGAGCCTTTGCAACCCTCCTGCAGGGCAGGTGGAAGACCATAGGGGATGTGGAGGTGTTTGGAGTTTTGGTGTATGTGGATGATTTCTTGGTATTTGGATTTGCCTCAGGAGAATATGAAGTGAGGTCGTTGCAGGAGCGGCTGAGAACTACAAAGTTAAAGTGTTTTCTGGACACGTGCCGGGGCTGGCGAAGGTCGCAGCTCGTGAGTGACTGTCTCTACAGAATCAAGTTTGAAATGAAGATGGAGAGACTGGAGAAAGTTGATCTGGAAGAAGTCATGAGGAAGAAAAAGCTGGAGAGAAGTGCCATGAATACTGAACAGGAGGCTGAAGAGACTGCAGGAGCAGTACAGGTCACGTGTTTCTGTTTGGAGAAGATCAAACAGCAGCTACCAATCACAGAAATAAGGAAGAATACAGATTCGATGGATACTGTGCTGGATGTGTGGTACATGCTGCCTTTTGCTGACTTTCCCTCGATTGAGGAAGAGGCCTTTGGCCCTTCTCCCACTGAGTCAGGTGTAGTGGGGAGGGTTAGCTGTGTGCAGTGGGGGGCATGAGTGAGAGGTTGAGAAAGGAGTTGGTAGTGGGCCCAAGGTATCCCCAGTTGTGTCCTAGCGTGGAGGGTTTAGGTGAGGGGGTACGGAGGTCTCAGAAGGGTTAGGGAACTCCCAGATAGTTGGCCTATGTAGCACCTGAGGAACAGGGCGTGAGGTTTACTGTGTGGGGAGGAGATGTCATTGTTTGTGCTTGGGGTACGGTGTGTTGGCAGGAAAGGTGGCAAGTTACTTAATAGTCATGAGGACATGACTTTTATTTGGTGGGGGGAGAGTATAAAGGGGATTTCTTCTTTTTCTTTGTTACTGTGTATGTAATCAAAATGGCTTCTTTGTTTTGTTAAAAGCAGGAATGCTTCTTTGTTGCGAGAGAGTGCTGGAAGCTTGTTTGGGTTAAAATTTACTGATAACGAGAATTGTATTCCTTTGTAAACCAATTAGGATTAATGTTGTTCTTTCTTCTGAGTCTGTAAGTTATTGTTAGTGGGCTTTTGGGGAGATCGGCGCGAAGGGGTGAGAGAGAGGACGCGATGCTGTAAGCTGGGCAAGGAACGGACCCCAAGCGGGGGTCCGAGGCCAGGAGGTACTCCGAGGAGAGGAGATGAAGCTAGATGTGCTTGGTTGACCACTTCGGATGGTCCTGAGCTGCGAGTCGAGGAGTTCGGAGGGGATCGAATGGTGGCCAGAAGACTTCAGTAATTGAGCTCCAACGGTTGTGCACGAAGTGGTTTGGACTTTGATAAGTTTGGCGCCTTTTCTTTATTTTTTTCTTCATATATACTGTATTGTTATTAATCACTTAGTTATAGTAACCTTTATAAATTGTACTCATTTAATCGCATATGGTGTACTGTCTGTGTTTTGGGCGAGGCAGGGACATCACACAGCATCCACACCAGCTGATTACCCAGTTTGGCGGGGCCGAAGGCTACTCCCCCTAGATGAGAATGAGCTGAGTGAGCCTGAGGTGACCCTGGGGGTTACATTTGGATAGACATGGACTGATTAGGGATAGTCAACATGACTTTGTGCGTGGTAGATCATGTCTAAAAAGCGCGATGCTGCACTACCAGACAAGCTCAACACCCTTTATTCTCGCTTTGAGAGGGGGAATAAAACCTTGGCTATGAGGATCCCTGCAGCATCCAATGACCCTATGATCTCCGTCTCAGAAGCTGACGTCAGGGTGAACTTTCAAAAGGGTGAACTCTCGCAAGGCAGCAGAGCCCATTGGAGTACCTGGTAAGGCTCTGAAAACCTGTGCCAACCAACTGGCAGGAGTATTCAAAGACATTTTCAATCTCTCATTGCTACAGTCAGAAGTTCCTACCTGCTTCAAAAGGGCAACAATTATACCAGCGTCCAGGAAGAGCACTGTGAGCTGCCTTAATGACTGTCAGTAGTGCTCACATCTACAGTAAGGATCTAAACCTGATCTCAACATATCGATGCAGCTATAAAGAAGGCAAGACAGTGGCTATATTTCATTAGGAGTTTGAGAAGATTTGGTTTGTGAACTAAAACACTCAAAAACTTCCACAAATGTACCATTGAGAGCATTCTGTCTGGCTGCATCACCGTCTGGTATGGGGGTGGGGGCTACTGCATAAGCTGCAGAAACTTGTAAAATTAGTTATATCCATCATGGGTACCAGCCTCCATAGTATGCAAGACACTTTCAAGGAACGGTACCTTAGGAAGGCAGCTTCCTATGTTAAGGATCCCCATCACCCAGGACATGCCCTCTTCACACTGTTACTGTCGGGTAGGAGATACAGAAGCCTGAAGGCACATACTCAGTGAATCAGGAACAGCTTCTTCCCCACTGCCATCCAATTTCGAAATGGATATTGAACCCGTGAACTCTACCTCACTACTTTTTTATTTCTGTTATTTTGTACTCCTTATTTTAAATTAACTATTTAATAGACATACATATACTTAATGTAACTCCATTTTTTCTATATTTTTCTTTATCGTGTATTGCATTGTACTGCTGCCATAAAGTTAACAAATTTAATGTGAAGAAAAAGCATTTCAGGATGTATATTGTATACAATTCTCTGACATTACCTTTGAAACCTTTGACATACACCAGTGATATTAAATCTGATTCTGATTCTGATTTTATAGAGTTTTTCCTGGAAGTTACCAGGAAAGTTGATGAAGGCAAGGTGGTGGATGTTGCTTACATGGACTTTAGCAAGGCATGGACTAGCGCCCATATGGGAAGTTGGTCAAGGAGGTTCAGTAACTCAGCATTTAAGATGAGGTAGTAAATTAGGTTAGACATTGGCTTTGTGGGAGAAGCCAGAGAGTGGTAGTGGAGGGTTGCCTCTCTGACTGGAGGCCCGTGACTAGTGGCGCGCTGCAGGGATCGGTGCTGGGTCCATTGTTGTTTGTCATCTATATCAATGATCTAGATGATAATGTGGTGAACTGGATCAGCAAACTTGTGGATGACACCAGGATTGGGGGCTGTAGTGGACAGTGAGGAAGACTATCAGAGCTTGCAGCGGGATCTGCATCAGCTGAAAAAATGGGCTGAAAAATGGCAGATGAAATTTAATACAAGATGTTGCTCTTCGGTAGGACCAATCAGCAGTATGCCTTACACAATAAACGGTAGAGCAATAAGGAATGCTGTAATACAAAGGGATCTGGAATACGGGTCCATAGTTTATTGAAAGTGATGTCACAGGTAGATTGGTTCATAAAGAAAGCTTTTGGCACATTGGCCTTCATAAATCAGGATCAGAACGAGGTTTATTATCACCAGCATGTGATGTGAAATTTGTTATCTCAACAGCAGCAGTTCAATGCAATGCATAATCTAGCAGAGAAAAAAATAATTAAAAAGAAATAATAATAAATAAACAAGTAAATCAATTACGTATATTGAATAGATTTTAAAAAACACGCAAAAACAGAAATACTGTATATTAAAAAAAAGTGAGGTAGTGTTCATGGGTTCAATGTCCATTTAGGAATCGGATGGCAGAGGGGAAGAAGCTGTTCCTGAATTGCTGAGTGTGTGCCTTCAGGCTTCTGTACCCCCTACCTGATGGTAACAATGAGAAAAGGGCATGTCCTGGGTGCTGGAGGTCCTTAATAATGGACGCTGCCTTTCTGAGACACCACTCACTAAAGATGTCCTGGGTACTTTGTAGGCTGGTACCCAAGATGGAGCTGTCTAGATTTACAACCTTCTGCAGCTTCGTTCGGTCCTGTGTAGTAGCCCGTCCATACCAGACAGTGATGCAGCCTGTCAGAATGCTTCCCATGGTACATCTATAGAAGTTTTTGAGTGTATTTTTTGACATGCCAAATCTCTTCAACCTCCTAATAAAGTATAGCCACTGTCTTGCCTTCTTTATAACTACGTCGATATGTTGGGACCAGATTAGATCCTCAGAGATCTTGGCACCCAGGAACTTGAAGCTGCTCACTCTCTCCACTTCTGATCCCTCTATGAGGATTGGTATGTGTTCCTTCATCTTACCCTTCCTGAAGTCCACAATCAGCTCTTTTGTCTTACTGACGTTGAGTGCCAGGTTGTTGCTGCCGCACCATTCTACTAGTTGGCATACCTCACTCCTATACGCCCTCTCTTCATCACCTGAGATTCTGCCAACAATAGTTGTATCATCAGCAAATTTATAGATAGTATTTGAGCTATGCCTCGCCACACAGTCATGTAGAGCAGTGGGCTAAGCACCTACCCATGAGGTGCACCAATGTTGATCATCAGCAAGGAGAATATGTTATCACCAATCCACACAGATTGTGGTGTTCTGGTTATGAAGTTGAGGATCCAGTTGCAGAGGGAGATACAGAGGCCCAGGTTCTGTAGTTTGGCAATCAGGACTGTGGGAATGATGGTGTTAAATGCTGAGCTATAGTCAATGAACAGCATCCTGACGAAGGTGTTTGTGTTGTCCAGATGATCTAAGGCCACATGAAGAGCCATTGAGATTGCATTTGCCTTAGACCTATTGTGGCCATAGGCAACTTGCAGTGGGTCCAGGTCCTTGCTGAGGCAAGATTTGACTCTAGCCATGACCAACCTCTCAAAGCATTTCATCACTGTCAATGTGAGTACTACCAGGTGATTGTCATTAAGGCAGCCCACATTATTCTTCTTAGGCACTGGTATAATTGTTGCCTTTTTGAAGAAAGTGGGAACTTCCGCCTGTAGCAGAGAGGTTGAAAATGTCCTTGAGTACTCCCGCTAGTTGGTTGGCACAGGTTTTCAGAGCCTTACCAGGTACTCCATTGGGACATTCCGCCTTGCGAGGGTTCACTCTCTTTAAAGACAGCCTAACATCGGCCTCTGAGACAGAGATCACAGGGTCATCAGGTGCAGCAGGGATCTTCACAGCGTCAGTTGTGTTCTCCCTTTCAAAGTGGGCATAGGAGGTGTTGAGTTCATCTGATAGTGATCGCTGCCATTCATGCTGTTCGGTTTTGCTTTGTAGGAAGTAATGTCTTGCAGACCCTGCCAGAGTTGCCGTGCATCCGATGTCACCTCCAACCTCCTTCAAAATTGTCTCTTCGCCCTTGAAGTAGCCTTCCACAAATCATACCTGGTTTTCTGGTATAGGCCTGGGTTGCCGGACTTGAATGTCACAGATCTAGCCTTCAGCAGACGACATACCTCCTGGTTCATCCACAGCATTTGGTTTGTGAATGTACAGTAAGTCTTTGTGGGCACACACTCATCCACACAGGTTTTGATGAAGTTGGTAACAACTGCAGCATACTCATCCGGGTTCGAAGATGCATCCCTGAATACAATCCAGTCCACCGATTCAAAGCAGTCCTGTAGGCGCTCCTGTGCTTCCCTTGTCCAGACCTTCTTGGTCCTCACTACTGGTGCTGCAGTCTTCAGTCTCTGCCTATACTCAGGGAGTAGAATTACAGCCGGGTGATCAGACTTCCTGAAGTGAGGGTGTGGCATTCTTGATGGTAGGCATTTTTGATGTTGATGTAACAATGTGTGTTGTTTCCTCTGGTATTGCAAGTGACCTGTTGATGGTAGTTGCTTAGAGATTTTTTCAGACTGGCCTGGTTAAAATCTCCCAAAACGATGGTGAAGGTGTTAGGGTGTGCTGTTTCATGCAAGTTGATAAATCAAAGTATTGAGTGCAGGAGTTGGGATGTTACGTTGACGTTGTGTAAGATGTGGGTGAAGTAATTTGGAGTATTGTGTGCAGTTTTGGTCACCAACCTACAAGAAGGATGTGGTTGAAAGAGTACAGAGAAAATTTACAAGGATATTGCTGGGTCTGGAGGACCTGAGATTTAAGGAAGGATTGTATAGGTTAGGACTTTATTCCTTGGAACACAGAAGAATGAAGGGAGACTTGGCAGAGGTGTACATAATTGTGAGGGGTATAGATAGAGTTAATGCAAGCAGGCTTTTTCCACTGAGGTTGGGTGGGACTACAACTGGAGGATATAGGTTAAAAGTGAAAGGTGAAAAGTTTAAGGGGAACATTATGGGAAACCTGTTCATTCAGAGGGTCGTGAGAGTGTGGACCAAGCTACTAGCACAAGTGGTGCATGAAAGCTCAATTTTAATGTTTTAGAGAAGTTTGGACAGGTACATGGATGGTAGGGGTATGGAGGGCTAAGGTCCCAGTGCAGGTCATTGGGAGTAGGCAGTTTAAATGGTTGAGCATGGACTAGATGATCCAAAAGGCCTGTTTTTGTGCGTACTTTTCTATGTCTCCTTGACGCTATGATCTTATGGTCATTGGTCAGCTCACACCAGGGAACAAACAAGAAGCGTGAAAGAACTGACATGGAAAAAATGCTGGTGGACAGGATAGGAACTGGTAAAATATTTGAAAGTATTCATTGAAGTGGAAATGATTGAGCAGCACATTAGTTTGGAGCAGGTCTCAACACGTGCACCATACTTGTCAAACCATCAGCAGCGAGCACTCAGGAGAATTCTTGAGATCACTTCTATTGCACAATTAATTGGGCATTAAGGGCAAGTCCCTAAACCTGTTCAACTCACAACTAGATAACTTAGTTGCAACTAATAATGCAAGAAAAACTTGTTTTTATAATAGCTTTCAGTACCACAGTATGTTCCAAAGTTCATTTAAGTAATTTACAACTTGTGCATGGCAAGTTCTCACTCATAGAAATGATCTTGCTTGATGTTGGTGATTAAGGGATTAAGATAGTCCAGGGTTTTGTGGACAATATTTATCCCATTCTTAGAAATAGATCATTGAACAAGAGCACTGCAGAACTATACAGGTCCTTCAGTGCAGAATATTATCCTGATCTTCTAACCTCGTTTAAGATCAATCTAACCCTTCCCTCTCACATAACCCTCCTCGTTTCTATAATCTGTGTGCCTACCTTAGAGTTTCTTCAATGTCCTAATGTGCCTGCCTCTACCACAACCCATAGCAGGCTTTCCATGGTCTGTATGGGAGTGTTCAAGGACATTTTCAACCTCTCACTGCTACAGTTGGAAGTTCCCACCTACTTCAAAAGGGCAACCATTATACCAGTGCCCAAGAAGAGCAGTGTGAGCTGCCTTAATGACTATTGTCCAGGAACACTCATCCCTGTGGTGATGAAATGTTTTGAGAGATTGGTCATGGCCAGAATCAACTCCTGCCTCAGCAAGGACCTGCATCCAGTGCAATTTGCCCATCACCACAATAGGTCTACGGTAGACCCAATCTCAATGACTCTTCACACTGTCTTAGATCACCTGGACAATACAAACACCCATGTCTAGATGCTGTTTGTTGACTGTAGCTCAGCGTTTAACACCATCATTCCTGCAATCCTGATCACTAAGCTCCAGAACCTGGGCCTCTGTACCTCTGTCTGCAACTGGATCCTTGACTTCTCAACCAGAAGACCACAATCTGTGCGGATTGGAAATAACATCTCCACCTCGCTAACAATTAACACAGGGATGTGTGTTTAGTCCACTGCTCTACTCTCTCTACACCCATAACTGTGTGGCTAGGAATAGGACAAACAGCATTTATAAATTTGCCAATGATACAGCCATTGTTGGCAGGATTTCAGATGGTGATGAGAGGGTGTACAGGAGCGAGATATATGCCAGTTAGTTGAGTGGTGTCGCAGCAACAATCTTGCACTCGTCGTTAGCAAGAGCTGATTGTGAACTTCAGGAAAGGTAAGATGAGAGAATACATACCAATGCTCATAGAGGGATCAGAAGTGGAGACAGTGAGCAGCTTCAAAGTTCCTGGGTGTCAAGATCTCTGAGGACCTAACCTGAATACAACATATTGATGCAGCTATAAAGAAGGCAGGACAGTGGCTATATTTCATTAGGAGTTTGAGGAGGTTTGGTTTGTCAACTAAGATAATCGAAAACCTGGACAGATTACTGTAGAGAGCATTCTGATTGGCTGCAACACTGTCTGGTATGGGGTGGCTACTGCACAGGATCTAAAGAAGCTACAGAAAGTTAAAAAATTATTCAGCTCCATAGTATCCAAGGCATCTTCAAGGAGTGGTGCCTTGGGAAGGCCCCATCACCCAGAACATGTCCTCTTCTCATTGCCTAACCATCAGGAAGGAGGTACAGAAGCCTGAAGGCACACACTCAGTGATTCAGGAACAGCTTCTTCCCCTCTGCCATCCAATTTCTAAATGGACACCAAACCCATGAACACTACCTCACTTTTATTATTTCTGTTTTTGCACTATTTTCAATTTAACTATTTAATACATATGTATAATTACTGTAATTGATTTACTTATTTACTTATGTGTCAACATTATCGTGTATTGCATTATACTACTGCCGCTAAGTTAATAAATTTTATGACTTATACCGGTGATAATAAACTTGATTCTGATTCTAAGTCTGTATACCACAGGATTTTCGACTCCCACCTGAGACAGGGAAGAAGAACCTGAAGGTTGTCATTATTATTTTTTGATTTACCTTTCCATTTGGTCACCCCTCCAACAGTGTAGCAAGTCCTCATTTCCACACCGGATTCACTGGATTGTGAAAGAAAAAGTCAAAGATCTCACAACCTTCTGATCCTTAGGCAAGCTGACTATTAAGGGAGATACTTTAGAACTATTGCTCATGGTTAGGCTTTGTTCATTAAGGCATGATCATATTTGCTGATTCAGTGCTGTTTGTAAGGCACATCATAGGAATGCACACTTGCCTTTAGATTGATCTAATTTCTGGATTAAGTAGGAACTAGAGGCACTAGGTAATAATGAATTACAGTTTGGGAGTTACACTGCATAGAAACAGGTCTCATTCTCACTGTGTTGAAACAGGTCTCATTAGTCTTATCCCTGGATTATGTAGGAACTAGAGAAAAGTGTGAAGTGATTCACTTTGAAGGTCAAACTGAAGGCAGAGAACAGTGTTAACTAATAATGCTAATAATGACTAGTACAGGAAGAACAAATTGCTGAGTACAGTCCTCATGAAGGGTCTTGGCCTGAAATATCAATTGTTTATTCCTCTCCATGGATGCTGCCTCCACTATTTTGTGCGTTTTACTCCCGATTTCCAGCATCTGCAGAATGTCACATACCGGGTTAATGGCAGTGAGAAGGAACAGAGGGATGATGGGGTCCATATGGAAAAGGGCCTTGGCGATTGTAGGGATGACTTACAGCAGACTGAGAAGCTTAAGCATGTAGATATTAAGGAAGAGGATGTGCTGGAGCTTTTGCAAAGCATCAAGTTGGATAAGTTTCCAGGACCAGATGAGATGTACCCCAGGCTACTGTGGGAGGCAAGGGAGGAGATTGCTGAGCCTCTGGCGATGATCTTTGCATCATCACTGGGGACAGGGGAGCTTCTGGAGGATTGGAGGGTTGAGGATGTTGTTCTCTTATTCAAGAAAGGGAGTAGAGATAGCCCAGGAAATTATACTTCAGTGGTTGGTAAGTTGATGGAGAAGATCCTGAGAGGCAGGATTTATGTGAACATTTGGAGAGGCATAATATGATTAGGAATAGTCAGCATGGCTTTGTCAAAGGCAGGTTGTGCCTTATGAGCCTGATTGAATTTTTTTGAGGATGTGATTAAACACATTGATGGAGATAGAACAGTAGATGTAGTGTATATGGATTTCAGCAAGGCATTTGACAAGGTACCCAATGCAAGGCTTATTGAGAACGTAAGGAGGCATGGGATTCAAGGGGACATTGCTTTGTGGATTCAGAACTGGCTTGCCCACAGAAGGCAAAGAGTGGTTGTAGATGGGTCATATTCTGCATGGGGGCCGGTGACCAGTGGTGTGCCTCAGGGATCTGTTCTGGGACCCCTACTCTTTGTGATTTTTATAAATGACCTGGATGAGGAAGTGGAGGGATGGGTTAGTAAATTTGCTGATGACACAAAGGTTGGGAATGTTGTGGATAGTGTGGAGGGCTGTCAGAGGTTACAGCGGGACATTGATGAGATGCAAAACTGGGCAGAGAAGTGGCAGATGGAGTTCAACCCAGATAAGTGTGAGATGGTTCATTTTGGTAGATCAAATATGATGACAGAATATAGTATTAATGTTAAGACTCTTGACAGTGTGGAGGATCAGAGGGATCTTGGGGTCTGAGTCCATAGGACACTCAAAGCAGCTGTGCAGGTTGACTCTGTGGTTAAGAAGGCATACGGTGTATTGGCCTTCATCAATCATGGGATTGAATTTAGGAGCCAAGAGCTAATGTTGCAGCTATATAGGAACCTGGTCAGACCCCACTTGGAGTACTGTACTCTGTTCTGGTCATCTCACTACAGGAAGGATTTGGAAACCGTAGAAAGGGTGCAGAGGCAGAGGAGATTTACAAGGCATGTTGCCTGGATTGGGGAGCATGCCTTATGAGAACAGATTGAGTGACCTTGGCCTTTTCTCCTTGGAGTGACGGAGGATGAGAGGTGATCTGATAGAGGTGTATAAGATGATGAGAGGCATTGATCATGTGGAAAGTCAGAGGCTTTTTCCCAGGGCTGAAATGGGTAACATGAGAGGTCACAGTTTTAAGGTGCTTGGGAGTAGGTACAGAGATGTCAGGGGTAAGTTTTTTACTCAGAGAATGATGAGTGCGTGGAATGGGCTGCTGGCGATGGTGGTGGAGGCGGATACGATAGGGTCGTTTAAGAGACTCCTGGATAGGTAAATGCAGCTTAGAAGAATAGAGGGCTATGGGTAACCCTAGGTAATTTCTAAGGTAAGGACATGTTCAGCACAGCTTTGTGGGCTGAAGGGCCTGTAATGTGTTTTTCTATGTTTCTAACAACTCTAATATTTTTACACATTTCCTGAATCTGATTACCTATCTGTTCCTCAATGTCCCAGTGGCTACTGGGGGATCTGTAGTACAATCCCATCAGTGAGATTTCACCCTTCCTATTCCTGAGTTCAGCCCAAATGGACTCAGTGTCTGACCACCCCCCCCCCCCCCCCCATTATGTCTCCTGAGTGCAGCTGTGACATTGTCCTGATTAGTAGTGCAATTCCCCACAGCCTTTTACCTCCTCCTCTATCTTTTCTAAAACTTCAAAAAGCTGGTACATGAATCACCCATTCCTGCCCCTCTCGCACCCAAGTTTCAGTAATGGCCACAACATCGTAGTTCCATGTACTGATCCATGCTCTGCATTCATCACCCTTACCCATAATACTCCTAGCACTGAAATATGCACACTTCAAACTATCTGACCCAACATACCTATTATTTTGATTTTGTCTCTTAAATACTTCCTCGACATCTGCCTTCCAGTCCAATCTATCCCTTACTGATATGGTGCTCCATTTCTCAGCCCCTTTCAAAACTAGTTTAAATTCTCCCGAGTAGCATTAGCAAACATCCCGGTCAGGATAATGGCTCCCCTCCAGTCCAGGTGCGACCCTGAAATGGAGGCAATGTGGGAGGGAAAGGTTAGGCTGATCTTCAACTAGGTTCAAAGGTCAGCTCAACATCATGGGCTGAAGGGCCTTTATTGTGCTGTACTGCTCTATGTTCTATATTCAGAATGAATTACAGCTTTCGCGTCACACTGCGTAGAAATAGGTGCTTCGTTTAATATAGTCCACGCCAACTACCAAGCTGTTATTTGCATAATCCAACATAACGCCATTTTGTTCCCTCCACATCCCCATCAGCGTCCCACAGGTTCGACTACACACCTACTTATGGGCAACTTATAGTGTCTGATTAACCCATCAAAGTTCACACTGAGAGCCTCTGGCCCTCATCAGTCATCTTTCCCCACCTCATTTCTGACGTAGTTTGAAACACGCAGTGTGGGATGGTTCATAACCTATAACCTGAGGGGAGGTTATTAAAGATACTGTCATAGTGCAGTTTGTTGACACAGCCCTTAAGCTTCTTGCTGAATCGTCCTGTAGTTTCCAAAAGGGAAGTACAGCAGGTGAGAATCTTGGCATAGCTTAAATAATTAAAAGCGAAACAGTAGAGAGGTGGTAAAGGAAAACACTCTCAAGGCTGTGGCGGTGGCTGAGAGCATTTTAAAAACAATGAACTCTATTACGCACAAGCACCAGTAGCACATTGTAGGTTGCACCACCGTGCTAAAGTTGGAAAAAAGCAGAATAAGATTGAAGATTGTGGTAAAATTAATAGGGTTTTAGGACAGGTTAGTGTCAGGTCACTGGGTTC
This sequence comes from Hypanus sabinus, assembly GCF_030144855.1. NCBI lineage: Eukaryota > Metazoa > Chordata > Chondrichthyes > Myliobatiformes > Dasyatidae > Hypanus > Hypanus sabinus. Next base: position 36,594,451 of record NC_082738.1, on the reverse strand, counting down.
AGTGGGGACAAGTGGGCAGGGCAGAGGAGGAGGTGAATATTGTGAGCCAGTATGGTCTCGGCCCGAAATGTCAACTGCTTATTCATTTCCATAGATGCTGCCTAATGTACTGAGTTCCTCCAGCATTTTGTGTGTGCTGCTTTGGATTTCCAGCATCCGCAGATTTTTGTGTTCAGATGTGTGTCTGGAAGGCTGGACAAGCAGATGAAGGCAAAGAGTCAGTGCTGAAGAGGGATCTCGGCCTGAAACATTAGCTCTTTATTCCTCTCCATAGATGCTGCCTCATCTGCTGAGTTCCTCCAGCACTTTGGATTTCCAGCATCTGCAGAATCTCTTGTGTTTATAAAGGTGATATGTTGCAGTGAAGAAAAATAAAGGAATTTTAAGTAAAACATAAATATTAGCATGGACTGCTTGGACCAAATGGCCTGGTCCTGACCTGTTTTCCTCTGCAAGACCACAACTTTCCATTGTAGAGCTAGGAATACTACCCAAACTATACAACCCACAATTATAAAAAGTGTTCACCTGAACAGCCATTAATATGAACATTTTACACTTTGCTCAGTAACTATTGAGGAATATTTATGTGATACAAAGGTTTTCATTTCCCTTGGGCAAGGGAGGGAAAATATTACCATAGTTACCAAATAGTATCAAACATTGTGATGGGTCCATTCCCTGGAGGGTGCTTAAGATTCTCAAGATGCAAAACACACCTATTACTGAGATAATATTTTTCCACTTACATATTTAGAAGTTTGTGTTGACATTTCTGGAGCACTTAATCCAAAATCTGTCAGGCTTCCAGGCGCTATTTATTTCAGAGAGGCTGGCTATTTTCTTTTGTACATGAAGCAGCAACATTAACTTCCTGCTAAAGGTTTTCAGCCCAAGAGTTGAAATTCTCTTCTTTTTTGCCAGATAAGGTGCTTGTGTCATCCAGAGGCACTGGGTGTGGGACTTAAATTTACTCTGAACTTTGAACTTTGATTTTAAGCAATGACCAGCTATGCTATTTAATAGTCACATGGAAATGTTTTGCAAATATCGCCAACAAATCCTCGTCATTACATCAATATATCCAAATCCCATCTCCTTGAACTCTTCATAACTTCATTTTATGAGAGCAACTGTATTACGTGACTCACAATTATAATTGCTGTTCTGATATAGTTTCAACACGTTAGTAAATTTCACTTCCTTTGATGGTTTAAATATTCAAGTAATCCATTGAGTGCATTGTATGCACAATATCTACTGTAGTCAGTCCTCTGTAGTAATCCATTGTGATATCCAAGAATTATTGGAGGTTTGCAGAGTTCAAAGATGGCTTAGAGCCACTATTGGTATTGGTTTATTCTTACCAAGCTACAGAGAGATCATGCCATACAAGAGGAAAGTTTTCTGAGTATATAGGCATACAGAGAGGTTGGAGGAATATAGTTTATTATTTGTTTAATTTATTTGTGGTAATATTACTGTTGTGTGTTGTGTGTGAGTTATACAGTATGCACTGTGTTGTGCACCTTGGTCCGGAGGAATGTTGGTGTGTTCAGCAATACACGTGTATATGGTTGAACAACAATAGGCTGAACTTGAACATCTGTGAAGAGAGAAATAGAGTTAAGGCTTCATCTTCGAATGTTTCAGATCTTTCACTAATACTGGGAATAGCTAAAACTCAAGCATGTTTAATGATGGTGAGGGCTACAGAGAATAATGAGAATAAGATAGAATGCTAGAAATACACTCTTCACAGATGCTGTCTGACCTGCGGTGTATTTTCAACATTTTCTTTAGGTATTTATATTAGAGATTTGATAAGTGTGATTGGTAGTCTGTGTGTAGAACTCATGACGTCTCCAATCTTCTTATTACAGGCTTCTCAATCTAACAAGTATAATCATCATTCAACCTCCTCAGGAAGTGGAGACGCTACTGTGCTTTCTTGACTAAAGAGACTGAGGCGAGGGACTGGGTGAGATCATCCATTATTATGCACTCCTAGAAACTTGGCGTTCCTATCTCTCTCCAAGGAGATTGTGTGCAGGGTCTGATTTTGGCAATAATAGACAAATGAAGCGGAAAATGTTTTCATTCCCCTTCAAGACTCTAAATTTCTCATTTATAACTACTAGAGGTGGGAATCCACAGTGTATAACTAGTAGTTGTGAAGCATCTAATCAGGAAAAGAACAACCAACATTTTTGTATGTTTGTCATTTAAATTGTAGCAACAATACCCCTTAAAAGTCAGTTTGTTTCACAAAGCAATTCAAGATGATATAAGGTAAAGGAATGTTGGAACAGACGGACAGAAACTTGGTCAAGGATAGAGACATTAACCACTTGTGTGGAAGATCAAAAACTCTCAATCTCAGCTTTCACTTTGCTTGTCATTTCTTCAGAGTCCTTTCTCAGTTTCTCGAACTTCACTGGGTTTGAAATTTCCTCGCCAGTGACTGAGTGCATCAGACTTGAAGGGCTCACACCACTTCAAGTGATGTTACTGATCTAACTCAACACTCATGAACAGTCGACCAGATGTTTCAACATGACAATTTGCTAAAGATATACTTCAAGCATCAGTACAAAGTTAATCTCTCTATGTGTACCCTTTAATTCCTGTGATACTTCCAACACATCTCATTCACACTTAAACATAGCCATCTTTACTTAACCGTGATGAAACTGACATAACGCCATCTCTGATTTGATCATTTTTGCTATATGATAAATCCCCAGCCTTGCAGAGCCAAACCCGACCTCCGTTTTCTCTACTGTTGCAGTAAAGCCTGATATGATCTCCTCTCACATGACAGTCCTCTGGCATCTCCAGTTCTCTCAGATTGAAGCCTCTTCTCTATATCAAGTTTCAATCTCTTCACTGTTGATGACTACACCTTCATCTACCAAGACCCCAAATTTTGAAATCCCCTCCCTAAATCTTTCAGCCTCTGTACACCTATTTCCAGTTTTTTAAAATGCTCCTTGGAATTTCTTTCTTTGCCCAAGCTATGGAAATACCAATGCCCATGAATGGAAAAGCCTGCAAAAAGTGATGGACACAGCCCAGGCCATCAGAGAAAAAGCGCCCCCCCCCCCCGCACCATTGAGCATATTTACAAGGAGCACTGCCACAAGAAAGCAGCATCCATCATCAAGGACCCTCACCATCCAGGCCTTGCTCTCTTCTCGCTGCTGCCAGTGCAAAAGAGGCCTTAAGTCCCAGACAACCAGGTTCAGGAACAGTTATTACTCTTCAACCATCAGGTTAATTTCAGTCCCCTCAGTACTGAACTGATTCCACAACCCTGGACTCACTTTCAAGGACTCTGCAACTCATTATCTATTTATTTATTTAGCTAGCTATTATTATTATTGTTGTTGTTTATTTTTGTACTTGCTGTTTTGCCTTTTGCACATTGGTTGTTTGTCCATCTTTGCTTGTGTGTTGTTTTTCATTGATTCTATTGTACTTCTTTGCATCTACTGTGAATGCCCACAAGAAAATAAATCTAGGGGTAGTATATGCTGACATATATGTATTTTAATTATAAAATTACTTTGAACTTTTGTCATTTCCTCTAATTGACCTCGGACACGAACATCAATACCCAGTGATCATAAGTTGCTTGTTCAGTGCTGCAGCTATAAAGGGCCAGTCCTGAAGCAAAATATCCCAGTCCATTAAGGGAGGTGGAATTATACATAATTCTTGAGCATGAAAGAATCATTTCAAAATATGTATCACAACTTTTAATGTGTGTAATTAGGCTGTAATTTGAGGAAGAATTTACAGACATTGGGATTTACCTTCAGAGACCTGGGCTGGTTTGAAAAACTCACAGCTCCCTCTCTGTATCATCTCATTAACATCTGTAAAGACTTACTAATGAATTGAAGTAATTACATTTCAGCCAAGCTTAAACATTGAACAGACCTGCCTACATCCAGTTCCGAAGACACACAAAGACTGAGAATATGGGTGGTCCAATAATTGGTGTACTTGAATCCACAGCAAAATAAAGGTGTTTCATTCCCAGGGTTGTCTGAGTTCAGTCATGTTTTAGCTGAATTGCTCCTCGGTGTGCCGTATGGATGCACACTGATGAGCTCACAGTGTCTATCAGAAACTCTTTCTCCTAAGATGGTAGATCTTGAGACAAAGTGCCTGCCAAGATGTCTGATGAAAGAGGAAGCTGTCAAGGCAGGTAGAAGTGCAACATTTTTGAGGCATTTGGATAGATACATGGAGGGGAGGGGCTTGGAAGTGTTATGGGCCAAATGGGGGCAACTGGGTCTAGCAGGGAGGGTGATGTGGTCAACCAGGGCCAGTTGGGCAGAAGAGCCTGTTTCCATGCTGTGTGACTCTATGAAGAGATGGGGCAGTGCCTCAACACAGTGGCCTTTCATCATTGGTGTTGATCATCATTGAGGGTAAGCAACCTGATGCACCATCAATAACTCACTCTGAGACATAAAGGCGAGATATCGGCTTTTATTGACTGGAAGAAGGAACAAGCAGTGAGTGACCACCATACTACATCCTGGAGACTGAGAGGCCAGGCTCAGGCCTTGATCGCCTTTATACCGGGGTCTGTGGGAGGAGCCACAGGAGCAGTCAGCAGGGAGCGTGTCCAGACAGGTATAAGTAGTTCACCACACAGCCTCAAATGAAGGTTGCAGACTTAGGAGCAGCACAGTAGCATAGTGCTTAGCACATCATTTTACATACTGCTGTCTCTAGGTAGTTTGTATATTTGCCCTGTGACCATGTAGGTTTCCACCGGGTGCTCCACATCCACCCCCCCAACATTCCAAAGATGCATGGGTTAAAAGGTTAATTTAGCAAATGGGTGTAATTGGGTGCTGCAGGCTTCTTTGGCTGGAAGGGCCTGTTACCATGCTGTATCTCTAAAGTTAAAAAAATTCCATGCTTTCACCGACTAAGCGACCTCACTTAAAGGTCTTTTTCACAGGCTAGAGGCGTTTGGGTTTAAGCTGAGGGGAGAATCGGAGGTATGCGTTTTCCCACACAGGGTGGTGGGTGTGTGGAGTGGTCTGTCAGATGAGGTCGTGGAGGTGGGCACAAATGTAATGTTGAGAAGACATTTGGACAGGTACATGTATAGAATAGGTTTAGAGGGATCTGGGCCCAATGAAGCATTGTGAAGCATTATGCCCCATATTTAAGAAAGGATGTGCTGGTATTGGAGAGGGTCTAGAGGGTTCTGGGCGTATGGAGTGTGCTACCAGAGAACCTATCAACCTCTGCTTTAAATATACCCAATGATTTGGGCTCAACAGCTGTCTGTTACAAAGAATTCCACAGATTCACCTCCTCATCTCTGTCCTAAAGGGATGTCTTCCTGTTCTGAGGCTGTGGCCTCTGGCCCTAGACTCTCCTGCTGTAAGAAACGTCCTCTTCACATGCATTCCATCTAGGCCTTTCAATATTCAGTAGGTTTCTATGAGAACCCCCTCATTCTTCTAAACTCCAGTGAGTACAGCCCCAGAGCCATTAAATGCTTCTCATACATTAACCCATTCATTCTGAACCTCCTCTGGAACCCATGATGAGGAGTCGTGATGACAATGAAGCTACAGGTATTGTTAAAATCCTAAACAGAAGAGATTCTGCAGATGCTGGAAATCCATAGTAATACACACACACACACACACACACACACACACGGAGGAACTTAGCAGGTCAGGCAGCATCTACTGTATGGAGAGGAATGAAGAGTCAATGTCTCAGGCCAAGACTCTTCAATCGAACCCCTTGCCATTGTTAAAATTCATTTGGTTACAATGGACTTTAGTGAAGGAAAGTTTCAATATTCAGTTGATGTGGATGATGGACCAAAGGTCCTATTTCCGTGCTATATCTCTCTGTGACCCTGCCACTTCAATTGGATGTAGTCAACATTGACCTTATGGAATAAAATATTTTAGATTTTTTTGCCTCTAATGGGTATTAACTGTACAAATACAGTTTGTAGATGTTCTGTTTGCTATGTCCAGAAAAATCTAATAATTAAACTGCGTAAAAGTGTTTTGTTTGTCATGCTAAAAGGCATTATAATATAAATGTAAGCCTTACTTTAAAAAAGTGATTGGTGCTACAGTTTCTGTATTGACCACACCATCAAAAAAAATTCAGCACAGGATATTCATATTCGGAAGGCTTCAATGAAATCCTTCCCCGTCATTCATATAAACTCCAGTGAGTACAGACTCACAGCCATCAAATACTCCTCATATGTTAACGCTTTCATTCATATGGTCATCCTTGTAAACCTTCTCTGGACCTTTTCCAGTGTGAGCACATCCTTTCTTGGACATGGGACTCAAAAGTGCTCACAATACTGACCATTCAAATATCACAATATATGCATTTGGGGCTAGCACCACAAAGTGTATCACAGGAACCAGTGGGTGTTTTTTATATAACAATCTAAGACTGGCTGAGGTGGCAGAGCAGTTAGTTCTACTGCTGTTTGCATGATATCCCAGCCTGCAGTAATGGAGTCATAAGAGTCGTTAGCATGGAAACAGACTCCTCAGCCTAACTTGTCCATGCTGACGGTGTTGTACTAGGGTGCTAACCAAACTCCAGTAGGTTTTGTGTTTAAATGTCTAATGAATAAATTCAGCTGTAGGTCTGGGAAGTTTAATCAGGTCACCAAGAGTCTATTGCTCAGACAACAAGCAGATAAATGTCCTTCAAAGTTCAAAAGTTCAAAGTAAATGTATTCTTGAAGTACATGCTGTATACGTCATCATATACTACCGTGAGTTCTTTTTTCTTGCGGGCATACACAGTGAATCCAAGAAACACAATAAAATCAATGAAAGACCTCACCCAACAGGACGGACAAACAACCAATGTGCAAAAGGCAACAAAATATACAAATACAAAAGAGAATAAATAAATAAATATCAAGAACATGAGATGAAGAGTCCTTGAAAATGAGTCCATAGGTTGTGGGAACAGAACAGTGATGGGGCGAGTGGAGTTGAGCGAAGTTATTCCCTTCGATTCAAGAGCCCGATGGTTGAGGGGTAATAACTGTTCCTGAATCTGATGGTGTGGGTCCTGAGGCTCCTCTACCTTCTCACCGATGGCAGCACTGAAAAGAAAGGGCCAGGGTGGTCAGGATCCTCGATGATGGATGCTACTCTCCTGTGACAGCACTCTGTGTAGATGTGCTCAGTGATGGGAAGGGCTTTACCCATGGTGGACTGGGCTGTATCCACTACTTTTTGTATGGTTTTCCATCAAGGGCATTGGTATTTCCATACCAAGTCATGATGCAACTAGTCAAGATATTCTCCAAACACGAGGAAATCTGCAAATGCTGTAAATTCAAACAACACACACAAAATGCTGGTGGAACACAGCAGGCCAGGCAGCATCTATAGGGAGAAGCACTGTCGACGTTTCGGGCTGAGCCCCTTCGTCAGATATTCTCCACCACACATCTATAGGGAGTTTGTCAAAGTGTTAGATGTCATGCTGAATCTTCGCAAACTCCTAAGGAAGTAGAGGCATTGCTGTGTTTTCTTCATAATTGCATTTACATGCCGGGCCCAGGACAGGTCCTCTGAAATGAAAACACCGAAGAATTAAAACCTGTGAACCCCCTCCACTTCTGATCCCCTAATGAGAACTGTCTCATGGATCTCTGGTTTCCTCCTGCTGAAGTCAATAATCAGCTCCTTGGTCTTGCTGACATTGAGTGAGAGGCTGTTGCTGTGACATCACTCAGCCAGATTTACAATCTCCCTCCTGTGTTCTGATTCGTCACCACCTTTGATTCGGCCAGTGACAGTGGTGCCATCAGCAAACTGGAATATGGCATTGGACATGTGGTTCACCTCACAGTCATGAGTATAACACCAGTAGAGCAGGGGGCACCTGTTCTGATGGAGACTGTGGAGGAGATGTTGTTGACATTCAGAACTGGCTGGGGTCTGCAAGTGAGGAAATCATGGATCCAGTTGCACAAGGAGGTATTGAGGACAAGGTCTTAAAGCTTATTGGTTAATTTTGAGGGGATGATAGTATTGAATGTCAAGCTGTAGTCAATAAAGAGCATCCTGATGTATCTATCTTTGCAGTCCAGATGCTCCATGGTTGAGTGAACAACCAATGAAATGGCATCTTTTTAATGAAATGGCAGACTCGATGGGCCAAATGGCCTAATTCTGCCCTAATGTCTCATGGTTTTATAGACTTATGGACAGGAAGTGTTTGGAGGGTTATAGACAGAACGCAGGCAAATGGGACTAGCTCAGATGGATGTCTTGTTTGGGCTGAAGACCCTATCTCCATGCTATTTAATTCCATCATTTTCTGGGCACATTTCCCGACCTCAGACTCTCTGAGGTATCTTATAGTTGTCTTAAAGTGCTAACAGAATCAGATTGTCAATATTTACACAATTCCTGTTTAAAAGCCACGTCCAATAGATTCCTAAATTATATCTATTTTCTATTTAAATTTGTTTCAGGATTTTATTCCTTCGAGCGTAAGATGCCTAGAGGTTAGGATCTGTCCTGGGAACAGCATATAAGTGCAATTACAAAGCAAGTACGGCAGCACCTCTACTTCCTTAAGAGCTTGCGAACATTCAGCATGATACCTAATACTTTGTCAAACTTTTATAAATGTGTGGTGGAGAGTATGTTGATTGGTTGCATCACAGTCTGGTATGGAAACACCAATACCCTTGAATGGAAAATCCTACAAAAAGTAGTGGATATGCTGCCATCAGGAAGAAGGTACAGGAGCCTCAGGCTCACTCTACCAGATTCAGGAATGGTTATTACCCCTCGACTGTCAGGCTCTTGAACCAGTGAGTATATCTTAATTCAACTTCACTTGCCCCATCACTGAACTGTTCCCACAACCTATGGAATCACTCTCAAGGGCACTTCATCTCATGTTCTTCACATTATGCATAATTATTTATTATTTTCTTTCTCTTTTGCATTTGCACAGTTTGTTGACTTCTGCACATTGGTTGTTTCTCTGCCCTTTTGGGTACAGTCTTTCATTGATTCTATTATTTGGCTTGGATTTACTGTGAATGCCCACAAGAAAATGCATCTCAGGGTTGTATATGATGACATATATGTACTTTGATAATAAATTTATTTCAAACTTTGGTCTATATGTGACTCCATCCCCCAACAATCTGTTTGTCTCTTAAGTGCCTTCTCAGATCTGCGCTAATTAGGGATGGACAATAAGCATTTCCAACGCTTATGAACGAGTTCTGATGAAATGTCGACAGCTTATTCCCCTCCATGGATACTGCCTGACTTGCTGAGTTCCTCCAGCATTTTGTGTGTGTTGCTCAAGATTTCCAGCATCTGCAGAATCTCTTGTGCTTCTGGAATTTTCAGTGATGTCCACACCATGCAAATGAATTAAAAAAAACAAATTCAGGAGTACATTACTGTGGTGGCAAGGACCTGGTTGCCAGTGGGATGGTATGAGATGGGCCTAACTGTTGGAAGGTTAAGATGGAAGGATCTGAAGATGATACCTTTAATGAAAAGCACAGACCTTCTGCTAATCTGGCACCATTCAGAAGCAAATAATGATACTTGGCACAGAAAATGAATGCAAAGTCAAAATATGTTGTTCTGTCTCCACCACATAATTTGAATTTAAATGCAGTGTTTTTTTCCCAAAGACGGAATACTGTTTTTTTACCTCCATGGAGCCCTGTCTGTAATGTATAATGATAAGCTTTGCTTCCCTTTTAACTATGGAGATGTTATGAAGTCAACAGCCCTTTTTTTTCACTGCAAACGCTGATTTGCTCATTGTTCTTTTATCTCCTGAAGTCTAGTCAGTGTAACTATAGTACTCTGGAGCCCTAGAACCATCTCTGAACGGTCCCATTAATACAAATATAAAGTCACATCCTTCCAAGCAAACAAGTGTTTCTGAGATGAATATAATATAGAGATGTAATGTCCAAGAATGCAAACCTCAAAAATGTTTCTAAGAGCAGATAGAAAGTCCAAGCTAACTCCGCTAAGAAATATTAGGAGTAGGAAAAGCCCAATATGTTAATCAAGCTCATACATATTCCTATAAATTAACCCCATCTAAAAAGTTCTAGTGCTCATTTTAAATTAATCAAACACAGAAATATTATCATCTTTCGCTGGAGTAGTGAAGGCTGAGGAGAGACCTGATAAAGGTTTATAAAATTATGTGAGGCATAGATAAAGTGGGTAGGCAATATCTTTTTTTCCCAGGATCAAAATGTCTAATACAAGAGGTCATGCATTTAAGAGAATAAGGGGGAAGTTTAAAGATATGTTGGGGGCGGGGGGCAAGCTTCTTGTTACATACAGACTGGTGTGTACCTGGAATGTACTGCTGGGGGTGGTGATGGAAGCAAATACAATGGAGGTGTTTAGGAAGCTCTCAGATACAGAGGCACATGAACATGCAGAGAATGAAAAAAGGATTAGAATCAGAAACAAGTTGATTATCACTGACGTGAAATTTGTTGTTTTACGGCAGCAGTACAGTGCAATACATAAAATATACTATAAATAATAATAAGAAATATAGAAATATATATAATTAAATTACATGGCAGGGTGGAGATGCATCTCTACCAAAGGAGGTGTAAGGCACTCCTTCCCTCCCCTAGCCTGCAGGTCACCCTTGGGCAAGGTGCAACACTTGATTAGCCTCCTGATCAAAGTCACATGGGACCAGGTGGTGATGGTCATATGAGCATCTGGTGCATATCATAAATCCTGGTTATGGGACCACTGACACCAGGCAGATTATCTCTGAAGAGTATTGATAATAGCTGGGGCCACCTGTCTTATAAAGTCACTGCCCAGAAGAAGGCAATGGCAAATCACTTCTGTTGAAAAATTTGCCAAAAACAATCATGGTCATGGAACCATGGTTGCCTACACCATACAACACGGCACAGAAAGATGTTGATAATTAAATAAGTAGTGCAAGAAAGGTGAGGAAGTGTTCATTGTCCTTTCAGGAATCTGATGGTAGTGAGGAAGACACTGCTGCCTTCCCCTTCAGGTGTGAGTTCCCCCGAAGTCAATAATCAACTCCTTTGTCTTGTTGATATTGAGGAAGAGGTTATTTACCTGGCACCGGCCCTCAAACTCCCCCACCTCCTCTCTGTAGGCTGCCTCATCGTTATTGGTGATGAGTCTCACCACTGTTGCATCATCAGCAAACTTGACACTGTGATTACGCAGGTAAACGAGTATAAATAAATGTGTACCGTTGATAGACTTCAGTTTAGTAAAATGCTTGATTGCTAGTTTAATTAGTTCAGCACTCATCATCACTGTGATTACGCAGGTAAACGAGTATAAATAAATGTGTAACGTTGATAGACTTCAGTTTAGTAAAATGCTTGATTGCTAGTTTAATTAGTTCAGCACTCATCATGGGCTGAAAAGCCTGTTCCTATGCAGTAATATCCTATGTTCTGTGTTCCAAGACATGCCCCTCTCTCTCTCCCCTCCCTCTCCCTCTCCATCTGTCTGTCCTGTGAAGAAAAAAATTCCAACAAAAATCCTAATAAATTGTACCTTTCACCTATTGGAACATGTGCCTACTTGCTTCAGGTTTCCCAGTTAAATGATTTAATTCAAAATGGCATTTCTATTTGACAGCCACCTGTTATTCTTATCATCCATCACCTTCTCCAGACAGAATATTGTAGCCTTTAGACCTGACCCTGACCCCTAACTGACATTCTAGCTATTACCCATTGCTCTATTTCAAAGCTTCATGGTTTTCTCTGTGATCGATATGTAATGATGATTGTGAGCACTAACTGTTCTTCTAAGGATTCACTCATACAATTAACTGTTCCTGAACCGCGGTATGGAAAAGCCGTGACACTTTTTGTTTCGAGCTCCATTTTGTCTCACCAATATCAGTCTGTACCCTCTGTAATGGACCTTGTTTGAGGTTATGTGTTGGCGTGTGGCCAAGTGGTTAAGGCGTTGGTCTAGTGATCTGAAGGTCGCTAGTTCGATCCTCAGCTGAGGCAACGTGTTGTGTCCTTGAACAAGGCACTTAACCACACATTACTCTGCAACGACACCAGTGCCAAGTTGTATCGGCCTAATGCCCTTCCCTTGGACAACGTCAGTGGCGTGGAGAGGCGAGACTTGCAGCTTGGGCAACTGCCGGTCTCTCATACAACCTTGCTCAAGCCTCAGTCAACATCGAAATCAATGGACAGCCGAAGAAGAAGAGAAGAGGTTATGGAACCCATTAATCACATATACATGTGATTGTGCTTCCATTAATAAATCTTCTCACCAAGGTGAGATTTGATCAGGTGTGATTACACCTACAGTATCTCTATATTGAATTCTTTAATCTCACTCTTATTGTAGTTATTGTAATTGTAGTTATTGATTTATCATGCATCTAGTTTTTCTTCATGTTAACAGCATTGTAGACCTGTCTGCTTTAATTTTCATTTTTCAGTGTGTCTCGCTCATTCTCATGCCTTTCTCACCTCCTTCAATAATTTCTGGGTTACATTCTTTGATTCCATTATCATTTTTACTTTGGTACTATCTTCATGTTTTGCAATATGTCATGTCTGAGGACGCACAGCTTTTTGCCCCAGAGCTATTTTACCAGCCAACTGAATCCAACTTCCTCAGCTGTCATGGAGGGACCTGAAGTCAAGCCCCAGATCATCATTTGAAGTCTCTGGATTCCTAACAGAACCTCACAAGTTTTTGTGATGTGAAAGATGTTATATCGTCCAAATCCGACGCTCAAGGCTGAAGAAGACGGACTGTCTCAGGGTTGGAAGACTGTGCATATGCATGGTTGGCAGGGAGGAACGAGACTTGTTTTGCTGTTGGTGGCTTGGTCACTTGGTATGTTCTGTTTTGTTGCGTTCTGTGTTGTTCATTGTGGTCATGCTATGTTGGCATCGGAATGTGTGGTGACACTTATGGCTTCCCCCAGCACATCCTTGGGTATGTTGATTGTGAATGTAAATGATGCATTTCACTGCATGTTTCGATGTACACATGATAAATAAACTCAAATCTTGAATCTTGGAATCTTCAATCTTGAATATGTTTCTGACTTAGAAAACAAGTGGATGCAAATCTGATTGTAAGGTCCCACTTCTCCTCAGCTATTGTGCTTCCATTAATAAGCACAATTTTCCACTCTTCTGCCAACTTGTTATCACCCACCGCATATAAGCATGAATCTCCACATTCCCAAAAGGCTTTCATGTGGGACTTCACAGCATACATTTCACAAATCTAGGGATTTAACATCAAAGATTCTGACGATAAGCACAAGAGATTCTGCAGCAGCTGGAAATCTGGAGTAACACACACAAAATGCTGGAGGAACTTGGCAAGTTCGGCAGCATCTATGGGGAGGAATAAGCAGTCACCATTTCAAACTACAGAACAACGACTGTTATTCCTCTCCATAGATGCTGCCTGTCCCACTGAGTTTCTCCAGCATTTTGTGTGTATTACATAGGTTCTGACTGTCAGGTAGTGAGTTGGTACCAAAGGTAATTGAAATGTTAAATTTAAAATATAATTTAAATTAAACAAGTAAACTGAAAACTGGGCCATTAAAAACCATTTTTAATTTTGATTTTTGCTATTAAAGAGAGTTAAAGAATACTCTAAATCTAAGTTAATGTGTCAGCTCAATAATATTTCAGTAAATCCCAGTAAATAAAAAGATGAAGTAATCAGCATTTGCAGAATAGCTACTGAAATAACAACTACTAAAAGAGAATGAACTTTATATAGAACAGTTCATTTGATTGAAACATTTCTATCATTTATTCTATGTTTTTTGTATTTTCAGTATCTGCACTGTTGCTTTCCAACCTGAAGTGCTAACTCTTTTTTCTCTTTTCACAGATGCTGCCTGATCTGCTGAGTATTAATGCTGGATCCCAAGAGATGGAATTTGTAGAACGTCTACAAGATGACTTTTTAGAGTAGTTTGTAGTTGAGCTCACTAGGGGAAAGGCAATTCTGGATTGGGTGTTGTGCAACGAACCAGATTTGATTAGGGAGGTTAAGGTAAAGGAACCCTATGTAGACAGTGATGATAATATGATAGAATTCACACTGCAGTTAGAGAGGGAGGAGATAAAGTCAAATGTATAAGTATGTCAGTACCTCCAGTTGAACTCTGTCTTTTTATGTGTCAGTCTGTGGTTTTGTATTGCCATGTCCTCCTGTCCCCAGTCCTGCTCTACTCTGGCCCCTGTATCACTGAGGCCAGTTTCTCATTATTACCTGTATTGCTGCCACCAGCGTCTCATTGTGCTCCACCTATCATCTGCCTCTCTGCTTATTGCTCAGTGTATTTCAGTCCTGTGTTTTCACCTGTTTGTTACCAGATTGTGCCAGTGAATCGGTCTGATTTCTCTGAATGTTTTGATCTCTGCCTGAACTTTGACGCTGACTTTGTTTGCACCTCGGGATTTGTTACTCAATTAATTTCACTGTGTGCACAGTACTGGGTCCGCGATTGGATCCCTGCTCCTGCTCCAGTGTCCTGACAAAGTATCACAATGGAGTAAAGGCAATTACAGAAGCATGAGAGAGGGGGTGGCTAAAGTTTATTAGAAGGACACGCCAGCAGGGATAACGGCAGAATAACAATAGCTGGAACGTCTGGGAGTAGTTCAGAAGGCGCAGAATAGATACATCACAAAGATGAAGTATTCTAAAGTGTGGATGATGAAAATGACACAACCAAGACAGCATAAAAGCAAGAGAGGGCATATAATATAGCAAATATCACCAGGAAGCTCTTAAAAACCAACAGAAGGCAACTAAAAAAACAATAAGGAGAGAAAAGATGAAATATGAGGATAAGCTACCCAATAATATAAGAGGATACCAAAAGTATTTTCAGAAATATAAAGAGTAAATGGGGCAAGAATGGACATTGGACAACTGGAAAATGATGCTGGAGAGGTAGTAAAGGGAGTCAAAGAAATGACAGATGAACTTGATCAGTATTTTGCGTCAGTCTTCACTGTGAAAGACACCAACAGTATGCCAGAGATTCAAAGGTGTCGGGGCAGAAGTGGGTGTAGTTGCTTTGAAAGCTTGAAAAGTCTAAGGTAGATATGTCACCTCAACTGGTTTCTGAAAAATGTAGCTGAAGAGATTGGGGAGGCATTAGTAATGATCTTTCAAGAATCACCAGATTCTGGAATGGTTCTGGAGGATTGGAAAATTTCAAATGTCACTCCACTCTTTCAGAAGGGAGAGAGGCAGAAGAAAGGAAATTATAGAACAGTTAGCCTGACCTCAGTTGTTAGTAGATGTTGGAGTCCATTATTAAGGATGAGGTTTTGGGGTACCTGGAGGCACATGATAAAATAGGCCAAAGTCAGCATGGTTTCCTTCTGAAAATCTTGCCTGACAAATCTGTTGGAATTCTTTGAGGAAATAGCAGGCAGGATAGACAAAGGAGAGTCATTTGCTGTTCTTTACTTGGATTTTCAGAAAGCCTTTGACAAGGTGCTGCAATCACTCGAGTAGAGTATAATGTTCTCCTAAGGGATTGTCTGTTGGTGGGTCTTCAGGTGCTTGTAGAGGCTGATGTGGAATCCACAGAAATGGAGAATGCCAGTGTGTGACTTTGTTTAATCTGGGTAAGCTGATGCACAGACAGCCAGCACATGACCCATGATAGATTGGGGTCAGGGTCCAGTGGCCTGGAGTGAAAGATGACTGGGGACCCATCACTGCTGTTGCCTTCCTCCACCTTCACTAACGTTATGATGTGCCATGTTCTTCCGCCAGCTCTATAGATGAGGTCTTGGTTGGACTGCTTTGTCTGGAAACTCCCCCTTGACTTTATTGCCATGAGCTAAACTCCAGATGGCATCGCTCTCGGGATCTCAGGAGCTCACAAGGCAGAGTAAAACAGGATGGAAGGGTGAAGAAGCCAGAATAAAGTGGTGGTGGGGGGGGGGGAAGTACTAGCTGGCAGTGGTAGGTGAAGTTTCTCACTTCATTTGTCCTCTCCTATCCAGTTACCTTCCTTCTCACCTGGTTTTAACACTCACCTGCCAGCTTCAACTCCACCCTTCTCCCCCTACCCCCCCACCTTATTCTGGCTTTTCCTCTCTTCCTTTCCAGTCCTGATGAAGGGTCTTGGCCTGAAATGTTGACTCTTTATTCCATTCCATAGATACTGCCTGACCTACTGAGTTTCTCCAGCATTTTGTAAGTATTACTGTGTCTTCCATTCTGTTTTACTGTCTTTTCATGTCGCAGTCTGGGCATCAACAACTGCCCTGATATGGTCTATAGGTCTGTAATGGATATTTTCAAATAGACATTGGGTAATCACCAGTCTGAATTAGGAAGTAGTACAGTTAACTGGATCAAACACTGTTGCACAGCAGGCTATGCTAATAGTAATGGCAAGCCAGGATTTGTTAACAAATTGTTGTTAAACAGTTGGCTGCATTTATTTTGGAGATAAAAAGCTGACAGCTGTTTAGATGACAGGAAACATGAATTATTTCAGGTCTCTAACTGGCAGATAGCCTGGGAAAGATGGGGACAACAGATATTTAAAGTTTCATGAAAGATATCAATACACATCATTTTGGTTAAATAAATGAAAAATAAGAATCATTTGTTGCTGGAGCTGTTTGACGAATAATTTTCAAAGGGAGTATAATTTACCATTTACTCTTCCCTTAGTGCATATTGAAGTCCAACTTCATGGGAACCTGCTACTCAAGCGGACAGCCTTCGTCAGACTGAAGGGACATTAGCAGGCTATTTACTTAAAAGCTGGCATCGCAACCTCACATCATGTTGATGCACTGATATTGACATGCACAGATATAGAGAGTGTAATATTTAAATGTGTGAGTATCTGTCTACATATACTCACAGAAACTTGAGAGGTACATAATTATATAGAAAGAGAAATAAAGAAAGAAAAAGTAGCTTTATTTGTCACATGTACATTGAAACATACAGTGAAATGTGTTGTTTGCATTAAATCAGCAAAGATTGTGCTTGGCAGCCCACAGGTGTCACCATGCTTCTGACGCCAACGTACTGTGCCCACCACTCACTAACCTTAAACCATGCATCTTTGGAATGTGGGAGAGAACTGGAGCATTTGGTGGAAACCCATCCGGTCACGGGGAGAATGTACAAACTCATTACAGACAGCGGTAAGAGTCAAAACCCAATCTTACAGATGGCTGTAAAGTGATGCTAACCGCAATGCTACCATATTGCCCCACCAGTGCTAATACATGGACTGAAAGTTGCATCCACACATATGCATGGATGCACACATACTCAAAAACAGGGGTAAAGATGGGTAGGAGTAGTCCTCTTGCTCTGTCATTCACTCCCCTTCTGTGCCAGTTCCTCAGAGCCCTCAATTCTCTGAACTTTCAAAAATATATCTACCTCCTCATTTAACACCTCCAGTGATTTTAGACTCCATAGACCTCCAGGGTAGAGAATTTTAGAAATCCACTACTCTCTGTGAGATAAAATTCCTTTCCAGCTTCACTGAGCATTAAGCTCATAACCTTCTGACTCAAAGGTAGACCAATTCAAGATCAAGATTTTTGAATGTCATTTCCATTACGCAAGTGTAAAGGAGATGAAATATTTGTTACTTCAGATATGATGCAGCACAAAAAAACATGATAAGATAAAGAACATAATAATAATTAAAAGAAAACAATAGATATAAATACATAAACTAGCTTAAATACATGGAATGATTGCATGTCCATAAAGTAACATTAGGCACAGTAGTAACCCTACATAACGTGACTGACAGGAAATGATAAAGTAGTGGTGGTTCGGGGTGTGGAGGGGTAGGTTACTGGGTGGAGGTGGTTATCAGCCTTACTGCTTGGAGAAAGTAACTGGTTTTGAGTCTGGTGGTCCTGGTGTGGATGCTACGTAGCCTCCTCCCTGATTGGAGTGGGACAAATGGTTCATAAGCAGGTTGGGATGGGATCTTCCTGATGTTACTGGCCCTTGACTGGCACCCTTCTGTATAAAGGTCCTTGGTGGCAGGTAAGCTGGTGCCAGTTATGCATTGGACAGTTTTGATTTGCTGTCTGCTGCAGTGCGGTTTCTGTATCAAGCAGTGATGCAGCTTGTTAGGATGATGCCTACTATGCATCTGTAGAATGATGTGAGTTTAGATGTGCATAGTCCAGATGCTACTAAGCCAAGGGTGATTCATAAGGTAACACTTTCAGGCAGTTTGGGGTTTCTGGTTCTTACACTATTTGCATACGGTGGCTGAGAAAAACATGTGGAGGTAAGGCATGGGTGGAGGGAAATCCCAAGCTGTAGGTCCTTCCTTTTCACACTTCTCTCTGTTGCAATCCTACCTAGCACTGGGGAGTATTGCCAAACACAACAATCAAATCTGCAAACCTTGCAGTGGTTTACTTTGGCTGGAGATTTCAGTGCTAATTTGGTCTCCTGTTGACTCAGCAGACAGAGAAATGGACTGAGACAGTGACTTCTCCTATCAAGAAAAATGTTGGCTTTATTTCAAAACATTTATTTAATTAGTGTTAAATATGACTTACTTTTTGTGGTGAGTTGCTTTCTACTTTTCTTTCCTTGGATAAGGTAGTCAAGGTCAGTGTACTCTTGGTATTGGATGATTTCTGAGCTACTCATCAACCTAAAATGTGATCTCTTATAGATTAGGTTTATTTGTCACATGTATATCGAAACATCGAAGCATACAGTGAAATTTGCAGTCTGTGTCAATAATGCACACGACCTGAGGATTGTGCTGCGGGCAGTCCACAAATGTCGCCAATATAGCATGCCCACGTCTTACTCACCGTAACCCTAACCCACGTTGGGAGGGAACTGGAGCACCCAGAGGAAATCCAAGTGGCCTCAGGGCAAATACAAAAACTCCTTACGGAACCTGAACAGCAGAGTCCCTAAAAGTGAGTCAACAGCCACCGTGGTAAGTGATGCCGGTCCAGGAGCCTGACGCTGCAGGGCAACAACTACTCCCGAACCTGGCGGCGTGCACCCAAGACTGCAGTAGCACCTGCCTGTTGGTAGCAGGAGAAGAGAAGGAGACAGATCAAGCCCAGGCAGGCAGAATGGGATCAGTTGGACATGGAGAACTGAGTTGAACACCAGTTCATCCTCCGCCTTCTGCCTTGATGCCTTAATATTCTGACTCGGTGCTCAAAGCAGCCAAGCATTGGTTCATTTTGTGCTCTCAGGCACTGATGCAAAAAATGTAGTCCAGCCAAAGTCCACCCCAGCAATGGCTGCTATGATGATGAACATATCCCCATTCTTGTGAGTCCGGTTCACAAAATCCTTCAGGAGATCATAAAAATGGCATATCGTTCAGATGGTTCAAAAACACACCTTCCAAAGGGAAATTACAGGCTGCAGATTGCAGTGATCGTGGCCAAGAGGAAGTATATTTAGTAGCGTACCCAGTAGTTTTGTGAGCTGCCCGCAAAACATTGCCATACTTACATCGCCAGTGCCATCTTGCCACTAGTAATTGTACTGTGTGTTTCTGGCCATCATGTTATGATAATCCAACAATTCACAGAATTCCTGTAATGTGCAATATTATTTGTAGGTCTGTAGTCTAGTGTAGCTTTCTCTGAGTTGTTTTTTTTAATTACATAGTTCAGTCTAGTTTTTTGTACTGTGTCATGTAACACCATGGTCCTGAAAAACGTCTCATTTTTACCAGCAGTTATGGTCGAAATGACAATAAAAGTGACTTGATTTCTCAGTAGATAAACATCATTGAACATGAAATCAGTCTTAGCAAGCCAAGGACTGAACTTTTGCCTGGCCAGGAAGGAGAATTCCTGTACTATTAACAGGGTGATCCTTTTTGTGCACCTGATGGGAAAAGCTAGGGCTTTGGTTCAACACCTCAGCTAATAATTAGGACCATTGACATTCCCAATGAATCTCAGGAATCTAAGGTGCAGACAGCGATTCTTCAGCCCATTGTGTCCGTGCCAACCACTGGGAGTCTTTGAGACTACCCACTCACAGGTGGCTGCACATCAAATTCTCCCACCACAGCTTTTTGAATGTGATAAGAACATCTGTGTTTACAACCATATCAAGCAGTGAGCTGCTGTCCACCTTTCATTCCTCCTCTGCACTATGAGCTCCAATTTAATGTATTTGCTCAAATACCCAGATGAGGATTCGAAGCTCCCACTAACAGCACTCTGTGACTCTGTGTTCTGCTAGGATCTACATGTTGCTTTGTGTAGTACAGTTCCCAAAATGTGGACTTCAGGAAGGGGAAATCAGGAGAACACACAGCAGTACTTATTGAAGGGTCTGCAATGGAAAGAGTGAGCAGGTTCAAGTTCCTGGGTGTCAACATCTCTGAAGATCTATCCTGGGCCCAACATATTGATGCGATTATGAAGAAGACACACCAGTGGTTACACCTCATGAGGAATTTGATGAGATTTGGTATGTTGCCAAAGACTATCAAATTTCTACAGATGTATGGTGGAGAGTGTTCTGACTGGTTGCATCACCATCCAGTATAAAGGCTTTAATAAACAGGGTCAGAAAAAAACTGTGGAGGGTTGTAAACTCATCTAGCTCCTTCATGGGCACCGGCCTCCTCAACATCAAGGACATCTTCAATGGGTGACGCCTCAAGAAGGCAACATCCATCATTAAGGACCCCCACCATGCCCTCTTCTCATCACTACCATCAAGGAGGAGGCAAAGAAGTCTAAAGATGTACATTCAACATTTTAGGAATAGCTTCTTCCCCTCTGGCATCAAATTTCTGAATACATATATATACTTAATGTAACTTTTATGTATTGCACTCTACTGCTGTCATAAAACAAATTTCATGACATATGTCGGTGATAATAAATCTGATTCTGATCAGGAAAATCTAGAGAATGCTCACATTTCTGAAGCCATAGGTCTTTATACTACAAATTCTGTGAATTCTGCTTTGTGAAGAACTAATTCCCCTGTACATGTGGAACAAGGCCAAATGCGGATTCCCTTTCAAGTCACGCACTACCTTGACTGAGAGGTACATTAGATTTGGAAATATATTAGACCAAGAAATATATCTGACTTGGAAACATATTTCCGTCTCTCCATTGATGTTGTATCTAGATCTTGGAGCTCCTTTCCCAAAAGCAGTATGAGGGCACCTTCACCCAGAGGACTGCACCAGTTCAAGATGGTGGATCACCACCAACTCCACAAGAGCAGCTGGGGGGGGGGGGGGGTGGTGTTGCAATAAATATTGGATTTACCAGTTGCATCCACAATCCAGAACTGAAGAAAAGAGAAAGCTTTAAGTTGTTGCAGTGCTATCAATGACCAAACATTAATTCTGGCATCTCAGTTTGTTTCTCAATAATTTTGTGAATGGACTGTAATATAATTGATGACAGTTCATTTAATGTCTGTAATCTAAAAGTTAAATGACAAGTGACCTAATTTGAGGTAAAGATACATTTAAAGATTAGCTTTATTTGTCACATGTACATCAAAACATACAGGGAAATGCATCATTTTGCATCAGTGACCAACAGAGTCCTAGGATTGTGCTGGGGCAGATGTCACCATGCTTCAAGTGCCAACATAGCACATCCATAACCTACTAACCCTAATCCTAACTATATGTTTTTAGTGAAGCCCCTTTTTACTGGGCGTCTCTAGAGATGTGGCTCGTTAGCACCTCACCAACAGCCACCGGACTCAGCGGTGAGAAAACCACCTTTTCAGACTCCATACGCTGAGGGTCCCACCAAAACCAGGAAGTTGGGATGTCTTGCCCACCCAAACCCCGACTTGTGTGAATACTAGCCCCCAAGCAACTGCCCGTTGGCAAAAAGTAACAGACCCTATACTGCATACAATTATAAAGAAAGTATATTTATAAATGTTAACTTAATCAAACTGTTATTAAAGAAGAAAGAAAAAAAGAAAAAAACAACAGGGGCCATCATAATTAAAACAAGCTAATTTGTACAGGTTGGAGCTCAAATCTTCCGAAAGCTGTTGTGTCCAAAGTACTCACAGAGCCAACTCCTATGCACTGATCACTGGTAAGATTTCCCTTCTTGGACTCCATCAAGTTGCACACTGTCAGATCGAATCCTATGGCCAGTTCTCTCGATCTTCTTCTTATTCCATCTCCCACTGCAAAGGACCTCGACCCACCTCAGCGTCCATCACAAAACCTCTCCCCCAGCACTCTCTAGGACCTTCGCCCAATTCCACCATCCTGATTGGATGACACTACATTCCTAAGCATGAACATCACAACCCTTTATCTTTAACGGTAGCCCAAACACTACCAGCAGAACACACTGCTCCGTTAAATGAAATAGCATACAACATTAGCAGTAAAATCTTAACAAGGGTGTTACATTTGTAATCTGGGAGGAAACCAGAGCATCCAGAGGAAACCCATATGATCACAGACAGTGGCGGGAATCCAATCCAGATCCCCTGATTGCTGGCACTGTAAAGCGATTGCATTAACCGCTACAGTACCATGTCAATCCCACAGGTACTGGGCAAAATGGCAACAAAATACAGATGGACATCCAAAGAGATCCAAAACATTAAATTCAATATTGTTTGAAAGCCCAGGGTGTGCCAGCTCATTGAGATGACTTGTTCCTGCCCTGACGTCTGCAAGTTCACAAGTCTGCTGGAGGCCCAGAGGCATCCTGTTTGTGTGTGATAGTGGGGAGGGAGGAAAGAAACTTGTTTAGCTGTTATTCTGTAGTGGTTGTTGTTGCTTGTATTGTTCTACAGAACATTGTGGGCATGCTATGTTGGACTAATGCTATGCTATTGTTGTTGTATAGTTAGAGATTTCAAATTCACATTCACATTCAGATTAGTTTACTGTGAAGCTGAGTTAATCCAGGTGTGCCTCCTAGTGCCGTTCCATGGTATTTTACACGTTATTCATTCTCTGGTATGTTTTGAGAAACAAACTTCTCTGGATAATATTCGACAATCAACCTAACCTAATTCTAATGGTCTACAAATGGTTTGTAAAGGCGTGACAGAAAATTTAAACTTTATATTAACATGGTCATTGTTTTGCAATCCATGTGCCATGAGGGAGGAGTGGATTTGTTGTTTGGGTCAAACATCTGGATTATCTGCAATTGAGATTTAGATACTTCTTTGATCAGTCAATGTGGGTCTGTGCTGGAATTACTTGTGTGTGGTTTTAATCATGTGATGGATGAGCCAAACCTCAACATTCAGGATGTGCAGTTTCAATGTAACACAACACCCTCTCATGGTCAGGAACATTTCTACAGTTCATTGTTCTCCAACACAGGGCTATCACAAATTGATATCTGGTGATAATGGTTAAACCAGGTGAATAACAGCTATTCCTAATCTGATGCGGCCTGATTTTCTTGTTGGCAAAAGGAGCTCTTCCTTGATGCAAGTTCCATACGTACGACACAACTGCACAGCACACTCCACTTCCTAAATTGTTTGTATTAACTTCACCAGAACTGAACGTCAGAAGGGGAGCAGATGACAGGGTACGTTTAAGCTAAACTGATATTCTGTTGCATGAAAAGAGGCTAAATTTACAAGACTAATGAATGACATGTTCATTTCATTGACCTGCCTGTTTCAATCTTTATTTATCAAATTAATGTTACAAGAGAGACTACAGATGCTGGAATCTGGAGCAACAAACAATTTTCTGGAGGAACTCAATGTATCGAGCAGTATCTGCTGAAGGTGATATATCGATGAGCCAATTGACTTGGCCTCCACAGCTTTCTGTGGCAATGAATTCCACAGAGTCACCACCCTCTGGCTAAAGAAATTCCTCCTCATCTCTGTTCTACAGGGATGTCCTTGTATTCTGAGACTGTGCTCTCTGATCTTATACTCCTCCACTATAGATAACATACTCATCACACCCATTCGACTTAGACCTTTCAATGTTTGATAGGTTTCAATGAGATCCTCCCTCATTCTCCTAAAGTCAGGAACCAGTACCAATGCAGTCATCAGTGCAATGAAGAAAGAGTTGGGGAGTGATACTGGAGAAGGTTTGGAACAAGGTCGTTCCACATAGCCATCAAAAGGACAGGCATAGCTGAGGCTGATATGGGTGCCCATGGCTACAACTTTAACTTGCAGAAGGTGAGAAGAATCAAAAGGGAGGTCGTTCAGTCAGGCGGATAAGAGTGTTGGTGGAGGCAAACGGGTTGGATATTTGTTGTAGCAAGAAGCGGAGGGCTTTCACATTTTAATGACATGGAGATGTTTTTTTTACAGTGGGGGAGTCTAGAACCAGAGGGCACAGAATAGAATGATGCCCCTTTAGAACAGAGATGAAGAAGAATTTCTTTAACCAGATGATGGCGTATCTGTGGAATTCATTGCCACAGACAGCTGCGGAAGCCAAGTCAATGGTTCTTCATTAGTAAGGGTCTCAAAGGTTACGGGGAGAAGGCAGGAGAATGGGGTTGAAGGGGATAATAAATCAGCCGGGATGGACTCGATGGACTGAATGGCCTAATCATGCTATGTCTTATGGACCTCCCTGATGGAGATGGATGAAGGTATACAAAGACTAAACATATAGGAGGGAGAATGAAAGTCTGGATGAGTGCTGCCACAACAACAACCTCTTACTCAATGTCAGCAAGATCAAGGAGCTGATTATTGACTTCAGGAAGATGAAACCAGAGGTCCTTGAGCCTCATTGGGGGAATGGAGGTGAAGAAGGCCAGTGGCTTTTATTTTCTTGGCGTTAACATATCAACGGACCTGTCTTGGGATCAGCATGTAAGTTCAATTGTTCAGTGATTCCATTTAATATCAGCGAATGTATATAATATACAACCTGAAATTCTTACTCTCTACAGACATCCACGACACAGAAAAAACCCCACAAAGAATGAATGACAGAAAATGTTAGAACCCCAAAGCCCTCCTCCTTCTCCCACGCACAAGCAGCAGCAATATCCTCAACCCTGCCCCTGACCAACAGACTCTCACTCACCATCAAGAGTGAGATCGCTCGAGTGCAGGGACCTTCTTATGACGGCAGTGTACACCGCCTGCCTGCTGTCTCAATGTTTCAATCTCCCATGATGCTTCAGTGGGTGACATCAGTGAGGAATTGGGTCGTCCACAGGGCGCACATCTTCCAGGTTGCACTTGGAGATATCAAAACACCAGACTGCTCAGCAAGTCTGAGAGTGAGAACCCACCACCCGTGAAGAACCGTAGTTTGAGTTGAAGCTCTAGATCAGAACCCCAGCCACCTTGGAAATGAAAAAAAGGAACACCATGAGAGAAGAAGAATAAGCAGTTTTATGAATGAACTGGAAGAAGTCACCTGGGTCTGCAAAAACCTCTGTTTATCACAAAAAAGGCCTGATAGTACCTCTACCTTCTTGGAAGTTTGTACAAATTTGGCATGTCATCAAAAACTTTGACAATTTCCTATAGATACACAGTGGCATTACAGACTGGTATGAAAACATCAATGCTCAGGAATGGAAGAGGCTACAGGAAGTGGTGGATACAGCCCAGTCTGTCACTGGCATTGCCCTCCCAACAACTGAGCACACTTACATAGAGCCCATCCCATTCCCACCCTTCCCCATACACCAACATGTCAGGGTACATGCAATCAGAGAGACAGACAAACACCACACAGAGGCACACCTTTTACTGCAGGGGGTCTGTGAATTTCATTAAGGAACATATTTGCTTTAAGACAAAAACAAATACTACCACTGTCATACTGTCACTTGGACTGGTAGGAGACAGAGAGATGTTCCTTAATTCTCAGTTTGTGCTCACCTTCACTCAAAGAGGTAGGTCTTTAGGATCCCCCTCTTTAAGTTGCTCCTACCTTCTTGACTTAAATTTTCATTTGCCAAGGTCAATGTTTCCCTAGATAACTCAGTGTCAAACTAAAAGGAGTCAAATTCCTTTCCATATTCCAGTGAAGCACCCAGGAAATCAAGAGGACATTAGCTCTGCTCTGTAAATGGAAGCTATTGATACAGCCTCAGATTAGGCACACTGTTTCAGATGTCCATGTGCCTGGTGGGAGGTTACATTCCACACTAGTCTATTACTATCTATGTCTAGCCCTCTAAGTAAAATGGGTTTCTGTGGCCGTGCCCACATTCTCTGTCAGGGAGGCTGGGATGAAAGGAACAAGGAAATTGCTAGCATAGAGAAGAAAAATCCTATTGATGTTCCCTTTGCCATCTGGAAAGCCCTTTGTCCAAAAGAAGTGGTGTTGAAAATTGTCCTTGCAAATACCCAACTTCTGTTCATGCCTTGAAAGGAAAGATATGAAAAGCAACACATAAACCGATTTTCCTATTTAATAATTCCTGCTTGAGTGACCTTGTGGGTGGTCAACATCTCTTTACAGCTTCTTTGTGCATTGGAATCATGTAGAATAAGGAATAAACTATATTTCACTTTAAAATTATAGTGTTTGTGCTAAATTTAATGACTTCCAATTTTGGAATGATTACAGATTGAGGAAATGATTACAGAGTTACATTAGTACATAAGAAAATGGAATCAGGACCCGGGCCTTCAGGCCTGTCCTGTCATTCAGTATGATAATGGGTGACACAAGGGACTGCTGATGCTGGAAGATAGAGCAACAAACAAGCTGCTGCAGTAACATAGTGGGTTAAGCAGCACCTACTGAGGGGTGGGAAAGACATACTGATGTTTTGAGTCAGAACTCTGCACCAGAATCTCAATACGAACGGTAGACAATTCCTTTCCATCAGCAGAAGCTGATTGACCCATTGGTTTCCTGCAGCAGATTGTTTGATGATCATGCCTGATCTGCCTCAGATTTTATCTCCTCATCTGTGTAAAATGTACCTTTTTTAAAATTTAGAGACAGCGTGAAACAGGCCCTTCCCGCCCAATGAACCATACAGACCCGAAACCTACCTATTTAACCTGAGCTTAATCACAGGACAATTTTACAGCGACCAATTAACCTACTAACCTTTGGACTGTGGGTGGAAACCGGAGCACCCGGAGGAAACCCATGTGGGTCACAAGGAGAACATACAAACTCCTTATAGACAGCGCTGGAATTGAATTCCAAACGCCGGAACGACCCAACCCATAATTGCATCACACTAACCGCTATGCTACCATGGCGCACTACTGCTATCAACTTTCTCATTTACTTTGAACTTTGATTAAGTACCCACAGTGACCTTCAGAGGGTCCAAGGCCTTCCATGGACCTTCAGAGGGTCATAGACTCATACAATATGGAGACAGACACTTCAGTCCAATTCATCCGTGCTGACCGAGATCCCCATCTCAGCCAGTCCCATTTGTCCTCATTTGGCCCACATCATGCCAAACCTTTCCTATCCATGTACCTGTCCAAATGCCTTATAAATGCTGTTAATGTACCTGCTTCAACCATTTCTGCCTGCTCGTTCCATATACTGACCAACCCCAGGGTGAAAAATTTGCCACTCAGGTTCCCACTAAATCTCTCCCCGCTCATCCTAAACCTACGTATGTCCTCTGGCCCTTGATCTCCAGATTGGGGAAAAGACAGTGCACATTTACCCTAGCTATGCCTCTAACTATGATTACCCTGTCTATAATTCAGTTCCTCAAGTCACAACGGCATCCTTATAAATCTCCTTTGCACTCTTTCCAGCTTAATAGGATTCTATAGCAGGGTGACCAAAACTGAATGCAATTTTCCAAATGAAACCTCACCAATGTCTTGTACAATTGCAGCATAACATCCCAATCTCTATACTCAATGCCCTAACGGATGAAGACCAGAGTGCCAAAAGCCTTCTTCATCAGCCTGTCTACCTGGGGCATCACTTGCGAGGAACCATGTACTCCCAGGTCCTGTTGTTCTACCGTTACCTGTGTAAGTTCTGCCCTCATTTATCTTCCCAAAGTTCAATACCTCACAATTACCCGAAGAAAAATCCACTTGGCCAACTCACTCAAATAATCAACATCCCTCTGTAGTTCCTGATAATCATCTTCACGGCCTATAACACCACCTATTTTAATGTAATCTACAAATCTACTAACCATGCCTTGTACATTCTCATCCAGATCATTAATCTGTCTGACAAATAACAATGGGACCAGCACTGAGACCAATGGAACGGTGCTAGTCACAGGCCTCCAGTCTGATAAACAACCTTTAACCATCCTCTGCTTCCTACCATCAAGTCAATTGTATATCCAATTAACTAGCTCTCCTTGCATTCCATGCAAAGGTAGAAAGGTAATAGCTGTCCCTGTACCTGGTGGTGTGGGACCAAAGGCTCCTGTCCCTCCGCCCTGGTGACAGCAGCAAGAAGAGAGCAAGGCCTGGATGGTGGGATCCTTGATGATGGATGCTGCTTTCCTGTGGCAGTGCTCCATGTAGATGTGCTTAGTGGTGGGGAGGGCTTTTCCTGTGATAGACCGGGCTTGTATCCACTACCTTTTGGAGGCTTTTCCATACCAGGCTGCGATGCAATCAATCAGGATCCTCTCCACTGAGCATCAATAGAAGTTTGTCAAAATTTCAGATGGCGACATCTGTGCCAGCTCCTTAGAGACCAAGTTAGGGATCTGGAGATGCAGCTCGATAACCTCCATACAGGGAGGTAGTCACAGGAGACAGATAAGTGGGTGCCAATCAGGAGAGGGAAGAGAGGGTGTCAGGTAGTGGAGCGTACCCCTGTGGCTGCCCCCCTTAACAATAAATACTCCATTTTGCATGCTTTTGGGGGGACCAGCTTACCTGGGGGAAATAGCAGTGGCCGTGCCTCTGGCACTGAGTCTGGCCCTGTGGCTCAGAAGGGTAGGGAACGGAAGAGGATGGCAGCAGTGATAGGGGACTCTATAGTTTAGGGGTCAGACAGGCGATTCTGTGGATGCGGAAAAGAAACTTGGATGGTAGTTTGCCTCCCAGATGCCAGGGTTCGTGATGTTTCTGAATGCATCCACAATATCTTGAAGTGGGAAGGAGAACAGCCAGAGGTCGTGGTACATATTGGTACCAATGACATAGGTAGGAAAAGGGAGGATGTCCTGAAAGTAGACTACAGGGAGTTAGGAAGGAAGTTGAGAAGTAGGACCACAAAGGAGGTAATGTCGGGATTGCTGCCCGTGCCACGTGACAGTGAGTGTAGGATAAATGTGTGGAGGATAAAAGTGTGGAGGATAAATGTGTGACTGAGGGATTGGAGCAGGGGGCAGGGATTCAGATTTTTGGATTATTGGGACCTTTTCTGGGGCAGGTGTGACCTGTACAAAAAGGACAGGTTGCACTTGAATCCCAGGGGGACCAATTTCCTGGCGGGGAGGTTTGCTAGTGCTGTTATGGAGGGTTTAAACTAGAATTGCAGTGGGTTAGGAACTGAACTGAAGAGGCAGAGGATGGAGAGGTTGGAGCACAAGTAGAGACGGCTTGTAGGGAATTTGTGAGGAAGGATAGGCAGATGTTAGAGCAAAGATGCCCTCAGCCTGATGGTTTGAGATGTGTCCATTTTAATGCAAGAAGCATCATAAACAAGGCAGATGAACTTAGACCATGGATCAATACATGGAACTATGACATTGTGGCCATTACAAAGACTTGGATGTCTCAGGGGCAGGAATGCTGCTGAGTGTGCCAGGCTTTAGATGTTTCAAAATGGAGAGTAAGGGAGGCAAAAGAGGGGGGGAGGTGTGGCTTTTCTAATCAGGGATAGTGTCACGGCTGCAGGAAAGGAGGAAGTCATGGATGGATTGTCTATGGAGTCAGTGTGGGTGGAAGTCAGAAACAGGAAAGGGTCAATAACTCTACTGGGTGTTTTTATAGACTCCCCAATAATAACAGTGATATTGAGGAGCAGATAGGAAGGCAGATTCTGGAACGGTACAACAATAATACGGTTGTTGTGATGGGAGTTTTTAACTTTCCTAATATTGACTGGCATCTCCTTAGTGCAAGGGGTCTAGATGGGTGGAATTTGTTAGGTGTGTTCAAGAAGGTTTCCTGACACAATATGTAGATAAGCCAACTAGAAGAGAGGCTGTACGTGATCTGGTATTGGGAAATGAACCTGGTCAGGTGTCAGGTCTCTCAGTGGGAGAGAATTTCGGAGATGGTGACCACATCTCTATCTCCTTCACCATAGCGCTGGAGAGGGATAGGAGCAGACAATTTGGGAAAACATTTAATTGGGGTGGGGGAATTATGATGCTATTAGGCAGGAACTTGGGAGCAGATGTTCTCAGGGAAATGCATGGCAGAAACATGGCAAATCTTCAAGGAACATTTGCATGGAGTTCTGCATCAGTATGTTCCATTGAGGCAGGGAAAGGATGGTAGAGTTAAAGAACCATGGTGTACAAAGGATGCAGAAAATCTAGTTCAGAAGAAAAGATACGCTTACAAAAGGTTCAAGAAACTAGGTACTAGGTTCTAGCACTGGAAAATTACAAGTTGCTAGGAAGGAATTTAAGAATAGAATTAGGAGAGCCAGAAGGCCTTGATTAAGGAAAAACCCAAGGCATTTTACAAGTATGTGAAGAGCAAGAGGATGAGCCATGTGAGAATAGGACCAATCAGGAGTGACAGTGGAAACATGTGCATGGAGTCGGAGAAGGTAGCGGAGGTACTTAATGAATACTTTGCTTCAGTATTCACCAGGGAAAAAAACCTTGGCTTCAGCATATAGACATTAAGAAAGAGGATGTGTTGGAGCTTTTGAAAAGCATTAGGTTAGATAAGTCACTGGGACCAGATAAGATATACTCCAGGCTACTGTGGGAAGTGAGGGAGGAGATTGCTGAGCCTCTGGTGATGATCTTTGCATCATCAATGAGGACAGGAGAGGTTCCGGAGGCTTGGCGAGTTGCGGATGGTGTTCCCTTATTCAAGAAAGGGAGTAGGGATAGCCCAGGAAATTATAGACCAGTGAGTCTTACTTCAATGGTTGGTAAGATGATGGAGAAGATCCTGAGAGGCAGGATTTATGAGTATTTGGAGAGACATAATATGATTAGAGATAGTCAGCATGGCTTTGTCATGGGCAGGTCGTGCCTTACGAGCCTTATTGAATTTTTTGAGAATTTAACAAAACACATTGATGAAGGTAGAGCAGTGGATGCAGTGTATATGGATTTCAGTAAGGCATTTAATAAGGTTCCCCATGCAAGGCTCCTTCAGAAAGAAAGGAGGTATGGGATCCATGGGAACCTTGCTTTGTGGATCCAGAATTGGCTTGCCCAAAGAAGGCAAAGGGTGGTCGTAGATGGGTCAAGAGATTCATTCGAGATTCAAAAACTTTATTGTCATTCCAACCATACATCAGCTCTGCAGGGCAGAATGAGAGAGCGTTTCCCAGGGCAAGTGCAATCATAACATAACAAATGCAACAATAAATAGTAAATACAACAATAAATAGTAAAACACAACAGCCACATGTCGGTTAAAATCAAGTTATAAGTGTCCAGTGCAAGTTAAAAGTGTCCAAAGCAGAGTCAGGAAGAGCAGCTATTTAGCAGTCTGACTGCCTGTGGGAGGAAGCTGTTTAGTAGCCTTGTGGTTTTAGTTTTGATGCTCCTGTAATGTTTGCCTGATGGCAGAAGAACAAGCAGTTTATGGAGAGGGTGTGAGGGGTCTTTAATGATGTACTGTGTCTTCTGGAGGCATCGACTCTGAAAGAGGTCTTGGACAGAAGGTAGGGAGATCCCAATAACCTTCTCTGCTCCCCTAACCACCCTCTGCAAGTCTTTTTTGTCAGTAGCACTGCAGCTGGAGTACTGGGTTGTGATGCAAAAGGTCAGCACACTCTCAACCACGCCTCTGTAGAGTGTAGTTAAAATGTTAGTGGGGAGTGATGCTTGTTTAAGTTTCCTCAGAAAATGCAATCTCTGCTGGGCCTGTTTCACAATCCCAGTGGTGTTCCTGGACAAGGTGAGATTGTCCGAGATCTGCACCCCAAGGAACTTGATGTTTTCCACTCTCTCCACTGTGGAGCCGCTGATGATGAGGGTTGTGAGCTCAGGCATTCTGCATTCTGCATGGAGGTTAGTCACCAGTGGTGGTCCACAGGGATCTGTTCTGGGACCCCTTCTCTTCGTGATTTTTATAAATGACCTGGATGAGGGAGTAGAAGGGTGGGTTAGTAAGTTTGTTGATGACACCAAAGTTGGGCATGTTGTGGATAGTCTGGAGGGTTGTCCGAGGTTACAACGGGACATCAATAGGATGCAGAACTGGACTGAAAAGTGGCAGATGGACTTCAACCCAGATAAGTGTATAGTGGTTCAATTTGGTAGGTCCAATTTGAAGACTGAATAAATATTAATGGTAATACTCTTGGCAGTGTGGAGGATCTGAGAGATCTTGAGGTCTGTGTCCATAGAACATTCAAAGCAGTTGCGCATGTTGTTGGTGTCGTTAAGAAGGTGTATGGTGTGTTGGCATTCATCAATCTTGGGATTGAGTTCCAAACCCCATGAGGTAATGTTACAGCTATATAAGACTTCAGTCAGAACCCACTTGGAGTACTGTGTTCAGTTCTGGTCACCTCACTACAGGAAGGATGTGGAAACCATAGACAGGGTGCAGAGGAGATTTACAAGGATGTTGCCTGGATTGGAGAGCATGCCTTATGAGAATAGATTGAGTAAACCTGGCCTTTTCTCCTTGGAGTGATGGAGGATGGGAGGTGACCTGATAGGGGTGTATAAGATGATGAGAGGCATTGATCGTGTGAATGTGTGTAGACTGGGAAGCATATACTGTAAAAGGGCTGGATGGATTGGAGTTTGTAAAATGTGTGCAGGATAGTTTTTTGCAGCAATACATAGAGGTACTGACTAGAGAAGGGGCAGTGTTGGATCTTCTGTTAGGGAATGAGATAGGTCAGGTGACGGAGGTATGTGTTGGGGAGCACTTCGGGTCCGGTGAGCGCAATGCTATTAGTTTCAATATAATTATGAAGCAGGATAGGACTGGACCCAGGGTTGAGCTTTTTGATTGGAGAAAGGCTAACTTTGTGGAGATGCAAAAGGGTTTAGGAGGAGTGGATTGGGACAATTTGTTTCTATGGGAAGGATGTAATAGAGAAATGGAGGTCACTTAAAGGTGAAATTTTGAGGGTACAGAATCTTTATGTTCCTGTTAGGTTGAAAGGAAAGGTTAAAAGTTTGAGAGAGCCATGGTTTTCAAGGGATATTGGAAACTTGGTTCGGAAAAAGAGAGAGATCTACAATAAATATAGGCAGTATGGAGTAAATGAGGTGCTCGAGGAATATAAAGAATGTAAGAAGAATCTTAAGAAAGAAATTAGAAAAGCTAAAAGATACGAGGTTGCTTTGGCAAGTAAGGTGAAAATAAATCCAAAGGGTTTCTGCAATTACATAAAGAGCAAAAGGATAGTGAAGGATAAAATTGGTCCCTTAGAGAATCAGAGTGGACAGCTATGTGTGGAGCCAAAAGAGATGGGGGAGATTTTGAATGATTTCTTTTCTTCGGTATTCACTAAGGAGAAGGATATTGAATTGTGTAAGGTAAGAGAAACAAGTAGAGAAGTTATGGAAACTATGACGATTAAAGAGGAGGAAGTGCTGGCGCTTTTAAGGAAAATAAAAGTGGATAAATCTCTGGATCCTGACAGGATATTCCCTAGGACCTTGAGGGAAGTTAGTGTAGAAATAGCAGGGGCTCTGACAGAAATATTTCAAATGTCATTAGAAATAGTAATGGTGCCAGAGGATTGGCGTATTGCTCATGTTGTTCCATTGTTTAAAAAGGGTTCTAAGAGTAAACCTAGCAAATATAGGCCTGTAAATTTGATGTCAGTGGTGAGTAAATTAATGGAAAGTATTCTTGGAGATGGTATATATAATTATCTGGATAGACAGGGTCTGATTAGGAACAGTCATCATGGATTTATGCGTGGAAGGTCATGTTTGACAAATCTTATTGAATTTTTTGAAGAGGTTACTAGGAAAGTTGACGAGGGTAAAGCAGTGGATGTTGTCTGTATGGACTTCAGTAAGGCCTTTGACAAGGTTCCGCACGGAAGGTTAGTTAGGAAGGTTCAATCTTTAGGTATTAATATTGAGGTAGTAAAATGGATTCAACAGTGGCTGGATGGGAAATGCCAGAGAGTAGTGGTGGATAACTGTTTGTCAGGTTGGAGGCCTGTGACTAGTGGTGTGCCTCAGGGATCTGTACTGGGTTCAATATTGTTTGTCATATACATTAATGATCTGGATGATGGGGTGGTAAATTGGATTAGTAAGTATGCAGATGATACAAAGATAGGTGGCATTGTGGATAATGAAGTAGGTTTTCAAAGCTTGCAGAGAGATTTAGGCCAGTTAGAAATGTGGGCTGAAAGATGGCAGATGGAGTTTAATGCTGATAAGTGTGAGGTGCTACATTTTGGTAGGAATAATCAAAATAGGACATACATGGTAAATGGTAGGGCATTGAAGAATGCAGTAGAACAGAGTGATCTAGGAATAATGGTGCATAGTTCCCTGAAGGTGGAATCTCATGTGGATAGGGTGGTGAAGAAAGCTTTTGGTATGTTGGCCTTTATAAATCAGACCATTGACTATAGGAGTTGGGATGTAATGTTAAAATTGTACAAGGCATCGGTAAGACCAAATTTGGAGTATTGTGTACAGTTCTGGTCACCAAATTATAGGAAAGATGTCAACAAAATAGAGAGAGCACAGAGGAGATTTACCAGAATATTACCTGAGTTTCAGCACCTAAGTTACAGAGAAAGGTTGAACAAGTTAGGTATTTATTCTTTGGAGTGTAGAAGGTTGAGGGGGGACTTGACAGAGGTATTTAAAATTATGAGGGGGATAGATAGAGTTGACATTGATAGTCTTTTTCCATTGAGAGTAGGGGAGATTCAAACAAGAGGACATTAATTGAGAGTTAAGGGGCAAAAGTTTAGGGGTAACACGAGAGGGAATTTCTTTACTCCGAGAGTGGTAGCTGTGTGGAATGAGCTTCCAGTAGAAGTGGTAGAGGCAGGTTCGATATTGTCATTTAAAGTAAAATTGGATAGGTATATGGACAGGAAAGGAATGGAGGGTTATGGGCTGAGTGCAGGTCGGTGGGACTAGGTGAGAGTAAGCGTTCGGCATGGACTAGGAGGGCCGAGATGGCCTGTTTCCGTACTGTAATTGTTATATGGTTATATGAATAGTCAGAGGCTTTTTCCCAGGACTGAAATGGCTAACACAAGGGGACATAGTTTTAAGGTGCTTGGAAATAGGTACCGAGGGGATGTCAGGGGTACGTTTTTCACACAGGAAATCCTCTTGCATTTGTACAGACCACACCTGGAGTATTGTGTACAGTTTTGGTCTCCAGGGTTAAGGAAGGACATCCTGGCTGTAGAGGAAGTGCAGCGTAGATTCACGAGGTTAATTCCTGGGAAGTCTGGACTGTCTTACGCAGAGAGGTTAGAGAGACTGGGCTTGTACACACTGGAATTAAGGAGATTGAGAGGGGATCTGATTGAAACATATAAGATTATTAAGGGATTGGACAAGCTAGAGGCAGGAAATATGTTCCAGATGCTGGGAGAGTCCAGTACCAGAGGGCATGGTTTGAGAATAAGGGGTAGGTCATTTAGGACAGAGTTAAGGAAAAACTTCTTCTCCCAGAGAGTTGTGGGGGTCTGGAATGCACTGCCTCGGAAGGTAGTGGAGGCCAATTCTCTGGATGCTTTCAAGAAGGAGCTAGATAGGTATCTTATGGATAGGGGAATCAAGGGATATGGGGACAAGGCAGGAACCAGGTATTGATAGTAGTTGATCAGCCATGATCTCAAAATGGCGGTGCAGGCTCGAAGGGCCGAATGGTCTACTTCTGCACCTACTGTCTATTGTAAATGT
The DNA here is from genome assembly GCF_030144855.1 of Hypanus sabinus. Lineage (NCBI taxonomy): Eukaryota > Metazoa > Chordata > Chondrichthyes > Myliobatiformes > Dasyatidae > Hypanus > Hypanus sabinus. Next base: position 36,558,432 of record NC_082738.1, on the reverse strand, counting down.
GTGGAATGCACTGCCAGCAGCAGTGGTGGAGGCAGCTATGATAGGGTCTTTTAAGAGACTCCTGGATAGGTACATGGAACTTAGAAAACTAGACGGCTATGCAGTAGCCAAATTCTGGGCAGTCTCCAGATTAAGCTGAAGGGCCTGTAATGTGCTGTAGATTTCTACATTCTATGTTCTATGAAATGCGGAATCTGTGCAAAATTTCTAAAAAAATAGACACATGGCCATGCCTTTTTTGTAATGGCGCTTACATGCTGGTCCCAGACAAAACCTCTGAAAAGCTGAGTTAAGCTCTCATTAAGCTGGTTACAGATGTACAAAGGTGATAGTTGGAGAGTGGTGAAGTTGCCCACTATAATGTCAAACTAGCACAGTCCATTTGTGACAAGAGGAGAATTTGAATTTAAATAATTAAGATTGCAATGTCATCTATTGTCCATCAGTGTACTCCTTTTTTTCCCCACCAGGCTCAGGAACATTTATTAACCTGTAACCATCAGGCTCCTGAACCAGCATGAATAGCTTCATTCACCTCAACAGTGAAATGATTTGAAGGACACTACAACTCATTGTCTCAGTAAAGTTTATTTAAGTATTTTATTTGCACACATCTTCTGTTTGACTGTTTGTCAGTCTTTGTTTATGTACAGATTTTCATAATTTCTGTTGATTTTTTTATTTACTTTCCTGTAAATGCCTGTAAGAAAACAAATCTCAAGATAGTATGTTGTAACATATATATACTTTGACTTTGAACCAGTATGCATCAGTAGGGGGCAGAGTGCACAAACATAACAGTGACTGAGCCGGGAAAAACGAGGGGAAAAAAATTATCCGAAAAACTCCTTATCTGGATGCATGTAGGATTCTTGACAAAATGGGTGTGTACATCACAAACAGAAACAAGTGGGTGTGATCTGGTAACCATTACCAAGAAATAGCTGAGAATGAACAAGACTAGCAAATAAATGTTCGGGAGTGTTCAGACAGGGAAAAGAGGAGGTGATACTAAGAAGGAGATTATAGAATCACTGAATAGAGGTTAGAAATAATAAGGCTAAGCATTTGTTGGTGGGAGTGGTGAATACAAGCACCCTTAGAGAATCCCACTCTCCATCAAGAAATGGCAGGGGCTTTCAGGAAATGTACTGTAATAATTATTGACTATTTTGAATACTATATGGATTAAACAAACCTAACTGGCAGAGGTGTAGTAGGGATGGCTTCTATGATCAATACATTGAAAAACTAACCAGGGTCTCGGCCCGAAACGTCGACTGTACTCTTTTCCATAGATGGCACCTGGCCTGCTGAGTTCCTCCAGCATTTTGTGTGTGTGTTGCTCTGGATTTCCAGCATCTGCAGATTTTCTCTTGTTTGTAGATTATATTTACCTGTCGGTGTTATTGTGCAGAGAAGTGTAATTATTCATAGTAAATATCCCCTTGGAAAAAGAGATCAAGGTATGATAGAATGTAAAACTCTGCTTGAAGAGTCAAAATCCAAAATGAAATGAAGACAATTACAAGGGGTTGGCCATTGAATTAGCCAAGCTGGATGAGAGGGAGAGAGAGGTAGAGAGAGCAAGAGAGAGAAGAAAAAAGGAAAAAAGAAAAACAGGGTAGCACAGTTGATGTATAGCCTTCTACACCTCATTTAAGTGCTCATCCAGATGCGTCCTATGGGGGTGGGATGGTAGCGTAGTGGTTAGCATAACACTAATATAGTGCCAGCTGTAAGATTAGGTTCAATTCCCATCACTGTCTGTAAGAGCTTGTACGTTCTCCCCATATCTGTGTAGGTTTCCTCCGGGTGCTCCAGTTTCCTCCCACAGTCCAACCGTACGGGTTAAGGTTAGTAAGCTGTAGGCATGCTATGTGTCAACACTTGTGGAATACCCCACCGTATCTCGGACTGTGTTGGTTGTTGATGCAAACAACACATTTTCTTCTATGTTTCAATGTACAAATAAAACTAATATTTCTTAACTTTTCTTTAAATTTTGTGAGACCATTTGTCTCCACCATCTTCTCAGGCAGTATATCCAAACTCAAATCACCAATGGCTGAAGAAATTCATCCTCATATTCTTCTGGAAACTTCTGACTCCTGAATTTTAAGCCTATAAGATCTCGTTATAGACATCTATTGGGAAATGCTTACTTCTGCACGCCTTATCTGTGCCTTCATAATTATAGGTAATTTATCAACGGCCTCTCTTTGACCTTCTCCATTCAGTGAAAAACAGTTATCTTGTTTCTTCTCTATAAAACAAAACTTTCACGCCATCTTAGAAGTTTCTTCTTCCAGGTAATTAATCTGATCAACCATTATAGTCAGTCACCCACCCCCTCTATCCATTACCCGTCACTGCACTGCATACACTTTAAACCATTTTTCATAATGCTGTTTACATTGTAAATACATGCTGGCATTTATGTATTTATGCATATTTTGTTCCATATCCAGTTTTTAACCTCTACATTTATTCTTTATAAATAAGACCATAAGACATAGGAGCAGAATAAGGGCATTTGGCCCATCGAGTCTGTTCCACCATTCTATCATGGCTGATCTTTTTTTCTTTCTCCTCCTTAGCCCCACTCCTCAGCCCTCTCCCTGCAACTTTTGATGCCATGTCCAATCAAGAACCTATCAATCTCTGCCTTAAATACACCCAACGACCTGGTCTCCACAGCTGCATGTGGTAACAGATTCCACAAGTTCACCACCCTTTGGCTAAAGAATTTTCTCCACATCTGTTTTGAAAGGGCGCCCCTCTATCCTGAGGCTGTGCCCTCTTGTCCTAGACTCTGCCACCATGAGAAACATCCTTCCCACATCTACTCTGTCTAGGCCTTTCAACATTCAAAAGCTTTCAATGAGATTCCCCCCTCCCCCATCCTTCTGAATTCCAGTGAGTACAGACCCAGAGCCATCAAACGTTCCTTGTATGATAACCCTTTCATTCCTGGATTCATCCTTGTGAACCTCCTCTGGACCCTCTCCAATGCCAACATGTCTTTTCTAAGATGAGGGACCCAAAACTGTTCACAATACTCAAGATGAGGCCTCACCAGGGCCTTATAAAGCCTCAGCATCACATCCCTGCTCTCGTATTAAATGTTGATTTTTTTTTGTCTCTTCTTATCTTTCACCAATGCACCCCAGGAAATCCCTAAATTGGCAAGTAAAATTGAGGTTTGATAACTTTTTACTCCATCTCAGGCAAGGTCCTAGATAATCTCTCCAGAGCAATCTTGTCTTTTCCATACCTTGCAGGAAAATTGTATGCAATACTCTTGATATTTTATAAACTTGCACCCTAACTTCCTCCCCTTGTGCTCTATGCCCAGGCTAATGAAGTCGAGCATCCAGTTTGACTTTTTAATGTTCCTATGTTACACACGATTTACACAAGATGGCGCTGACTATCACAGGCGAATTGCTGTGGGCAGCAGAAAATCGTTCCAAAATTCATCTTAAATATACTTCTTTGGAATTACTTTCACTGCAATCAGTAACATGTAGCTTTCCTCCAAACAAGGGGCATTTAAATCAGCTTAACAATGCAGGTATGACCTCCAGAAAGCCACTTCATGGACAAAGTGGAAATTCTGGACCAAACTCGAATCAACAAGGGATACTCAACAGCTGTGGCAGGACTTGAATGCTATCACCTCCTACAAAGTTAAATCAAGTGACGTGGGGGACAGCAGGGCTTCGCTTCCAGATGAGCTCAATGCCTTCTATTCTCACGTTCACCGTCAAAACATGGAGAAACCATCACGAGCCCCCACATCCCCTGATGATCCTCTGATCTCAGTTTCCAAAGGTGATGTCCAGGCTGCCTTCAGGAGGGTGAATCCATGGAAGGCATCTGGACCAGACAGGGTACTTGGCCATGTACTAAAGACCTGGGCTGACCAACTGACTGGAGTGTTCACTGAGATCTTTAACCTCTCACTTCAGCAGTCTGAGGTACCCACCTGCTTCAAACAGGCTTCAATTACACCGGTGCCCAAGAAGAGAGTGGTGGCCTCCTCAAAGACTATCACCCAGTTGCACTTACATCCACAGTGAACAAGTGTTTTGAGAGATTAGTTATGAAACATATCAGCTCCTGTATGAGAGGTGACTTGGATCTGCTCCAATTTGCCTACCAGAGGAACAGGTCCACAGTAGACATCATCTCATTGGCTCTTCAATTAATCCTGGAATATCTGGACAGCAAAGATGCATATATTAGGATGCTCTTTATCGACTACAGCTCAGCATTCGTTACTATCGCCCCCTCAAAGCTAATCAATAAGCTCCAGGACCTTGGCCTCAATACCTCCTTGTGCAAGTAGATCCTGCATTTCCTTACTTGTAGATCCCAGTCAGTTTGGATTGGCAATAAAATCTCTTCCACGATCTCCATCAGCACGGGTACACCACAAGGCTGTGTGCTTAGCCCCCTGCTCCACTTGCTTTACACCTATGACTGTGAGGCTAAGCACAGCTCCAATGCCATATTTAAGTTTGCTGATGAAACCACTGTTGTAGGCTGAATCAAAGGTGGTGACGAATCAGCATATCGGAGAGAGATTGAAAATCTGACTGAGTGGTGCAATAACAACAACCTCTCACTCAATGTCAGCAAAAACAAAGAGCTGATTCTGGACTTCAGGAGAGGGAAACCAGAAGTCCATGAGCCAGTCCTCATCGGAGGATCAGAGGTGGAGAGGATTAGCATCTTTAAATTCTTGGGTGTTATTATTTCAGAGGACCCAGCACATAATTGCAATTGCAAAGAAAGCATGGCAGCGCCATTACTTCCTTTACTTTACTTTATTGTCACCAAACAATTGATACCAGAGTGTACAGTCATCACAGCGATATTTGTTTTTGTGCTTCGCACTCCCTGGAGTACAAATCAACGTAAATATAATAAAAATTTAAATTACAAATCATAATTAGAAAATAGAAAAGGGAAAGTAAGGTAGTGCAAGTCGGGTCTGGATATTTGGAAGGTACGGCCCAGATCCGGGTCAGGATCCGTTCAGCAGTCTTATCACAGTTGGAAGGAAGCTGTTCCCAAATCTAGCCGTACAAATCTTCATGCTCCTGAAACTTCTCCCAGAGGGAAGTGGGACAAAAAGTGTGTTGGCTGGGTGGGACTTATCCTTGATTATCCTGGCAGCACTGCTCCGACAGCGCGTGATGTAAAGTGAGTCCAAGGATGGAAGACTGGTTTGTGTGATGTGCTGGGCTATGTTCACGATCTTCTGCAGCTTCTTCTGGTCTTGGACAGGACAACTTCCATACCAGGTTGTGATGCACCCTAGAAGAATGCTTTCTACGGTGCACCTATAAAAATTAGTGAGGGTTTTAGGGGACAGGCCAAAATTCTTCAGCTTTCTCAGGAAGTAAAGGCGCTGGTGGGCCTTCTTGGCAGTGGACTCTGCTTGGTTAGACCAAATCAGGTCATTTGTGATATTCACCCCAAGGAACTTAAAGCTTTTGACCTGTTCCACCTGCGCACCCCGATTTAGATGGGGTCATGCGGTCCACTACTCCTTCTGAAGTCAACAACCAATTCCTTCATCTTGCTGACGTTGAGGGATAGGTTATTGTTTTTGCACCATGCCACCAGGTTCTTAATTTCCTCTCTGTACTCAGACTCATCATTACCCAAGATACAGCCTACAATTGTGGCGTCATCAGCAAACTTATATATTGAGTTCGATGGAAACTTGGCTACACAATCATGGGTGTACAGTGAGTACAGCAGGGGGCTGAGTACACAGCCTTGTGGGGCACCGGTGCTCAGAGTGATTGTAGAGGAGAGCTTGTCCCCTACTCTTAGAGCCTGGGTCCTGACTGTGAGGAAGTTGAAGATCCAGCTGTAGATCTGAGTGCTAAGACCCAGGTTCCGGAGCTTAGGAATCAGTTTATTTGGAATGATGGTATTAAAGGCAGAGCTGTAGTCGATGAAAAGGAGCCTTACATATGCGTCCTTAGGAGTTTGTTCAGATTCAGCATGACATTTAAAGCTTTGACAAACTTCTATAGATGTGTAGTGAAGAGTATATTGACTGGCTGCCTCATGGCCTGGTATGGAAACAGCAATGCCTTTGAATGGAAAATCCTATGAAATATAGTAGATTCAGCCCAGCGGGTAAAACCCTCCCAATCATTGAGCACATCTACATGAAACGCTGTTGTAGGAAAGCAGCATCGATCATAGGAGGCCCTCACCACCCAGGGCATGCTGTCTTCTCGCTGCTGCCATTGGGTAGCAGATTCAAGAGCCTCAGGACTTGCACACCAGGTTCAAGAACAGTTACTACCCCTCAACCATCAGGCTCTTGAATAGAAGGGGATCTCATCATTGAAATGTTCCTATAACCAATGATCTCATTGTAAGGACTCATCTCATTATCTCATGTTCTTAGTATTTATATTTGCACAGTTGCCTTCTTTCATTGATCCTTTTACTGTATGGATGTATTTCCTTCAGAGCGTTGACCCCTGACCCCCAGCACTACATATTGATTTGTCGTCTACACATACGCATTGTTCTCTCTCGCCACAATGTGAATACACTGGTTAAAGCCACCTCCCGCAAGCGTGCTTTTATTTAATATATGTGTAACACAACAAATTGTCAACAAGAACAAACTTGAATGTCAGAAAATATCATGTACCACACCCACAGTTACAGCATGATTACATTAGGAAAGAGCAAAAGTTAAGCAGTGTGAGAAGGACATCACAGGCTAACAAACACATGATTACAATGCATAGTAACTGTGAAAGACACGCTGAATTTAAAGTGAAAATAATTTGGTGATGGCATCAGTTGGGAAAGTTGACGAACTTGATAGCACTAATGAAGGCTGGGAGTTGCATATCGAGAGGGTTGAACTGTATTGTAACGCAAACAGTGTGGAGGAGCAAAAGAAAGCCCCTACTCTTCTTAGCCTGATGGGTGCAAGGACATACAGTCAGTAACCCCTGAAAGCCAGCAAGCAAGACCTTCAATGAAATTGTTACAATTTTACAAAATCTCTTGAACCCTAAACTGCTGGCAATAGCTGAGAGATTTAGATTTTACAAAAGGAACCAGTCAATAAATGAAAGCCTTTCAGAATACATTGTAGAACTTTCCCAGTACTGGGACTTTAGAGATGGACTTTCTGATGCATTAAGGGACAGGCATGTATGTGGCATGCATAGTCAAAGCACTCAAATGAAGCTACTGGCAGAAAGAGACCTAACCTTAGACTGGGCGAAGACCATTGATATTGTTAGAGTCTGCAGCAAAGGATGCAGCAGAACTACAGAAAGGGGAGTTAGAATGTGAAATGCACAAAATGTCCCTGAATGGTGCAAAAAGCCAAAAATTTTAGTGATCTGGCAAATCCTCCCATGATGCAAAGGACTGTTGGTTCATAGGGAAAGTCTGCAGAAAGCGTCACAGACAAGGTCACATAGAGATAATGGGCAAGGCAGACAAAAGCAAAACCGAGTGAAGAGTCTCAAACACAAAACTAAACAAATGCATAAAACAGAATCAGACAACACAGAGTCTGACAAAGGTGAGCTGTCATGTCAGGAATTACATAGTATAACTGAAGCAGATCGGAAAATCATCAGGATCACAATAGATATGTCCAGTGTAAAACTGAAAATGGAGCTGGATACATGGTCCATAATTCCAGAGGCTGACTACAACTGACTGTTTTTATAATATACCATTAGAGAAGACCTCAGTGATCTAAAGACCTACGCAGGCAAAAAGTTGTCTCCCAGAGGCAAACTGAAGATAAATATGACATATGGAGGCCAAACACAACAGTTAGAGCTTTTTGTATTGAAAAGTGGAGGGCCAGCACTTTTTGGATGTAAACGGGTGAGAAAAATCCAACTAGACTGGCACTCATTCAAAGCTCTCAGTGTGGCATCAACAGGCAATGGCAGCCCAAATGGCAGCACTAACCAGAGACTGGCACAGCTTCTTAATGTTAATCAGAAGGTGTTTGAGAAGAGAATAGATAAACAGATCAAAGACTTGGCCATAAGCTCTTTGGGATGCCAAAAAGTTCAAAATGCACCCCTACAGACACCATTACGCCCATGGGAGTGGCCAGCTTCACCATGGTAAACAGCATATATCGACTTTTCTGGGCCATTCATGGACTCCATTTTCCCGATTGCTGTGGATGTCATTCAAAGTGCCTGGAGGTTATACCAATGAAGTCAACCACCTCAGCAAAGACTGTCTCTGCTCTGAGGACCATCTTTGCCAGAAATGGCTTACCAGAACAAATTGTGAGTGACAATGGACTACAATACATGTCAGAAGAATTCAGACTGTTCATGAAGAAAAATGGCATCAGACATTTCAAGTCAGCTCCTCACCACCCAGCAACAAATGAGTTAGCTGAAAGGTTTGTCCAAACCTTCAAGAAGTCCATTAAAGTGGTGGAGAAGGAGGACATTTCTCTACAGCACAAGGTGGTATCGGAACTCCATTCATGTGATGAAAAATCAAACACCTGCAATGCTGTTCACGAACAAGAATCTGAAATCTCGCATAGACCTCCTGAAACCAGATCTACAGAGGGAAGTGCAGAACAAGCAGTTCAGCCAGTTGTCAAGTGAAGCAGCAAGCAGCTTTGAGATTGGACGGGAAGTCCTAGTGCGTGAGTACCGAGAAGCCAAGTGGACATCCAGTAGGAAAGCTACAAGAACTGGACCACTGATGTACACAGTGGATGTTGGAGATCAGACACGGAGACGTCATGTGGACCAGATACTGGATGCTCAACTGAAGAACAAACCAGAGTCAACTGCATCCAACAAAATGGACACATTATAGTCTCTGGACTTATTCTCAGTGATGTCAGCGACAGCAACGTGACACCGGAAACCTACCAAGCCTGATGCCGCTCCACCGGTCCAGAGGCGCTATCCTGAAAGAAACAGAGCAGCACCCAAAAGACTGAACCTTTAGAACCCTGAAGTTAATAATGGACTGTTATTGTGAAAGCATGTTTATTTGGAATATGGGTTTGTGAAAGGGAAATCGAATGGTTTGTACATATACAGTTTATATGTTGCATTAATCTAAAGGGGGAGGAAGTGTAATGTATGGACCTATTCCTTTGAGCAATGACCCCTCCCCTTTGCACTATGTATTGATCAGTTATCTGCACATATGCTGTTGTCTACGCATGCACATTGTTCTCTCTCTCACTGCAATGTGAATACACCAGTTAAAGCCATCTCCTGCATGCGTGCTTTTACTTAATACACATGTAGTTGTGCACAGACACACCAATCCTGTTATAGTAACTACCCTTTAGATTTGCTGAGTATGCTCACAGACTCTGGGTTGCGTATGATGAGCTATATGTACTTCAATACGTAATAAATTAACTTTGAACTTAATCTGCCTTTGCTGCCACTTTCAGGGATCATTGGACTTAAATACAACTCTTGATCTAATATTTCCTTTGAACGATGTTGCTTCTGTGAAGGACCTCCCTCAATGCTGGATTACGTATGATACTGTATATGAAAGTAGTAATCATTTTGTTGGTTTCATTCTGCTCCTAAAAATTCTGCCTCAGGTTCCGGTAAAATGGCAGCGCGTTCGATTGCAACGGCTTCTATGGACTCAACAAAAGTTGCTATTGTCCTTTTATAAATGTATTTTATATGATTGCAAGATCCTGTTAGACATTAATGACTTAAAGTACTGCAGGTCCACCCATCAACGAGTTGCCTTTTGGCAGAGAAAATGAAGGAGCTATGCATTGTTTTGCTTCCTGCATCGAAGGAGGCATAAAGCCATAAGAGAAAGGAGCACAATCAGACCATTGGCACATCAAGTTTGTTCTATTATTTCATCATGGCTGATTGAATTTTCCTCTCTGCCCCAATCTCCTGCCTTCTCCCATATCCCTTCATGCCCCGACCAATCAAGAATCTATCAATATCTGCCTAAAATATACTTAAAGACTTGATCTTTATAGCTGCCTGTGGTAAAGAATTCTACAGACTTACCACTCTCTGGCTAAAGAAATTCCTCCTCATCTCCATTCTAAAAGGACGTCCTGTAGCGGTGTGCTACACGCAGCGCTGAAATAACGACACGTAGTCGGTGAGCTGCAGTTGCAAGAGAGATTTATTCAAACTTCACGGCCTCACTTTAAAGCCTTCCTGATCCCACCCTCCCCGGGCGGGAATGCTGTAGGGGGCGCGTATTCACAGTCCCGACTTGGTCAAGTTTTCACAAGCATACTTGGTGCCCTTTTTGGGACTGGCCTCAATGCCAGCGGGCGCCACTTTGTGAGCCGGTTTGAGTGCGCTGGGAAGTGGGTCGCCACATAACGCCCCCCCCAGAACCGGCGATACACCCCCCCCCCCCCCCAATGTCCACAGTCTGGGTCGGACTCTGTTTGGGAGGTCTGCCTCTGCACCGCGGTGCCGGAATCTTGACCGGCTGCGCCACGTCCACATGGGCCGGTTTGAGTCGGTCCACCGTGAAAACCTCCTCTCTCCCCCCAACGTCCAGCACGCACGTGGACCCGTTGTTCCTGAGCACCATAAACGGCCCCTCGGGTGGCCGATGCCCATCCCTTACACAAACTTACAGTTCTGCAGGTCTTTGGGTACGCAGGTCGGGTTCTGCCCATGCTGCGAAGTGGGTATGCGGGCCAGGTTACCGAGCCTCTCGCGTAGTCTGCCCAGGACTGCTGCGGGTTCTTCCTCTTGTCCCCTTGGGGCTGGTATGAACTCCCCAGGGATGATCAGGGGTGCGCCGTACACCAACTCAGCCAACGAGGTGTGCAGATCTTCTTTGGGTGCCGTGCGGATTCCGAGCAGGAACCAGGGAAGCTTGTCCACCCAGTTAGGTCCTCTCAGGCGGGCCATGAGAGTTGACTTCAGGTGACGGTGGAAACGCTCCACCAGGCCGTTCGACTGTGGGTGGTAGGCAGTTGTGTGGTGCAGCTGTGTCCCAAAAGGCTGGCCATAGCTGACCACAGGCTGGATGTGAACTGGGTGCCTCTGTCGGAGGTAATGTGTTCCGGTACACCAAAGCGAGATACCCAGGTGGCAATCAGTGCCCAGGCACAAGATTCGGAGGTGGTGTCGGTGAGTGGGACCTCCTCTGGCCATCTTGTGAACCGGTCCACGATAGTCAGGAGGTGCCGCGCTCCTCGCGACACTGGCAGGGGGGCCACGATATCCACATGAATGTGGTTGAAACGCCGGTGGGTGGGGTGGAACTGCTGCGGTGGGGCTTTGGTGTGCTGCTGCACCTTGGCCGTCTGGCAGTGGATGCACGTTTTGGCCCATTCACTGACCTGCTTGCGGAGTCCATGCCAAATGAACCTGTTGGCTACCATCCGGATGGTTGACCTGATGGTGGGGTGCGCTAAATTGTGAATGGAGTCGAAAACTCGCTGCCGCCAGGCTGCCGGGACGGGGTTGGCCAGTGGTGACGTCACAGAGTAGGGTCCTCTCACCCGGGCCTACGGGGAGGTCCTGGAGCTGCAAACCGGAGACTGCAGTCCTGTAACTGGGGATCTCCTTGTCCGCCTGCTGCGCCTCCGCCAATGCTTCATAGTCTACCCCTTGGGACAGGGCTTGAATGGTAGGGCGAGAGAGAGCGTCCGCCATGACATTGTCCTTTTCCCGAGACATGCCGGACATCCGTCGTGTATTCAGAGATGTAGGACAGAAAAATCGCACAAAAACTTGGCACAAAAATCGCAGACCCTGTTGGACCCGTTTCTGGATCCTTTGATCCATCCATAAAAATCTGTACATCTTTATATTTACATTCCGTATACCTATATTCACGGAGTATATCAGCCATTTTATTACTGCATTTAATCTTAAGCAATTCCAAATCTACAGAGGGATCTTTTAATACCCAGAAAGGTCTGACAGGCCACACCACACTTGGACAAAACTCTTCATCATATACACCCATATCTTTTGCTGTTTGCTCTCCTGTCCAGCCATAACTTTCTTTTTGTGTCCTTTCCTTCTCCCAGCATGTCTGCAACACCCTTCTTGTAGGATGGCTATCACCATGCCCCCTTAAATTAATCCAGTAATTGGCCTCCAGCCGTTTATGTCGCAGCCCCAATGGCATTTCATTTGCCTCAACTTGGAGTCCACACACTGGGGAAGTTCTGACCGCTCCCAAACACACCCTTAGAGCCCGAGCTTACACAATATCCTGTTCTGCTGACACAGATTTTGCTGCTGACCCATACACAATACTTCCATAATCTAATCTTGATCTTATTAATGCTACATAAATATACTTCAGTGATGCAAAATCAGCACCCGATTCTAAACCAGCAAGACACCTCATGACATTTATCACATTTTTACATTTAGCAATTACATATCTAACATGTTCTCTCCATGCTCATCTCAAGTCAAAGTGCACTCCCAAAAACCAAAAACTTTCAACTCTCTCCAGGTTATTTCCATAATGAATCATCTTAAGTCCCCTGAGCTTTTTCCTTGAAAAGAACATGGTTTTTGTCTTCTCCACTGAGAATTTAACACCCCACTTTGTCCCCCACTCTTCAACTTGATTAATTCCATCTTTCATTTTCATAAGTATATGTTCAATATTTCTCCTTCTTTTCCATAAATCCCCATCATCTGCAAACAATGACCTCCCCATTTCCATTGGTATATTTATGAATATATCATTTATCAAAATGGAGAATAAAGTTGGACTCACTACACTCCCCTGAGGCGTCCCGTTTTCTACAACATACTGGCTTCATAGCCCTGATCTCATCTTCACCTGAATAGCTCACCTTAACCCACTTGAACATTGCCCCCCACCGATTCCCATTAAATGCAGCTTAATTAGGAGCCCCTCCTTCCATAACATATCATAAGATTTCTCAACATCAAAAAAACTGCAACCACTGTCTCTTTATTTACTTGTGCTTTTCTTATTTCGTCCTCTCGACACACCACTGGATCCATAGTATTCCTTCCTTTCCTGAACCCGCTTTGATACGTAGCCACCATACATCTACTCTCCAGAAAGTACACCCACCTCTCATTTATCATACGTTCCATAAGTTTACATATATGAGATGTCAAGGCAATTGGCCTGTAATTTCTTGGCCTGCTGGCATCTTTTCCAGGTTTCCTTATTGGAATAATTATTGCCTCTTTCCAGCTCCCTGGTATTCTCCCTTCATCCCAGACTTTGTTTTACAGAAGCAGTAGTTTCTCCAGACTTCCTTCACTCAGGTGTTTTATCATACTACAGCATATTTCATCTTTACCTGGTGCAGTCTTTCCTGTTCTATCTAGTGCCTTTCTTAATTCTCCCATGCTGAAAGGGACATCTTGCACACTGTCAAGGTTAGTTTTCCTACATAAAGCCTCCATATTTTCAGCTTTTCTTCTCTCTCTACCTCTTCTTCCCTTCTCAGACAAATGATCAGAACTATGTACCATGACAAAAGTAATTGCCAACAGCTCTGCCTTTTCCTTATTTGTTACTGCAGTCACATTTCCATCCACCAGAACTGGGTACATCCACTCTCTCCTGTCCCCTCCCATCCTTTTTATCATCCCCCACACCTCTCCTATTTGAGTTGTGTTTCTGACGGAATCACAATACTTTTTCCAGTGCATCCTCTGGGCATTTCTTATTGTCCTCCTTACTACTCCCTGAGCTCGTTTTTACTGAATCATATGTTGGAAGTTATGAGTTCTTTTAACCAATTTAAAAGCCTTATTTCTATTTCTCACTGCTTCCGTACAATTATCATCCCACCATAGCATTACTCTCTTCTTTGTTCCTCCTTTACTTTTAGGAATGGATTCTCATGCAGCTGATATTATACCTTGTTTTAATATGCTGTCAAGCGTCTCTATGTCCATCTCACTGACCTGACTTCGATATCTATCACTTTTTTCCATAATCTTCTCCCAATTGGCTTTCTCAAGGATCCATTTCCCACCTATATTCTCTGTGACCAATGAGGCAGAAATATTTATCTTGCACCAGATTGGGTAATGATCACTCCCTGCAGTTCCTTCTTGATACAGTAACCACTCACATACTGATGCAATAGATACTAATGTAATATCGAGCACAGATTCTTTACCTGTATTAACATCAATTCTAGTACTACTGCCATCATTTAGGCACACTAAATACTTCTCATCTAGCAACTCCTCTATTACTTGACCATTGCTATCTGTTCTGTTGCTCCCCCAAAATACATAATGTCCATTAAAATCACCACACCAAACAACGTTACTACTATTCTGCCCTTCTATCTCCTCAAGCTTGTTTAACCCTAGCCTTTTGCATGGATTATAATAATTCACAACTACCAACTCTTTCCTTCCAGCCCATACTTTTACTACCACATACTCTTGTTCACTTCCTATACCTAGTATTCTATAAGGAATACCTAGCTTTACATAAGTTGCACATCCTCCTCCTCCCCCCTTTCTCCTGTCTCGCCTTACTGCCTCATAACCATACAAAACAAAACCTAAATTAGATTTTAACCAGGTCTCCTGGATACACACAACATCTGGCTTTTCTCTCCTACTAGCCATAAACTGCTTGAAATCTTGTCCATTACCAGTCAGGCTTCTTGCATTCCTTTGAAGAATTAGCATTATTAATAATATCAACCCACACATACTGTCTCTTGACTTGACTGTACCCTGAGTTCATCATTTAACACTTCCCATTTAAATCCTATCATACCCAAATGGTGCTCCGCAGCTTTCACAATAATCTGAATCCTTTCAGTTTTAGATTTGATCTCACAAGTTGCATTTACCACTCCTGCTATAAAGGTTACCAATTTCTTCTTCTCTATCCACGCATTCTTCTTATCTTGCCTTTCTTTAGCTGCCACTTGCTCTTTGCTACATCCTCCTTCATTCATTCTCTTCTGTCCTGCCAACTTGACTGCCTCAGCATACCAGACTTTTTCCTTCACCCTTATCTTCTGCACCTCCACCTCTTTTTTCACCACTTCACATCTCCAGTACACTACACTATGATTACCTCCACAATTACAGCAGTTTGGTCCCACTCCCTCTCCACATTTTCCATATTCATGTTCCCCACCACACCTTGCACATCTTCTCTTTCCTTTGCACACTTTAGCCACTGCCCAAACTCCTGGCAATTGAAACACCTCATAGGTTTCGGTATATATTCTCTTATATTTTGGACTTCTGAAATACAATGCAACTCCTTTGGAGGCACCTTATCCTCAAATTCTACCAGAACAGTTTCTATCTTCCTTTTCTCTGCTCCCCTTGTCATTCTTTTCACACTCTTCACTGAACTATTCCTCACCCGTAAGTTCTCCACTAGCCCTTCATATTGACACTGAGGGGAACCCCAGAGATCTTCCCCTTGCAACCATTGACCCTTTGTGCTCCAATCTTACAACCCTGGACACGTCGACTTTCCCAACATTAGTCATCTTCTTTGCCTTCTCCATCTGCTCTTCAGTTTTACATCCGATCAGCAGGTTTCCATCTCCTAAAATTCTCACATGGCTCACTTCCCCTACTTGCCCTCTGATGATTTTTATTAGATTAAGCAGATTGATTTTCTTTACTCCCCCTTCCCCCTCAAATCTTACCACTACATTTAGCAATTTTGCCCTCAGGTGCTTCTCCTCAACTTCTCTTCCCTTATTTTCCAATCCACTTACACTAGACCCACCCCCTTTCTTTCTCTCCCAACCCAACACCTTCCTACTCTTAGTCCCTCTCCCCACCTCTTCCCACTCAAGTTCCATGCTGCTACTGTTGTCACCATCAGTCTCCCTCCCTGCCATCCTATCAGAGTTTGTAAGGAACCGTGTACAAATATCATTCCAGACCTTTGCAGGCCATCAGTCAATATTCCAACAGAATGTCCCCTACAACACCCCAGCAGTTCCTCAGTCCCAAGTCCAGCCCAGAGAACAAACTTCACAACAGGGCTGCAAGCTTCCACCACTCAGCCACAGCCCAAGGCCAAATCCTGACACTACCCAATTACCCTCAATCCCAGAGCCACTTATATTCCCAGCTAACAAGATGAACATCAGGTGCAAATGCTCGAGTCCAAGCTGAAGCGAGGGACAGTCGGAGGACCGCTTGTTCAGGGTGTTGATGCTCGGGGATCAGGTGAGATCATCCGTGATGTGAACTCCCAGGAACTTGGTGCACTTAACTCTCTCTCGATGGAGCAGCCATGTAGTCGCAGAGGGGGATGGTTTGCCTGCACCTTCCTGAAGTCCACAGTGATTTCCTTTGTCTTCTCCACGTTCAGGCTCAGGCTGTTCTTCTCACATCAATCCACCAGTCCCTCCACTTCTCATCATCATTCCCAATGAGGCCAAACACTGTTGTGCCATCTGCAAACTTGAAGATACGGTTTGAGCTGGATCCTGCAATGCAGTCGTGCGTCAGCAGTGTGAACTGCAGCGGGCTGAGCACACGGCCTTGGGGATTAGAGACGGTGCTGCCCACAAGGATTGACTGTGGCCTTACTGTTAAGGAGTTCAGTATTCATTTGCAGAGGGAGGTGTTGAGGTCCAGTGAGGGCAGTTTCTTCACCAGTTTCTGGGGTATGATGGTGTCAAACACCGAAATGAAGTTTATAACCACCAGTCTGGCATATGAAACCCCATTTTCCAGGAGGAACCAGACAGAGTGGAGGGCAGAGGATATTGTATCATTGGTGGATTGATTTGAGTGGTAAACGAACTGGAAAGGGTCCAGTGTAGCCAGGAGAAAGGCTTTAAGGTGCTCCGTGACCAGCCACTCAAAACATTTCACAATAATGCCACAGGATGATGGCTATTTAAGAAGATTACTATCGCCGCCTTTATGGTTGCCACCTTGAAAACCGAGGGGACAATGGATTATTCCAGAGAGATGTTGAATATATCCGTCAGCTGGGCTGTGCAGTCTTTCAGAACCCGACCTGGTATATTAATGAGCCCCACAGCTTTGTGCAAGTTAACTCTGGCCAGGGTCTTGCTCACCTCAGCTTCAGCCAGATGGAGTGTCTGCTCTCCTGGGGGTAGGGGTGCCTTGCCCACCAGCACTTTGTTCTGCTCATCACAACCAGGCGTAGAAGGCATTCTCCTTCTCAGGGAGTGAGGCATCCTGGTCACTGACACACAGGGTAACTTGTCTGTAATCCCAGCCACAAGTGCCTTGTGTCTCTGGTATCACAGAAGTGACTATAAATTCTCTGAGAATGCTCCGGTAACAGTGAGAAGAGGGCATGTCCTGGGTGGTGGGGATCCTTAATGATGGATACTGCTCCTTGAAGATGTCTTGGATGCTACGGAGGCTCGTATCCATGATGGAGCTGCTAAGTGTCCAACTCTCTGCAGGTTCTTTTGATCCTGTGCAGTAGTCCCTCCAGTCCAGACAGTGATGCAGCCTGTCAGAATGCTCGCCACAATAATCTGTAGAAGTTTCAAGTGTCTTAGGTGATAAACCAAATCTCCTCAAACTCCCTAATGAAATATACCGCTGTCTTGCCTTCTTTATAGCTGCATCGATATGTTGGGATCAGGTTAGATCCTCAGAGATCTTGATACCCAGAAACTCAAAATTACTCGCTATCTCTCCTTCTGATCCCTCACCCTACATTATCTGAAGTCTACAATCTGCTCTTTGGAATTACTGACACTGCGTGTAAGGTTGTTGCTGGTATATCTTGCTCCTCTACACCCTCTCGTCACTTTCTGAGATTCTGCCAACAATGACTGTATCGTCAGTAAATCTTGAGGTATGTCTAGCCACAGAGTCGTGGGTATAGAGTGAGTAGAGAGAGAGATTTATTCCTCAACATTTCAAGTTAAAATAAAATATCCATGTTTCATCTGTTTTGAAAGTATTTCCCCCTTGGTAGGAAGATAGGACCCACCAGTCAGAATAATGTTTATTGACAGTTAAACCCTTTCAGAAAAGAGACTGAAGTAGTTCAGTAAATTTCTCTTTGAAATGTAAGTTGATACAATGTAATCCGCAAAAGTGAGGCACTTGAAGTGTACGTGTTTATAGCTGAGAAGATTCAAGCTCATGACACAAGTTTCAACCTCTCGAACAAGTATATTCAATATCATCACAAAGTTGCTACCAGGGCCAAGAGATTCTGGTGAAATGCCAAACAATTAGAATATTAGATTGTGAAACCAACCTTTGGTAGTGATCCAGCCTGGTTTTGAGGCTCTTCCCTGCCAGAAAGGAGACAACAGGGAGGGCGAGGCACCAGCGGCAGGAACGTTGGAAAACAGAGACTCATCAATTTCATATACTACAGTGAGAGAGTACACAGGCAGTGAATGTCAGTTCATGATGGGATGGGCAGGAATCCAGAGCAGGCGTTCCTGGAGCAGCTGCCCGAGGACATACGCCTGCTGCTGTCCGACGCGGATTTCAGCGACCCCCTGAAGGTGGCAGCCCGGGCGGACTTGCTGTGGAACGCCAAGAAGGTGAGTGGGGCGTCCGTCGCACAGATCACCAGGCCACGCTCCCAGCAGCAGACCAGACCAGGCCCGGCCGCAGAGCCCGCTAACCCCAGAGGCAGGGGTGAGGAGACCAATGAACAATGATGCTTCTACCACCAGCGGTGGGGCGCAGTAGCCCGCCGCTGTAGCCCGCCCTGCAAGTTCCCGGGTAACGCCAGGGCCAGCCGCCGTTGATGGCTACAGTGGCTGGCCTTCAGGATAGTCTCCTGTATGTGTGGGACAAGCAGTCGGGACGCCGTTTTCTGGTTGACACCGGAACCGAGATCAGCGTCTTACCTCTGACGAGTTACGACACCCGCAACAGGGCACCGGGTCCCACCCTGAGGGCCGCGAGCGGCAGCACAGCAAGGGCCTATGGCACCCGTACGGTGCGGCTACAGTTCGACTCCAGCCGGTTCACATGGGACTTCACACTGGCCGCTGTAGCCCAACCGCTCTTGGGCACGGATTTTTTGTGGTCTCACAGCCTACTGGTCGACCTGCCAAGGAAGAGACTGGTCCACGCCAAGACCTTTCAAACGTTCTCCCTGGGTGAAGCCCGGTTGCCAGCCCCACACCTCGACTCCATCACGCTGTCCGACAACGACTTCACCAGAGTCCTGGCGGATTTCACATCGGTTCTGGCATCGCAGTTCACGGCAGCCATGCCCAGACATGGCATACAGCACCACATCCCGATGCAGGGACCACCCCTCCACGCCCGTGCTCGGCGGCTTCCCCCAGACAAGCTCCGACTGGCGAAGGAGGAGTCCAAGAGGATGGAGGAATTGGGGATCATACGGCGGTCCGACAGCCCATGGGTCTCCCCCCTGCACATGGTGCCCAAAGCACCAGGGGGCTGGAGACCATGCGGCGACTACCGCAGGCTGAACGAGGCTACAACACCGGACCGCTACCCTGTGCCGCACATACAGGATTTTGCAGCAAACCTGCACGGCGCACGGATCTTCTCCAAGGTAGACCTCGTCCGGGGATACCATCAAATCCCGATGCATCCGGACGACGTCCCCAAAACGGCACACATCACCCCTTTCGGCCTTTTCGAGTTCCTCCGCATGCCGTTTGGCCTAAAGAATGCCGCACAGACGTTTCAGCAGTTAATGGACTGACTTCGCTTTCATCTATTTGGACGACATCCTCATAGCCAGCAGTAGTCGTCAGGAGCATCTGTCCCACCTCCGTCAACTCTATGCCCGACTGAGTGAATACGGCCTGACAATCAACCCGGCCAAATGCCAATTCGGGCTCGACACCATCAACTTCCTGGGCCACAGGATTACTAAAGACGGGGCAACCCCTCTGCCTGCTAAGGTCGACGCAGACTGCCATTTCCCCCGACCCAGCACGATCAAAGGCCTTCAGGAATTCGTGGGTATGGTAAATTTCTACCACCGCTTCCTCACCTCAGCTGCCCGAATCATGTGCCCCCGTTTGCCCTGATGTCGGGTCCGAGCAAGGACATTACCTGGGATGAGGAGTCCACTGCCGCTTTCATTAAAACGAAAGAAGCCTTGGCAAACGCCGCAATGCTAGTGCACCCCAGAATGGACGTCCCTACCGCCCTCACAGTGGATGCATCTAACACGGCAGTCGGTGGGGTGCTGGAGCAACTCATTGCAGGTCGCTGGCAACCCCTGGCGTTTTTCAGCAAACACCTGCGACCAGCCGAGCTCAAATACAGTGCTTTCGACCGGAAACTGTTGGCGCTATACCTGGCAATCTGGCATTTCAGGTACTTCTTGGAAGGTAGGCCCTTCGCCGCATTCACGGACCACAAACCGCTTACCTTCACGTTCACAAAGGCATCCGACCCCTGTTCGCCCCGCCAGCAGCGACATATGTCCTACATCTCTGAATACACGACGGATGTCCGGCATGTCTCGGGAAAGGACAATGTCATGGTGGACGCACTCTCTCGCCCTACCATTCAAGCCCTGTCCCAGGGGGTAGACTATGAAGCACTGGTGGAGGCACAGCAGGCGGACAAGGAGATCCCCAGTTACAGGACTGCAGTCTCCGGTTTGCAGCTCCAGGACCTCCCCGTAGGCCCGGGTGAGAGGGCCCTACTCTGTGATGTCACCACTGGCCAGCCCCGCCCCGTCATTCTGGCAGCCTGGCGGTGGCGCGTTTTCGACTCCATTCACAATTTAGCGCACCCCACCATCAGGACAACCGTCCGGATGGTAGCCAACAGGTTCGTTTGGCACGGACTCCGCAAGCAGGTCAGTGAATGGGCCAAAACGTGCATGCACTGCCAGACGGCCAAGGTGCAGCGGCACACCAAAGCCCCACCGCAGCAGTTCCACCCCACCCGCCGGCGTTTCGACCACATTCATGTGGATATCGTGGCCCCCCTGCCAGTGTCGCAAGGAGCGCGGCACCTCCTGACTATCGTGGACCGGTTCATAAGATGGCCAGAGGCGGTCCCGCTCACCGACACCACCTCCGAATCTTGTGCCCGGGCACTGATTGCCACCTGGGTATCTTGGTTTGGTGTACCGGCCCACATTACCTCCGACAGAGGCGCCCAGTTCACCTCCAGCCTGTGGTCAGCTATGGCCAGCCTTTTGGGGACTCAGCTGCACCACACAACTGCCTACCACCCACAGTCGAACGGACTGGTGGAGCGTTTCCACTGTCACCTGAAGTCAACTCTCATGGCCCGCCTGAGAGGACCTAACTGGGTGGATGAGCTTCCCTGGGTCCTGCTCGGAATCCGCACGGCACCCAAAGAAGATCTGCACACCTCGTTGGCCGAGTTGGTGTACGGCGCACCCCTGATCGTCCCTGGGGAGTTCATACCAGCCCCAAGGGGACAAGAGGAAGAACCCGCAGCAGTCCTGGGCAGACTACGCGAGAGGCTCGGTAACCTGGCCCGCATACCCACTTCGCAGCATGGGCAGAACCCGACCTGCGTACCCAAAGACCTGCAGAACTGTAAGTTTGTGTAAGGGACGGGCATCGGCCACCCGAGGGGCCGTTTATGGTGCTCAGGAACAACGGGTCCACGTGCGTGCTGGACGTTGGGGGGAGAGAGGAGGTTTTCACGGTGGACCGACTCAAACCGGCCCATGTGGACGTGGCGCAGCCGGTCAAGATTCCGGCACCGCGGTGCAGAGGCAGACCTCCCAAACAGAGTCCGACCCAGACTGTGGACATTGGGGGGGGGGGGGTGTATCGCCGGTTCTGGGGGGGGCGTTATGTGGCGACCCACTTCCCAGCGCACTCAAACCGGCTCACAAAGTGGCGCCCGCTGGCATTGAGGCCAGTCCCAAAAAGGGCACCAAGTATGCTTGTGAAAACTTGACCAAGTCGGGACTGTGAATACGCGCCCCCTACAGCATTCCCGCCCGGGGAGGGTGGGATCAGGAAGGCTTTAAAGTGAGGCCGTGAAGTTCGAATAAATCTCTCTTGCAACTGCAGCTCACCAACTACGTGTCGTTATTTCAGCGCTGCGTGTAGCACACCGCTACAGGACGTCCTTTTAGAATGGAGATGAGGAGGAATTTCTTTAGCCAGAGAGTGGTAAGTCTGTAGAATTCTTTACCACAGGCAGCTACAAAGACCAAGTCTTTAAGTATATTTTAGGCAGATATTGATAGATTCTTGATTGGTCGGGGCATGAAGGGATATGGGAGAAGGCAGGAGATTGGGGCAGAGAGGAAAATTCGATCAGCCATGATGAAATAATAGAACAAACTTGATGTGCCAATGGTCTGATTGTGCTCCTTTCTCTTATGGCTTTATGCCTCCTTCGATGCAGGAAGCAAAACAATGCATAGCTCCTTCATTTTCTCTGCCAAAAGGCAACTCGTTGATGGGTGGACCTGCAGTACTTTAAGTCATTAATGTCTAACAGGATCTTGCAATCATATAAAATACATTTATAAAAGGACAATAGCAACTTTTGTTGAGTCCATAGAAGCCGTTGCAATCGAACGCGCTGCCATTTTACCGGAACCTGAGGCAGAATTTTTAGGAGCAGAATGAAACCAACAAAATGATTACTACTTTCATATACAGTATCATACGTAATCCAGCATTGAGGGAGGTCCTTCACAGAAGCAACATCGTTCAAAGGAAATATTAGATCAAGAGTTGTATTTAAGTCCAATGATCCCTGAAAGTGGCAGCAAAGGCAGATTAAGTTCAAAGTTAATTTATTACGTATTGAAGTACATATAGCTCATCATACGCAACCCAGAGTCTGTGAGCAAACTCAGCAAATCTAAAGGGTAGTTACTATAACAGGATTGGTGTGTCTGTGCAC
Organism: Hypanus sabinus; assembly: GCF_030144855.1. NCBI lineage: Eukaryota > Metazoa > Chordata > Chondrichthyes > Myliobatiformes > Dasyatidae > Hypanus > Hypanus sabinus. The sequence goes on along the minus strand of NC_082738.1, from coordinate 36,535,594 downwards.
AACTACATGTGTATTAAGTAAAAGCACGCATGCAGGAGATGGCTTTAACTGGTGTATTCACATTGCAGTGAGAGAGAGAACAATGTGCATGCGTAGACAACAGCATATGTGCAGATAACTGATCAATACATAGTGCAAAGGGGAGGGGTCATTGCTCAAAGGAATAGGTCCATACATTACACTTCCTCCCCCTTTAGATTAATGCAACATATAAACTGTATATGTACAAACCATTCGATTTCCCTTTCACAAACCCATATTCCAAATAAACATGCTTTCACAATAACAGTCCATTATTAACTTCAGGGTTCTAAAGGTTCAGTCTTTTGGGTGCTGCTCTGTTTCTTTCAGGATAGCGCCTCTGGACCGGTGGAGCGGCATCAGGCTTGGTAGGTTTCCGGTGTCACGTTGCTGTCGCTGACATCACTGAGAATAAGTCCAGAGACTATAATGTGTCCATTTTGTTGGATGCAGTTGACTCTGGTTTGTTCTTCAGTTGAGCATCCAGTATCTGGTCCACATGACGTCTCCGTGTCTGATCTCCAACATCCACTGTGTACATCAGTGGTCCAGTTCTTGTAGCTTTCCTACTGGATGTCCACTTGGCTTCTCGGTACTCACGCACTAGGACTTCCCGTCCAATCTCAAAGCTGCTTGCTGCTTCACTTGACAACTGGCTGAACTGCTTGTTCTGCACTTCCCTCTGTAGATCTGGTTTCAGGAAGTCCATATTAACAACAAAGGGAGCGAGCAGAAACCAGAAAATCATCATAATGTGAACTACAGAGTCCAATCCACAAACCATGTCGATTAAACTTTGCCCAAGACCCAGAACTCTGGCACCATCCTTGGACTGCATCGAGGGAGAGAAGAGAGCATCTGAAATTAGGGTCCTTCCTCCTGAAGCTGCAATTGAGAGGGAGAGAGACCATCTCACACAGACACCTTCCTTCTACAGCAGCGATCAAGAGGCTGGTCGAGAGCAAAGAACACCCCCTCACCTCGATGATTTCAATCTTCGTCGGCACTTTAGTCGGCGAGATGGGTGAGACATGGGCTCACAGCCCGTCTTCAGGATTCCTGGCCTCGAGGCCACTTGACTCACAGAAAACCTTCCGATTTCATGAACCGTCAGGTCCTTAGTCATGTTGTTATATTTATACATCTATTTCATTGAATTCATCTCTTTAATCAGTAAGGTTCTCAATTCCATAATCTTCAAGGGCAGTAATTTGTTCTATTACTAATTCATCAGGCCCTGCTGCCTTTCCTTTCTTCATGTTATTTATTGCATTACAAACTTCAGATTTTAAAATACTTGGACCTTGAATGTTCTTCTTAATTTCTAGTTTTTCATCTCGATCGTCTTCAAACTTTTTCTGAATATGCTCAGTCCATCTGTTCATAATCTCATCTTTTTCCATGATAATGGTACCGTCCTTTGCTTTCAAACATCCACCTGAAGAACAGAGGAGCTTTTTACCAGTGATAATACTAAGATACTTCTAAGAATTTTGATGACAAGAGCTAAAAGTAAGGTACAGGCTGAAATAGGTAAAGAACAATGTGGTTTTGTGAAAGACAAAGGTACAAGAAACGCGATATTGATGTTAAGGATACTATCAGAACGAGCTATTCAAGTGCAAAAAGATTTGTTTGTTTTATCAATGACACAAAATCATTTGATAAAGTAAAGCACAATAAGTTTATCACCTAAGACACTTGAAACTTCTACAGATTATTGTGGCGAGCATTCTGACAGGCTGCATCACTGTCTGGACTGGAAGAGCTACTGTACAGGATCAAAAGAACCTGCAGAGAGTCGGACACTTAGCAGCTCCATCATGGATACTAGCCTCCGTAGCATCCAAGACATCTTCAAGGAGCGGTGTCTCAGAAAGGCAGCATCCATCATTAAGGGCCCCCCTTCTCACTGTTACCATCAGGAAGCAGGTTCAGAAGCCTGAAGGCACACACTCAGTGATTCAGGAACAGCTTCTTCCCCTCTGCCACCCGATTGCTCAGTTATGTCTCTTTACTGCACCCCAAGACAGAGGACATTTGCTGGATGGAATTCCAAGATGGTGGCGTGTGACCTCGTTAAATGAAAGATTGGATGTTTTGATCAAGCTATTAGAAACATAGAAAGCCTACAGCACATAGAGGTCCCTCTATTTTTCTAAGATACATTCCTTAATCAATTTCAGGTAAAAAATTCAATGACTCAGACTGACAAACAGGCCAGAATGTTTTTCTGAGAAATCACTGCTCCTGCTTGAACTTGCCTGCCAACGTTAAGTCAATAAATTTGCGTGAGAAAATTACACCTACAGGCACAGAGAGTTCTAGGTATCAGTGTAAACAATAAATGAACCCACGATTTTAATAATTCAACTCAAGTTTCAAGTCAAGTTTATCGACATCCAAGTACACACACATATGTAACATATATAACCAGATAAGGTATATAGAAACAAGACTTCTCTTTGAGCCAGAGTGTTAAGCCCAGTAGTACACATAACACTCGATATAACACTAGATGGATGGGTGGAATCCTTAAAGATACTAAAGGTCCGGCTTACCCAGCGCTCCTGATAAACGTCCTCGATGCTCGATTGCTCCCATACCAGATGGAGACGATACTTGTCAGGATGCTCTCAATGGTGCTCCTGTAAAATGCAGTTAAGATTGGGGTGGGTGGTGGTGGGGGGGGGGGGGGGCGCTTCACCTGCCTCAGTCTTCTTAGGAAGTAGAGACGCTGCTGTCCCTGCTTGTTCAGGGTGTTGATGCTCGGGGATCAGGTGAGATCATCCGTGATGTGAACTCCCAGGAACTTGGTGCACTTAACTCTCTCTCGATGGAGCAGCCATGTAGTCGCAGAGGGGGATGGTTTGCCTGCACCTTCCTGAAGTCCACAGTGATTTCCTTTGTCTTCTCCACGTTCAGGCTCAGGCTGTTCTTCTCACATCAATCCACCAGTCCCTCCACTTCTCATCATCATTCCCGATGAGGCCAAACACTGTTGTGCCATCTGCAAACTTGAAGATACGGTTTGAGCTGGATCCTGCAATGCAGTCGTGCGTCAGCAGTGTGAACTGCAGCGGGCTGAGCACACGGCCTTGGGGATTAGAGACGGTGCTGCCCACAAGGATTGACTGTGGCTTTACAGTTAAGAAGTTCAGTATTCATTTGCAGAGGGAGGTGTTGAGGTCCAGTGAGGGCAGTTTCTTCACCAGTTTCTGGGGTATGATGGTGTCAAACACCGAAATGAAGTTTATAACCACCAGTCTGGCATATGAAACCCCATTTTCCAGGAGGAACCAGACAGAGTGGAGGGCAGAGGATATTGTATCATTGGTGGATTGATTTGAGTGGTAAACGAACTGGAAAGGGTCCAGTGTAGCCAGGAGAAAGGCTTTAAGGTGCTCCGTGACCAGCCACTCAAAACATTTCACAATAATGCCACAGGATGATGGCTATTTAAGAAGATTACTATCGCCGCCTTTATGGTTGCCACCTTGAAAACCGAGGGGACAATGGATTATTCCAGCGAGATGTTGAATATATCCGTCAGCTGGACTGTGCAGTCTTTCAGAACCCGACCTGGTATATTAATGAGCCCCACAGCTTTGTGCAAGTTAACTCTGGCCAGGGTCTTGCTCACCTCAGCTTCAGCCAGATGGAGTGTCTGCTCTCCTGGGGGTAGGGGTGCCTTGCCCACCAGCACTTTGTTCTGCTCATCACAACCAGGCGTAGAAGGCATTCACCTTCTCAGGGAGTGAGGCATCCTGGTCACTGACACACAGGGTAACTTGTCTGTAATCCTCTGAATCCCCAGCCACATGTGCCTTGTGTCGGTAAGGCCACAGTCAATCCTTGTGGGCAGCAACGTCTCTAGTCCCCAAGGCCGTGTGTGTCATGGTCCATTCTGAAGTCCGCATTCCGGTTCACGGTCCGGTCCGCGTACTCCGGACTCTGGGTCCTCCGACTGTCCCTCGCTTCAGCTTGGACTCGAGCATTTGCACCTGATGTTCATCTTGTTAGCTGGGAATATAAGTGGCTCTGGGATTGAGGGTAATTGGGTAGTGTCAGGATTTGGCCTTGGGCTGTGGCTGAGTGGTGGAAGCTTGCAGCCCTGTTGTGAAGTTTGTTCTCTGGGCTGGACTTGGGACTGAGGAACTGCTGGGGTGTTGTAGGGGACATTCTGTTGGAATATTGACTGATGGCCTGCAAAGGTCTGGAATGATATTTGTACACGGTTCCTTACAAACTCTGATAGGATGGCAGGGAGGGAGACTGATGGTGACAACAGTAGCAGCATGGAACTTGAGTGGGAAGAGGTGGGGAGAGGGACTAAGAGTAGGAAGGTGTTGGGTTGGGAGAGAAAGAAAGGGGGTGGGTCTAGTGTAAGTGGATTGGAAAATAAGGGAAGAGAAGTTGAGGAGAAGCACCTGAGGGCAAAATTGCTAAATGTAGTGGTAAGATTTGAGGGGGAAGGGGGAGTAAAGAAAATCAATCTGCTTAATCTAATAAAAATCATCAGAGGGCAAGTAGGGGAAGTGAGCCATGTGAGAATTTTAGGAGATGGAAACCTGCTGATCGGATGTAAAACTGAAGAGCAGATGGAGAAGGCAAAGAAGATGACTAATGTTGGGAAAGTCGACGTGTCCAGGGTTGTAAGATTGGAGCACAAAGGGTCAATGGTTGCAAGGGGAAGATCTCTGGGGTTCCCCTCAGTGTCAATATGAAGGGCTAGTGGAGAACTTACGGGTGAGGAATAGTTCAGTGAAGAGTGTGAAAAGAATGACAAGGGGAGCAGAGAAAAGGAAGATAGAAACTGTTCTGGTAGAATTTGAGGATAAGGTGCCTCCAAAGGAGTTGCATTGTATTTCAGAAGTCCAAAATATAAGAGAATATATACCGAAACCTATGAGGTGTTTCAATTGCCAGGAGTTTGGGCAGTGGCTAAAGTGTGCAAAGGAAAGAGAAGATGTGCAAGGTGTGGTGGGGAACATGAATATGGAAAATGTGGAGAGGGAGTGGGACCAAACTGCTGTAATTGTGGAGGTAATCATAGTGTAGTGTACTGGAGATGTGAAGTGGTGAAAAAAGAGGTGGAGGTGCAGAAGATAAGGGTGAAGGAAAAAGTCTGGTATGCTGAGGCAGTCAAGTTGGCAGGACAGAAGAGAATGAATGAAGGAGGATGTAGCAAAGAGCAAGTGGCAGCTAAAGAAAGGCAAGATAAGAAGAATGCGTGGATAGAGAAGAAGAAATTGGTAACCTTTATAGCAGGAGTGGTAAATGCAACTTGTGAGATCAAATCTAAAACTGAAAGGATTCAGATTATTGTGAAAGCTGCGGAGCACCATTTGGGTATGATAGGATTTAAATGGGAAGTGTTAAATGATGAACTCAGGGTACAGTCAAGTCAAGAGACAGTATGTGTGGGTTGATATTATTAATAATGCTAATTCTTCAAAGGAATGCAAGAAGCCTGACTGGTAATGGACAAGATTTCAAGCAGTTTATGGCTAGTAGGAGAGAAAAGCCAGATGTTGTGTGTATCCAGGAGACCTGGTTAAAATCTAATTTAGGTTTTGTTTTGTATGGTTATGAGGCAGTAAGGCGAGACAGGAGAAAGGGGGGAGGAGGAGGATGTGCAACTTATGTAAAGCTAGGTATTCCTTATAGAATACTAGGTATAGGAAGTGAACAAGAGTATGTGGTAGTAAAAGTATGGGCTGGAAGGAAAGAGTTGGTAGTTGTGAATTATTATAATCCATGCAAAAGGCTAGGGTTAAACAAGCTTGAGGAGATAGAAGGGCAGAATAGTAGTAACGTTGTTTGGTGTGGTGATTTTAATGGACATTATGTATTTTGGGGGAGCAACAGAACAGATAGCAATGGTCAAGTAATAGAGGAGTTGCTAGATGAGAAGTATTTAGTGTGCCTAAATGATGGCAGTAGTACTAGAATTGATGTTAATACAGGTAAAGAATCTGTGCTCGATATTACATTAGTATCTATTGCATCAGTATGTGAGTGGTTACTGTATCAAGAAGGAACTGCAGGGAGTGATCATTACCCAATCTGGTGCAAGATAAATATTTCTGCCTCATTGGTCACAGAGAATATAGGTGGGAAATGGATCCTTGAGAAAGCCAATTGGGAGAAGATTATGGAAAAAAGTGATAGATATCGAAGTCAGGTCAGTGAGATGGACATAGAGACGCTTGACAGCATATTAAAACAAGGTATAATATCAGCTGCATGAGAATCCATTCCTAAAAGTAAAGGAGGAACAAAGAAGAGAGTAATGCTATGGTGGGATGATAATTGTACGGAAGCAGTGAGAAATAGAAATAAGGCTTTTAAATTGGTTAAAAGAACTCATAACTTCCAACATATGATTCAGTAAAAACGAGCTCAGGGAGTAGTAAGGAGGACAATAAGAAATGCCCAGAGGATGCACTGGAAAAAGTATTGTGATTCCGTCAGAAACACAACTCAAATAGGAGAGGTGTGGGGGATGATAAAAAGGATGGGAGGGGACAGGAGAGAGTGGATGTACCCAGTTCTGGTGGATGGAAATGTGACTGCAGTAACAAATAAGGAAAAGGCAGAGCTGTTGGCAATTACTTTTGTCATGGTACATAGTTCTGATCATTTGTCTGAGAAGGGAAGAAGAGGTAGAGAGAGAAGAAAAGCTGAAAATATGGAGGCTTTATGTAGGAAAACTAACCTTGACAGTGTGCAAGATGTCCCTTTCAGCATGGGAGAATTAAGAAAGGCACTAGATAGAACAGGAAAGACTGCACCAGGTAAAGATGAAATATGCTGTAGTATGATAAAACACCTGAGTGAAGGAAGTCTGGAGAAACTACTGCTTCTGTAAAACAAAGTCTGGGATGAAGGGAGAATACCAGGGAGCTGGAAAGAGGCAATAATTATTCCAATAAGGAAACCTGGAAAAGATGCCAGCAGGCCAAGAAATTACAGGCCAATTGCCTTGACATCTCATATATGTAAACTTATGGAACGTATGATAAATGAGAGGTGGGTGTACTTTCTGGAGAGTAGATGTATGGTGGCTACGTATCAAAGCGGGTTCAGGAAAGGAAGGAATACTATGGATCCAGTGGTGTGTCGAGAGGACGAAATAAGAAAAGCACAAGTAAATAAAGAGACAGTGGTTGCAGTTTTTTTGATGTTGAGAAATCTTATGATATGTTATGGAAGGAGGGGCTCCTAATTAAGCTGCATTTAATGGGAATCGGTGGGGGGCAATGTTCAAGTGGGTTAAGGTGAGCTATTCAGGTGAAGATGAGATCAGGGCTATGAAGCCAGTATGTTGTAGAAAACGGGACGCCTCAGGGGAGTGTAGTGAGTCCAACTTTATTCTCCATTTTGATAAATGATATATTCATAAATATACCAATGGAAATGGGGAGGTCATTGTTTGCAGATGATGGGGATTTATGGAAAAGAAGGAGAAATATTGAACATATACTTATGAAAATGAAAGATGGAATTAATCAAGTTGAAGAGTGGGGGACAAAGTGGGGTGTTAAATTCTCAGTGGAGAAGACAAAAACCATGTTCTTTTCAAGGAAAAAGCTCAGGGGACTTAAGATGATTCATTATGGAAATAACCTGGAGAGAGTTGAAAGTTTTTGGTTTTTGGGAGTGCACTTTGACTTGAGATGAGCATGGAGAGAACATGTTAGATATGTAATTGCTAAATGTAAAAATGTGATAAATGTCATGAGGTGTCTTGCTGGTTTAGAATCGGGTGCTGATTTTGCATCACTGAAGTATATTTATGTAGCATTAATAAGATCAAGATTAGATTATGGAAGTATTGTGTATGGGTCAGCAGCAAAATCTGTGTCAGCAGAACAGGATATTGTGTAAGCTCGGGCTCTAAGGGTGTGTTTGGGAGCGGTCAGAACTTCCCCAGTGTGTGGACTCCAAGTTGAGGCAAATGAAATGCCATTGGGGCTGCGACATAAACGGCTGGAGGCCAATTACTGGATTAATTTAAGGGGGCATGGTGATAGCCATCCTACAAGAAGGGTGTTGCAGACATGCTGGGAGAAGGAAAGGACACAAAAAGAAAGTTATGGCTGGACAGGAGAGCAAACAGCAAAAGATATGGGTGTATATGATGAAGAGTTTTGTCCAAGTGTGGTGTGGCCTGTCAGACCTTTCTGGGTATTAAAAGATCCCTCTGTAGATTTGGAATTGCTTAAGATTAAATGCAGTAATAAAATGGCTGATATACTCCGTGAATATAGGTATACGGAATGTAAATATAAAGACGTACAGATTTTTACGGATGGATCAAAGGATGCAGAAACGGGTGCAACAGGGTCTGCGATTGCTGTGCCAAGTTATCAATTGGAAATTAGCAAGAGAACGCCAGATTGCTTGAGTGTTTATGCAGTTGAAATGTTTGCCATAAGTGTTAGCACTAGAATGGAGTGAGCAGGTTGATTGTGGTAATTTTGAGATATGTAGTGATTCTGTATCGGCCCTTGCAAGCATTAAGGCGGGTACAGCTAGAGGACATCAGGATCTGCTTTATGAAATCCTGTTTGCAAATTCAAGACTGGCTAGGCAAGGCAAAAATATCACATTCATGTGGTTTCCAGCACATTTGGGTATTAGGGGAAATGAGACAGCAGATAAGCTGGCAAAAGCTGCAGTCAAAAGGATCTGTACAGGTCAATATTAAACTACCAAAATCAGAGAGGAAGAGCATAGTGTGGATAAGGATAAATCAACAGTGGCAGCAGCATTGGGATAGAGCAATAAAAGGAAGACATTTACATTCAATTCAGAACAGAGTAGATATGGGAAGGAGTAGGGGAGTGAAGTGGAAGGAGCAAGTAATTATAAGTAGACTGAGAATTGGGCATAGCAAACTTAATGGTACTCTGGCCATCATAAATAAACATCCGACAGGTTTTTGGGATCTGTGTCAGGAGACTGAAACAGTAGAGCATATCCTTATTTCATGCAGGAAATTTTCACAGGAAAGACAACAAATGCTACACCAATTACGCAAAGTAGGACTGGTAGAGAACAGTGTTAAAGGTTTATTGGAATGTGGGGAATGTGATTGGGGAGGAAATGGTTCTTTAGTTTTTTTAAGGGTGATGGGACTGGACAGACGACTTTAGGCAGTCAAATGAATGGACAATGAGGGGCAGTAAATCATGAAGATTGCAGTAATGCAACAGTGTGGATGCCAACTGTTGTAAAAACTCAAGGAAGACGACGAAGAAGAAGGGTAGTTTGGGGGGGGGGGTGTCATCCTGTCAGTCTCCGCTTGGAGTAACCCACCAGTGGAAGGCGAGTTCTTTCAGTGAGTTATGGATTTGGCGGTTCCGTAGCCCGCTGAAGTTACCGTTAAATGAATCGTGGGTCCATTTATTGTTTACACTGATACCTAGAGCTCTCTGTGCCTGTAAGTGTAATTTTCTCACGCAAATTTATTGACTTAACATTGGCAGGCAAGTTCAAGCAGGAGCAGTGATTTCTCAGAAAAACATTCTGGCCTGTTTGTCAGTCTGAGTCATTGAATTGTTTACCTGAAATTGATTAAGGAATGTATCTTAGAAAAATAGAGGGACCTCTATGTGCTGTAGGCTTTCTATGTTTCTAATAGCTTGATCAAAACATCCAATCTTTCATTTAACGAGGTCACACGCCACCGTCTTGGAATTCCATCCAGCAAATGTTCTCTGTCTTGGGGTGCAGTAAAGAGACATAACTGAGCAATCGGGTGGCAGAGGGGAAGAAGCTGTTCCTGAATCACTGAGTGTGTGCCTTCAGGCTTCTGAACCTGCTTCCTGATGGTAACAGTGAGAAGGGGGGCCCTTAATGATGGATGCTGCCTTTCTGAGACACCGCTCCTTGAAGATGTCTTGGATGCTACGGAGGCTAGTATCCATGATGGAGCTGCTAAGTGTCCGACTCTCTGCAGGTTCTTTTGATCCTGTACAGTAGCTCTTCCAGTCCAGACAGTGATGCAGCCTGTCAGAATGCTCGCCACAATAATCTGTAGAAGTTTCAAGTGTCTTAGGTGATAAACTTATTGTGCTTTACTTTATCAAATGATTTTGTGTCATTGATAAAACAAACAAATCTTTTTGCACTTGAATAGCTCGTTCTGATAGTATCCTTAACATCAATATCGCGTTTCTTGTACCTTTGTCTTTCACAAAACCACATTGTTCTTTACCTATTTCAGCCTGTACCTTACTTTTAGCTCTTGTCATCAAAATTCTTAGAAGTATCTTAGTATTATCACTGGTAAAAAGCTCCTCTGTTCTTCAGGTGGATGTTTGAAAGCAAAGGACGGTACCATTATCATGAAAAAAGATGAGATTATGAACAGATGGACTGAGCATATTCAGAAATAGTTTGAAGACGATCGAGATGAAAAACTAGAAATTAAGAAGAACATTCAAGGTCCAAGTATTTTAAAATCTGAAGTTTGTAATGCAATAAATAACATGAAGAAAGGAAAGGCAGCAGGGCCTGATGAATTAGTAATAGAACAAATTACTGCCCTTGAAGATTATGGAATTGAGAACCTTACTGATTAAAGAGATGAATTCAATGAAATAGATGTATAAATATAACAATATGACTAAGGACCTGACGGTTCATGAAATCGGAGGGTTTTCTGTGAGTCAAGTGGCCTCGAGGCCAGGAATCCTGAAGACGGGCTGTGAGCCCATGTCTCACCCATCTCGCCGACTAAAGTGCCGACGAAGATTGAAATCATCGAGGTGAGGGGGTGTTCTTTGCTCTCGACCAGCCTCTTGATCGCTGCTGTAGAAGGAAGGTGTCTGTGTGAGATGGTCTCTCTCCCTCTCAATTGCAGCTTCAGGAGGAAGGACCCTAATTTCAGATGCTCTCTCTCTCTCCCTCGATGCAGTCCAAGGATGGTGCCAGAGTTCTGGGTCTTGGGCAAAGTTTAATCGACATGGTTTGTGGATTGGACTCTGTAGTTCACATTATGATGATTTTCTGGTTTCTGCTCGCTCCCTTTGTTGTTAATATAGACTTCCTGAAACCAGATCTACAGAGGGAAGTGCAGAACAAGCAGTTCAGCCAGTTGTCAAGTGAAGCAGCAAGCAGCTTTGAGATTGGACGGGAAGTCCTAGTGCGTGAGTACCGAGAAGCCAAGTGGACATCCAGTAGGAAAGCTACAAGAACTGGACCACTGATGTACACAGTGGATGTTGGAGATCAGACACGGAGACGTCATGTGGACCAGATACTGGATGCTCAACTGAAGAACAAACCAGAGTCAACTGCATCCAACAAAATGGACACATTATAGTCTCTGGACTTATTCTCAGTGATGTCAGCGACAGCAACGTGACACCGGAAACCTACCAAGCCTGATGCCGCTCCACCGGTCCAGAGGCGCTATCCTGAAAGAAACAGAGCAGCACCCAAAAGACTGAACCTTTAGAACCCTGAAGTTAATAATGGACTGTTATTGTGAAAGCATGTTTATTTGGAATATGGGTTTGTGAAAGGGAAATCGAATGGTTTGTACATATACAGTTTATATGTTGCATTAATCTAAAGGGGGAGGAAGTGTAATGTATGGACCTATTCCTTTGAGCAATGACCCCTCCCCTTTGCACTATGTATTGATCAGTTATCTGCACATATGCTGTTGTCTACGCATGCACATTGTTCTCTCTCTCACTGCAATGTGAATACACCAGTTAAAGCCATCTCCTGCATGCGTGCTTTTACTTAATACACATGTAGTTGTGCACAGACACACCAATCCTGTTATAGTAACTACCCTTTAGATTTGCTGAGTATGCTCACAGACTCTGGGTTGCGTATGATGAGCTATATGTACTTCAATACGTAATAAATTAACTTTGAACTTAATCTGCCTTTGCTGCCACTTTCAGGGATCATTGGACTTAAATACAACTCTTGATCTAATATTTCCTTTGAACGATGTTGCTTCTGTGAAGGACCTCCCTCAATGCTGGATTACGTATGATACTGTATATGAAAGTAGTAATCATTTTGTTGGTTTCATTCTGCTCCTAAAAATTCTGCCTCAGGTTCCGGTAAAATGGCAGCGCGTTCGATTGCAACGGCTTCTATGGACTCAACAAAAGTTGCTATTGTCCTTTTATAAATGTATTTTATATGATTGCAAGATCCTGTTAGACATTAATGACTTAAAGTACTGCAGGTCCACCCATCAACGAGTTGCCTTTTGGCAGAGAAAATGAAGGAGCTATGCATTGTTTTGCTTCCTGCATCGAAGGAGGCATAAAGCCATAAGAGAAAGGAGCACAATTAGACCATTGGCACATCAAGTTTGTTCTATTATTTCATCATGGCTGATTGAATTTTCCTCTCTGCCCCAATCTCCTGCCTTCTCCCATATCCCTTCATGCCCCGACCAATCAAGAATCTATCAATATCTGCCTAAAATATACTTAAAGACTTGGTCTTTATAGCTGCCTGTGGTAAAGAATTCTACAGACTTACCACTCTCTGGCTAAAGAAATTCCTCCTCATCTCCATTCTAAAAGGACGTCCTGTAGCGGTGTGCTACACGCAGCGCTGAAATAACGACACGTAGTCGGTGAGCTGCAGTTGCAAGAGAGGTTTATTCAAACTTCACGGCCTCACTTTAAAGCCTTCCTGATCCCACCCTCCCCGGGCGGGAATGCTGTAGGGGGCGCGTATTCACAGTCCCGACTTGGTCAAGTTTTCACAAGCATACTTGGTGCCCTTTTTGGGACTGGCCTCAATGCCAGCGGGCGCCACTTTGTGAGCCGGTTTGAGTGCGCTGGGAAGTGGGTCGCCACATAACGCTCCCCCCAGAACCGGCGATACACCCCCCCCCCCCAATGTCCACAGTCTGGGTCGGACTCTGTTTGGGAGGTCTGCCTCTGCACCGCGGTGCCGGAATCTTGACCGGCTGCGCCACGTCCACATGGGCCGGTTTGAGTCGGTCCACCGTGAAAACCTCCTCTCTCCCCCCAACGTCCAGCACGCACGTGGACCCGTTGTTCCTGAGCACCATAAACGGCCCCTCGGGTGGCCGATGCCCGTCCCTTACACAAACTTACAGTTCTGCAGGTCTTTGGGTACGCAGGTCGGGTTCTGCCCATGCTGCGAAGTGGGTATGCGGGCCAGGTTACCGAGCCTCTCGCGTAGTCTGCCCAGGACTGCTGCGGGTTCTTCCTCTTGTCCCCTTGGGGCTGGTATGAACTCCCCAGGGACGATCAGGGGTGCGCCGTACACCAACTCAGCCAACGAGGTGTGCAGATCTTCTTTGGGTGCCGTGCGGATTCCGAGCAGGACCCAGGGAAGCTTGTCCACCCAGTTAGGTCCTCTCAGGCGGGCCATGAGAGTTGACTTCAAGTGACGGTGGAAACGCTCCACCAGTCCGTTCGACTGTGGGTGGTAGGCAGTTGTGTGGTGCAGCTGTGTCCCAAAAGGCTGGCCATAGCTGACCACAGGCTGGAGGTGAACTGGGTGCCTCTGTCGGAGGTAATGTGGGCCGGTACACCAAAGCAAGATACCAAGGTGGCAATCAGTGCCCGGGCACAAGATTCGGAGGTGGTGTCGGTGAGCGGGATCACCTCTGGCCATCTGGTGAACCGGTCCACGATAGTGAGGAGGTGCCGCGCTCCTCGCGACACTGGCAGGGGGGCCACGATATCCACATGAATGTGGTCGAAACGCCGGCGGGTGGGGTGGAACTGCTGCGGTGGGGCTTTGGTGTGCCGCTGCACCTTGGCCGTCTGGCAGTGCATGCAAGTTTTGGCCCATTCACTGACCTGCTTGCGGAGTCCGTGCCAAACGAACCTGTTGGCTACCATCCGGACGGTTGTCCTGATGGTGGGGTGCGCTGAGTTATGAATGGAGTCGAAAACGCGCCACCGCCAGGCTGCCAGGATGACGGGGCGGGGCTGGCCAGTGGTGACATCACAGAGTAGGGTCCTCTCACCCGGGCCTACGGGGAGGTCCTGGAGCTGCAAACCGGAGACTGCAGTCCTGTAACTGGGGATCTCCTTGTCCGCCTGCTGTGCCTCCACCAGTGCTTCATAGTCTAACCCCTGGGACAGGGCTTGAATGGTAGGGCGAGAGAGTGCGTCCACCATGACATTGTCCTTTCCCGAGACATGCCGGACATCCGTCGTGTATTCAGAGATGTAGGACATATGTCGCTGCTGGCGGGGCGAACAGGGGTCGGATGCCTTTGTGAACGTGAAGGTAAGCGGTTTGTGGTCCGTGAATGCGGCGAAGGGCCTACCTTCCAAGAAGTACCTGAAATGCCAGATTGCCAGGTATAGCGCCACCAGTTCCCGGTCGAAAGCACTGTATTTGAGCTCGGCTGGTCGCAGGTGTTTGCTGAAAAATGCCAGGGGTTGCCAGTGACCCTCAGTGAGTTATTCCAGCACCCCACCGACTGCCGTGTTAGATGCATCCACTGTGAGGGCGGTAGGGACGTCCATTCTGGGGTGCACTAACATCGCGGCGTTTGCCAAGGCTTCTTTCGTTTTAATGAAAGCGGCAGTGGACTCCTCGTCCCAGGTAATGTCCTTGCCCTTACCCGACATCAGGGCAAACGGGGGCACATGATTCGGGCAGCTGAAGGGAGGAAGCGGTGGTAGAAATTTACCATACCCACGAATTCCTGAAGGCCTTTGATCGTGCTGGGTCGGGGGAAATGGCAGTCTGCGTCGACCTTAGCAGGCAGAGGGGTTGCCCCGTCTTTAGTAATCCTGTGGCCCAGGAAGTTGATGGTGTCGAGCCCGAATTGGCATTTGGCCGGGTTGATTGTCAGGCCGTATTCACTCAGTCGGGCATAGAGTTGACGGAGGTGGGACAGATGCTCCTGACGACTACTGCTGGCTATGAGGATGTCGTCCAAATAGATGAAAGCGAAGTCAGTCCATTAACTGCTGAAACGTCTGTGCGGCATTCTTTAGGCCGAACGGCATGCGGAGGAACTCGAAAAGGCCGAAAGGGGTGATGAGTGCCGTTTTGGGGACGTTGTCCGGATGCATCGGGATTTGATGGTATCCCCGGACGAGGTCTACCTTGGAGAAGATCTTTGCGCCGTGCAGGTTTGCTGCAAAATCCTGTATGTGCGGCACAGGGTAGCGGTCCGGTGTTGTAGCCTCGTTCAGCCTGCGGTAGTCGCCGCATGGTCTCCAGCCCCCTGGTGCTTTGGGCACCATGTGCAGGGGGAGACCCATGGGCTGTCGGACCACCGTATGATCCCCAATTCCTCCATCCTCTTGGACTCCTCCTTCGCCAGTCGGAGCTTGTCTGGGGGAAGCCACCGAGCACGGGCGTGGAGGGGTGGTCCCTGGGTCGGGATGTGGTGCTGTACGCCATGTCTGGGCATGGCTGCCGTGAACTGCGGTGCCAGAACCGATGGGAAATCCATCAGGACTCTGGTGAAGTCATTGTCGGACAGCGTGATGGAGTCTAGGTGTGGGGCTGGCAACTGGGATTCACCCAGGGAGAACGTTTGAAAGGTCTTGGCGTGGACCAGTATCTTCCTGGGCAGGTCGACCAGTAGGCTGTGAGACCACAAAAAATCCGTGCCCAAGAGCGGTTGGGCTACAGCGGCCAGTGTGAAGTCCCATGTGAACCGGCTGGAGTCGAACTGTAGCCGCACCGTACGGGTGCCATAGGCCCTTGCTGTGCTGCCGCTCGCGGCCCTCAGGGTGGGACCCGGTGCCCTGTTGCGGGTGTCGTAACTCGTCAGAGGTAAGACGCTGATCTCGGTTCCGGTGTCAACCAGAAAACGGCGTCCCGACTGCTTGTCCCACACATACAGGAGACTATCCTGAAGGCCAGCCACTGTAGCCATCAACGGCGGCTGGCCCTGGCGTTACCCGGGAACTTGCAGGGCGGGCTACAGCGGCGGGCTACTGCGCCCCACCGCTGGTGGTAGAAGCATCATTGTTCGTTGGTCTCCTCACCCCTGCCTCTGGGGTTAGCGGGCTCTGCGGCCGGGCCTGGTCTGGTCTGCTGCTGGGAGCGTGGCCTGGTGATCTGTGCGACGGACGCCCCACTCACCTTCTTGGCGTTCCACAGCAAGTCCGCCCGGGCTGCCACCTTCAGGGGGTCGCTGAAATCCGCTTCGGACAGCAGCAGGCGTATGTCCTCAGGCAGCTGCTCCAGGAACGCCCGCTCTGGATTCCTGCCCATCCCATCATGAACTGACATTCACTGCCTGTGTACTCTCTCACTGTAGTATATGAAATTGATGAGTCTCTGTTTTCCAACGTTCCTGCCGCTGGTGCCTCGCCCTCCCTGTTGTCTCCTTTCTGGCAGGGAAGAGCCTCAAAACCAGGCTGGATCACTACCAAAGGTTGGTTTCACAATCTAATTTTCTAATTGTTTGGCATTTCACCAGAATCTCTTGGCCCTGGTAGCAACTTTGTGATGATATTGAATATACTTGTTCGAGAGGTTGAAACTTGTGTCATGAGCTTGAATCTTCTCAGCTATAAACACGTACACTTCAAGTGCCTCACTTTTGCGGATTACATTGTATCAACTTACATTTCAAAGAGAAATTTACTGAACTACTTCAGTCTCTTTTCTGAAAGGGTTTAACTGTCAATAAACATTATTCTGACTGGTGGGTCCTATCTTCCTACCAAGGGGGAAATACTTTCAAAACAGATGAAACATGGATATTTTATTTTAACTTGAAATGTTGAGGAATAAATCTCTCTCTCTACTCACTCTATACCCACGACTCTGTGGCTAGACATACCTCAAGATTTACTGACGATACAGTCATTGTTGGCAGAATCTCAGAAAGTGACGAGAGGGTGTAGAGGAGCAAGATATACCAGCAACAACCTTACACGCAGTGTCAGTAATTCCAAAGAGCAGATTGTAGACTTCAGATAATGTAGGGTGAGGGATCAGAAGGAGAGATAGCGAGCAATTTTGAGTTTCTGGGTATCAAGATCTCTGAGGATCTAACCTGATCCCAACATATCGATGCAGCTATAAAGAAGGCAAGACAGCGGTATATTTCATTAGGGAGTTTGAGGAGATTTGGTTTATCACCTAAGACACTTGAAGCTTCTACAGATTATTGTGGCGAGCATTCTGACAGGCTGCATCACTGTCTGGACTGGAGGGACTACTGCACAGGATCAAAAGAACCTGCAGAGAGTTGGACACTTAGCAGCTCCATCATGGATACGAGCCTCCGTAGCATCCAAGACATCTTCAAGGAGCAGTATCCATCATTAAGGATCCCCACCACCCAGGACATGCCCTCTTCTCACTGTTACCGGAGCATTCTCAGAGAATTTATAGTCACTTCTGTGATACCAGAGACACAAGGCACTTGTGGCTGGGATTACAGACAAGTTACCCTGTGTGTCAGTGACCAGGATGCCTCACTCCCTGAGAAGGTGAATGCCTTCTACGCCTGGTTGTGATGAGCAGAACAAAGTGCTGGTGGGCAAGGCACCCCTACCCCCAGGAGAGCAGACACTCCATCTGGCTGAAGCTGAGGTGAGCAAGACCCTGGCCAGAGTTAACTTGCACAAAGCTGTGGGGCTCATTAATATACCAGGTCGGGTTCTGAAAGACTGCACAGTCCAGCTGACGGATATATTCAACATCTCGCTGGAATAATCCATTGTCCCCTCGGTTTTCAAGGTGGCAACCATAAAGGCGGCGATAGTAATCTTCTTAAATAGCCATCATCCTGTGGCATTATTGTGAAATGTTTTGAGTGGCTGGTCACGGAGCACCTTAAAGCCTTTCTCCTGGCTACACTGGACCCTTTCCAGTTCGTTTACCACTCAAATCAATCCACCAATGATACAATATCCTCTGCCCTCCACTCTGTCTGGTTCCTCCTGGAAAATGGGGTTTCATATGCCAGACTGGTGGTTATAAACTTCATTTCGGTGTTTGACACCATCATACCCCAGAAACTGGTGAAGAAACTGCCCTCACTGGACCTCAACACCTCCCTCTGCAAATGAATACTGAACTTCTTAACTGTAAAGCCACAGTCAATCCTTGTGGGCAGCACCGTCTCTAATCCCCAAGGCCGTGTGCTCAGCCCGCTGCAGTTCACACTGCTGACGCACGACTGCATTGCAGGATCCAGCTCAAACCGTATCTTCAAGTTTGCAGATGGCACAACAGTGTTTGGCCTCATCGGGAATGATGATGAGAAGTGGAGGGACTGGTGGATTGATGTGAGAAGAACAGCCTGAGCCTGAACGTGGAGAAGACAAAGGAAATCACTGTGGACTTCAGGAAGGTGCAGGCAAACCATCCCCCTCTGCGACTACATGGCTGCTCCATCGAGAGAGAGTTAAGTGCACCAAGTTCCTGGGAGTTCACATCACGGATGATCTCACCTGATCCCCGAGCATCAACACCCTGAACAAGCAGGGACAGCAGCGTCTCTACTTCCTAAGAAGACTGAGGCAGGTGAAGCGCCCCCCCCCCCACCACCCACCCCAATCTTAACTGCATTTTACAGGAGCACCATTGAGAGCATCCTGACAAGTATCGTCTCCATCTGGTATGGGAGCAATCGAGCATCGAGGACGTTTATCAGGAGCGCTGGGTAAGCCGGACCTTTAGTATCTTTAAGGATTCCACCCATCCATCTAGTGTTATATCAAGTGTTATGTGTACTACTGGGCTTAACACTCTGGCTCAAAGAGAAGTCTTGTTTCTATATACCTTATCTGGTTATATATGTTACATATGTGTGTGTACTTGGATGACGATAAACTTGACTTGAAACTTGAGTTGAATTATTAAAATCGTGGGTTCATCTATACCACACTGATAACTAGAGCTCTCTGTGCCTGTAGGTGTAATTTTCTCACGCAAATTTATTGACTTAACGTTGGCAGGCAAGTTCAAGCAGGAGCAGTGATTTCTCAGAAAAACATTCTGGCCTGTTTGTCAGTCTGAGTCATTGAATTGTTTACCTGAAATTGATTAAGGAATGTATCTTAGAAAAATAGAGGGACCTCTATGTGCTGTAGGCTTTCTATGTTTCTAATAGCTTGATCAAAACATCCAATCTTTCATTTAACGAGGTCACACGCCACCGTCTTGGAATTCCATCCAGCAAATGTCCTCTGTCTTGGGGTGCAGTAAAGAGACATAACTGAGCAATCGGGTGGCAGAGGGGAAGAAGCTGTTCCTGAATCACTGAGTGTGTGCCTTCAGGCTTCTGAACCTGCTTCCTGATGGTAACAGTGAGAAGGGGGGCCCTTAATGATGGATGCTGCCTTTCTGAGACACCGCTCCTTGAAGATGTCTTAGTTGCTATGGAGGCTAGTATCCATGATGGAGCTGGCTAAGCTGACTAAAACATGAACTGTTTATTCTTTTCCATAGATGTTTTTAAATGATGACATGGAAGTACGTTCAAATTTATAGACAATAGACAATAGGTGCAGAAGTAGACCATTTGGCCCCTCGAGTCTGCACCGCCATTCTGAGATCATGGCTGATCATTCACTATCAATACCCAGTCCCTGCCTTGTCCCCATATCCCTTGATTCCCCTATCCATCAGATATCTATCTAGCTCCTTCTTGAAAGCATCCAGAGAATTGGCCTCCACCGTCTTCTGAGGCAGTGCATTCCACACCTCCACAACTCTCTGGGAGAAGAAGCTCTTCCTCAACTCTGTTTTAAATAACTGACCTCTTATTCTCAATCCATGCCCTCTGGTACTGGACTCTCCCAACATCTGGAACATATTTCCTGCCTCAATCCTATCAAATCTTTTAATTATCTTAAACGTTTCAATCAGATCCCCTCTCAATCTCCTCAGTTCCAGTGTGTACAAGCCCAATCTCTCCAATCTCTCTGCGTAAGACAGCCCTGCCATCCCAGGAATCAACCTAGTGAATCTACGCTGCACTTCCTCAATTGCCAGAATGTCCTTCCTTAAACCTGGAGACCAAAACTGTACACAATATTCCAGGTGTGGTCTCACCAGGGCCCTGTACAAATGCAAAAGGACATCCTTGCTCTTGTACTCAATTCCCCTTGTAATAAAGGCCAACATTCCATTTGCCCTCTTCACTGCCTGTTGCACTTGCTCATTCACCTTCATTGACTGGTGAACTAGGACTCCTAGGTCTCTTTGCATTTCTCCCTTACCTAACTCTACACCGTTCAGACAATACTCTGCCCTCTTGTTCCTGCTTCCAAAGTGGATAACTTCACATTTATTCACATTGAATGACATCTGCCAAGTATCTGCCCACTCACCCAGCCTATCCAAGTCTCCCTGTATTCTCCTAACGTCCTCTTCGCATGTCACACTGCCACCCAGTTTAGTATCGTCAGCAAACTTGCTGATATAGTTTTCAATGCCCTCATCTAAATCGTTGACATAAATTGTAAAGAGCTGTGGTCCCAATACAGAACCCTGTGGTACCCCACTATTCACCTCCAGCCAGTCCGAGAAACACCCATTCACTGCTACCCTTTGCTTTCTATCTGCCAACCAGTTTTCTATCCATGTTGAAACCCTGCCCCCAATGCCATGAGCTCTGATTTTACTCACCAATCTCCTATGTGGCACCTTATCGAATGCCTACTGAAAATCTAGGTACACAACATCCACTGGCTTACCATCGTCTAACATCCTTGTTACACCCTCAAAAAACTCCAACAGATTAGTCAAGCATGATTTGCCCTTGGTAAATCCATGCTGGCTCAGCCTAATCCTATTTCTGCCATCAAGATGTGCCACTATTTCGTCCCTAATAATGGACTCAAGCATCTTCCCCATGACTGACGTTAGGCTAACAGGGCGATAGTACTCCGTTTTCTCCTTCCCTCCCTTCTTGAAAAGTGGGATAACATTAGCCACTCTCCAATCTTCAGGAACTGATCCTGAATCTAAGGAACATTGGAAAATGATTACCAATGCATCCGCAATTTCCTGAGCCACCTCTTTTAGAACCCTCGGATGCAGACCATCTGGACCCGGGGATTTATTAGCCTTCAGTCCTACCAGTCTACTCATCACAGTTTCTTTCCTAATGTCAATCTGTCTCAATTCCTCTGATATCTTATGACCCTGGCCCATCCATACATCTGGGAGATTGCTCGTGTCCTCCCTGGTGAAGACAGATCTAAAGTACGCATTAAATTCTGTTGCCATTTCCCTGTTTCCCATAACAATTTCTCCAATTCATTCTTCAAGGGGCCAACATTGTTCTTAACTATCTTCTTTCTCTTCACATAGCTAAAAAAACTTTTGCTATCCCCTTTTATATTCCTGGCTAGACTGAGCTCATACCTGATTTTTTCTCTCCATATTGCTTTTTTAGTTAAGATCTGCTGTTCCTTAAAACTTTCCCAATCATCTGTATTCCCACTCATCTTAGCCCTGTCATACTTCTTTTTCTTTAATGCTATACAATCTCTGACTTCCTTTGTCAACCACTGTGGCCCCTTCCCCCTCTTTGAATCCTGCCTTCTCATTGGAATGAACTGCTTTTGCATCTTTTGTATTATCCCCAAGAATATCTGCCACTGCTGATCCACTGTCTTTCCTGCCAGGGCATCCGCCCATTTAACTTTGGCCAGCTCTTCCCTCATGGCTCTGTAGTCTCCTTTATTTAATTGCAACACTGACACCTCTGATCTGCCCTTATCCCTCTCAAATTGTAGGTAAAAACTTATCATGTTATGATCACTACTTCCTAATGGCTCCTTTACTTCAAGATCACTTATCAATTCCTGTTCATTACACATCACCAAGTCCAAAATAGCCTCGTTCCTGGTTGGCTCAAGCACAAGCTGTTCCAAAAATACATCCCTTAGACACTCCACAAACTCCCTATCCTGGGGTCCAGCACCTACCTGATTCTCCCAGTTCACCTGCATGTTGAAATCTCCCATAACGACTGCATTACCTTTAGCACATGCCAATGTTAACTCCCTAATCAACTTGTACCCAATATCCACGCTACTGTTTGGGGGCCTGTACACAACACCCATTAGGGTCTTTTTACCCTTACTGTTCCTCAGCTCAATCCACACAGACTCTACTTCCCCTGTTCCCAAGTCACCTCTTGCTAAGGACTGAATCTCATTCCTCACCAACAGGGCCACCCCACCCCCTCTTCCCATATTTCTGTCTCTACGATAGCACATATACCCTGGTACACTCAATTCCCAGGCCTGATCCCCTTGCAGCCATGTCTCCGTTATCCCAACAATATCGTAGTTCCCCATTTTCATCTGAGCTTCAAGCTCATCTGTCTTATTTCTGACACTACGCACATTCAAGTATAGAATTCTGAGCCCATTCCTCCTCTCTTTGCTTAAAACACTGTCTACTGTACCTAACCCAGCTCCTTGAACTTCCATTGGGCTAATTGCACCTTGAATTTTGATGACCTTCTCAAGATCACCCAAACCTTCTACACATTTAACCCCATGCTCCTTCTGACCAACCCTCTGGATCTGGATCCCTGCCCCCTGCACCTCTAGTTTAAACCCCCCCGAGCAGCACTGGCAAACACCCCTGCAAGAATGTTAGTACCCCTCCGGTTCAGATGTAGACCGTCCCTTCGAAACAGATCCCAATGTCCCTGGAACAAAGACCAATTATCCAAAAACCTGAACCCTTCCTTCCTGCACCATGCTCTCAGCCTCGTATTGATGTGCATAATCATTCTATTCTTCGCCTCACTCGCACGTGGCACAGGTAGCAATCCCGAGATTGTCACCCTGGAGGTCCTGCCTTTCAGCTTCACTCCTAACTCCCTGAACTCTCTAAGCAGGACCCCCTCACTCACCTTACCTACATCGTTGGTCCCTACATGGACCACTACATCTGGGTTCATGCCCTCGTTCTCAAGAATAGCCTGCTCCCGATCTGAGATGTCCCGGACCCTGGCACCAGGGAAGCAACATACCATCCGAGACTCTCGATCTGCCCCACAAAATCTCCTATCTGCCCCCCTGACTACAGAATCCCCTAAAACTATCGCTCTCTTCTCTTCCCTCCTCCCCTTTCTAGTTGAGGGTTCAACCTCTGTGCCAGAGGCAGGACCACTACAACTCATTCCTGGTAGGTCATCCCCATCAACAGTATCCAGTAGGGTATACTTATTGTTAATGGGAATGGCCGCAGGGGTGCTCTGCTCTCTCTGCCTGCTCCCCCTGCCTCTCTGGACCGTCACCCATCTGCCTACTTCTTGGTTTTTTGGTGTGACTACCTCCTGATAACTCCTATCTATCTCTGCCTCCACCTCCCGAATGATCCGTAGATCATCCAGCTCCAGCTCCAACTCCCTAACTCAGGCTGATGGGAGCTGCAGCTGGACGCACCTTTTGCAGGTGTGGTCATCAGGGACAACTGTGTTGACCCTGACCTCCCACATACTGCATACGGAGCACACCACTGCTCTGACTGTCTCCCCCATACCTGAACTGGATTAATAGAATAAGTCTAAAAAGCACCTAGCGACCTTACCTTCTTCCCCTCAGCGAGCAATCACACAGGCTTACCGAAGTCCCCTTACGCCAAAGCCCACTTAGCCAAAGCCCAGGACTCTGCTTCCACGGACCCACTTAGCCAAAGCCCAGGACTCTGCTTCCACGGACCCACTTAGCCAAAGCCCAGGACTCTGCTTCCACGGACTCCGCTGCCCGCTCGACGCTGCAGCGTCGAATTTGAATAAAATACTGGAGTATTAATCTAGAAGATCTGCTAGTCTAGCAACAGACACCAAATTAATGGATATTTATTTTATTTATTTAGAGATATGGCACATTAAAAGGACCTTCTGGCCCAACAAGCCCTCACTGCGCAATTGTGCCTATGTGACCAATTAGCTACCAACCCAAACCAGAGAAAATCTGCAGATGCTGGAAATCCAAGCAACACACACAAAATGCTGAAGGAACTCAGCAGGCCAGGCAGTCTTGGTCCAAAACATAGACTGTTTATTCTTTTCCATAGATGTTGCCTGGCTTGCTGAATTCCTCCAGCATTTTGTGTGTGTAGCTACTAACCCATATGTCTTTGGAATGTGGAAGGAAATCCATGTGGTCACAGGGCAAACATACAAACTCCTTGCAGTCAATGGCAGAATTGAACCTGGATCACCAGTGCTGTTCCAGCATTACACTCACTAGCACTGTACTTTCAAATACCTAAAGAGAGATCTTGGCAGAACATCCCTGTCAAAGTTACAGTAAATTAAAAGGAAGATGGTGTATCCTCACGGGACCCATGTGACCATCTCATAT
Organism: Hypanus sabinus; assembly: GCF_030144855.1. Lineage (NCBI taxonomy): Eukaryota > Metazoa > Chordata > Chondrichthyes > Myliobatiformes > Dasyatidae > Hypanus > Hypanus sabinus. The sequence continues at coordinate 36,511,271 of NC_082738.1, read as the reverse complement.
CAATCATTCTCACCTGACAAATCAATTCAAATCATAGGGTGGTAAAATGATGACTCTGGAGGAGGCCATGCAACCCTTCTAGCTCGTGCTAGATCTCTAAGTGCAAAGCAGCCATCCCTTAAAGCCAGACTCTTCTCTGTGGTTCTGTAATGTTCTTTTTCTTTCTTTAAAAAAAAGAATACTTCTGCCTCCTTCAGACATAAGGTTCAATGCTCACCATATTTCTTATTTCTTTTGTTAGTCAGCTGATGTCCACATCCTCTGATTTTTGATCCCTAGCAAGGGTTTTGTCACCTTCCACTCTGTCTCAGTCCCCATTCTTTTGACAGCCTCTCTCAAATTGGTCTGTTCTCTGAGGGGAATATCACAGCCTGTCCACCTTTCCTCATCTGTCCTTTGTCATGTTCCACCGGCTTGACCGTATCCTCATAACATTTCTTGCCATCCTGCTCACTCGTCAAAGTACCATTTGAAAGTTTGCATTGAACCCCCAAACATGGATCAGAAAGCTCATGGCTCTTTTACTAATTCTTGCAGGATGCAACTGACTGATATCTTACATCTATAAAAAACTAAACAACAGACACAAAATGCAGGAGGAACTCAGCAGGCCAGGCAGCATCTATGAAAAAATACAGTTGATATTTTGGGCCGAGACCCTTCACCATTCATGAGTCCTGATGAAGGATCTCGGCCTGAAACGTCGACTGTACTCTTTTCCAATAGATGCTGCCTGGCCTGCTGAGTTTCTCCAGCATTTTGGGCACGTTACTTGGATTTCCAGCATCTGCAGATTTTCTCTTGTTTACAATAAAGAACTATTTTGTTTTCTTGCAGTCTTATCCCAATAACCATAATCTAATCAATGAAAGACCACACCCAACAGGATGGACAAGCAGTGTGTGATAAGACAACTGTGCAAATGCAAAAAAAAATGATAATAAACTGATAAACAATAAATAGAAAATGCTTGAAAGTGAGTCCATTGGTTGTGGGAACCGTTCAGTGGTGAGCTGAATGCAGTTGAATGAAGTTATCCGCTCTGGTTCAAGAATCTGACCATTGAAGGGTAATAACTGCTTCTGAACCTGATGGTGCGAGTCCTAAGGTTTCTGTGCCTTCTTGCTGATGGTAACTGAGAAAAGAGCATGACCTGGGTGGTGGGAATCCATGATGATGGATACTGCTTTTCTGCGACAACGCGCTGTGTAGATGTGCTCAATGATGGGGAGAGCTTTTCCCATAAGGGACTGGGCCGTATCCACTGCTTTTTGTAGGATTTCCATTCAAGGGCATTGGTGTTTCCATTCCAGGCTGTGACGCAGCCAGTCACCACCACACATCTATAGAAGTTTGTGAAAGAGTAGATGATATGTCAAATCTTCGCAAACTTCTAAGGAAATAGAGATGCTGCCATGCTTTTTTTTTTATAAATGCACTTACGTGCTGGGCTCAGGACACATCCTCTGAAATTATAACACCAAGGAATTTAAAGAGGCCACTTTATTAGGCACACCTGTTCACCTGCTCGTTGATGCAAATATATAATCAGCCAATTATGTGGCAGCAACTCAATGAATAAAAGCATGTAGACATGGTCAAGAGGTTCAGTTGGGGAACATCAGAATGGGGAAGAAATGTGATCCAAGTGGCTTTCAATGTGGAATGATTGTTGGTGCTGGAAAGGTTGGTTTAAGTATTTCAGAAACCGCTAATCTCCTGGGATTTTCAGCACAAAAGTCTCTAGAGTTTACAGAGAATGGGGTGAAAAACACAAAAAAAAATCCAGTGAGCTGCAGTTCTGTGGGTGAAAATTCCTTGTTAATGAGAGAGGTCAGAGGAGAACGGCCAGACTGGTTCAAGCTGACAGGAAGGTGACAGTAACTCAAATAACCACACGTTACCACAGAGGTGTGCAGAAGAGCATCTCTGAATGCACAACACATCAAACCTTGGAGTGGATGGACTACAGCAGCAGAAGACCACAGGTTTTATTCCCATACCTAATAAAGTGACCACTGAGTGTACTTGCTTTTCATTGTTTTCTTAATCTACTCTCTGTCAAAGAATAAGAATGGAAAGGAGAGAATTACAGTTCTGTAGCTGCTCAGAGTGATTGAAGAATTTTGAAGTTGGAACATAGGAAATCAGAATACAAAAAATAGAATCAGAATTGTAATTTCTGCCCCTCACGTTTGCTGTACTCTGTCTGCTAAACACCTGGCTACAGAATTCTCTGAACACATCACAAAGTCGGTTTGACGTTGTTCTGAGGCTGATGAGCGTTTATCATCCTTTAAATCATCGCAATTCACTCCAGGATCTGTTCAAGTGGAGATCTGCTGTTAGAATATGGAAATACAGTTTCCGGTGACGTCATCATTGAGAATGGCAGCTTAAGTCACTAGCTCCTCTGGAAAAACGCATATTAAGCCCCGTTAACCAGTCAAAAATAGTATTTTTTGAAAAATATTTCAACTGAAAAGAGGGGCAAGAATGGGGAAAAAGAATGGAAATTAAAAAAGCGACACTGCGGAGCCTGCGGCCGAGAGGAATGGAGTGAGCAGCTCTCCTACCCGACTGCTGCTAGCGAGGTGGATGCTGGGCCTCGTTCAGGCGAAGCAGCGAATATGATCGAAATTCTGAAAGAGATAAGGAAGTTCCAGAAAGATATAAAGCAGCAGCTACATGATATTAAGTCAGAGCTCGCCAACGTCAATCAAAAAATAGCGGTGGCAGAGACTCAAATTGAGAGGGTGGAAGATCGCATTCAAAATATTGAATGAATACTCAGTAAGATGATAAAAATATTATATCACCAAGAAGGTAAACTGCTTGACCTGGAGGGAAGATCACAGTGGAAAAATATCAGAATATACAACGTTCCCGAAGGAGCGGAGGGCTCGTCTATGATGGAGTTTGTGGGAAAGTTGCTGCGGGACGCGCTAGAGCTTCCCTCAACTATGGAGCTGGAAATCGAAAGAGCCCATCGTGCGCTTGTCCCTCCCCACAGAACTCCCACCTGGCACTTATCCCTGTAAGTGCAAATACTACACCTGTCCCCACACCACCATTCCAGGCCCCAGACAGTCCTTCCAGGTGAGGCAACACTTCACCTGCGAGTCTGCTGGAGTCGTCTATTGCATCCGGTGCTCCTGGTGCGGCCTCCTCTACATTGGCGAGACCCGATGCAGATTGGGGGACCGCTTCGTCGAGCAACTCTGCTCCGTCCGTCACAACAGACAGGATCTCCCGTTTGCCACCCACTTGAACTCTGCCTCTCATTCCCATCTAGATATGTCCATACATGGCCTCCTCTACTGCCATGATGAGGCCAAACTCAGGTTGGAGGAGTGATGCACCATCAATAACTCTCTGAGACGTGAGGCGAGATATCAGCTTTTATTGACTGGAAGAAAGAACAAGCAGCAATTGACCACCATGCTACATCCTGGAGACTGAGAGGCCGGGCTCAGGCCCCAATCGCCTTTCTACTGGGGTCTGTGGGAGGAGCCACAGGAGCAGTCAGCCAGGGGGAGCGTGTCCAGACAGGTATATGTAGTTCACCACAACACCTCATCTACCGTCTGGGTAGCCTCCAGCCTGGTGGTATGAACATTGAATTCTCCAATTTCCTGTAATTCCCTACCCTCCCCCCATCCTAGGTCCCTCTCTGCCCCTCTCCCCTTTCAACTTTCTGCTCCTTTATCTCTACAGTTCTTTCATGCTTATCCCCTCCCCCCCTTTATCTTTCCTCTGATTGGTTTTCCACCTGGCGCCTCTAGCCCTTCCCCCTCCCCTATCTCTATTACTGGGCTTCGGCCCTCTCTTCCCCCCCCATTCCTGATGAAGGGTCTCGGCCCGAAACGTTGGCTACTCTTTTCTCACAGATGCTGCCTGATCTGCTGAGTTCTTCCAGCATTGTGTATGTATTCTTTGATCCACAGCATCTGCAGTTGTATTTTTGTGCACTTGTCCTGAAGCCTACCCAAGATAGAGCAGATAAGCCACTCTCAATAATAATTAAATTCCTTCGGTACAGTACCAAAGCGGAGATTCTACAAAGGGCCTGGGGTAAGAAGAGGGTGTTTTTAAGGCGATAAATTAATATATTTTGACCAAGATTACACCCCCCCCTGCAGTCCTGCAGAAACACAAAGAATACTCTGAAGTGAAGCGAGTACTAAAGCAAAAAAGGATTAGATTTCAAACTCCATACCCTGCTAAACTTTGAGTGTTTTATGAAGATGGGATGTGGTTGTCCAGACAGTGGAAGAGGCAACTACAGACATGAAGGCCAGAGGATTGCCCATCAGCGTGATCAAACCGAGGGAAAGCCTGGCTGAGGAATTATCCTGCTCTGCTTGGGAAATAGTGCGAGAATCGAGAAGGCAGGAGACGGGAGGAGGTGGGGAGAAGTATATCAGAAAGAGACTGGGAGTCTTTCCAAATACAGTCCTCACCCCCTCCAGAAGAGCCATAAGGTTTGACGAACTTTAAAAATGTTGAGAAGCTAAACGGAAGCAAAAGTAGACGGTGATATACCTATCTCGAGAAATACTTATTATAATGTGGATTTTATATTACTTAGTTTTTATTCTTTATTTGCTCACTTACTCCTTTTTCCCCACCAAAATATGTGTGTGTGTGTGTGTGTGTGTTTGTGTGTGTGTGTGTAATATATGTATAGGAGGAGTACGCAGGGAAATCTTTTCTGTGTAACGGATTTGTTCACTGACTTTTATGAATACTGCAATGGGGGCCCTCAACTCACAAGGAGGGGGGATTATCCCCCACAGCTAGACATTTCCTCTAGCTCAACGCAGGGTCATCTACTAGAGACCTCAGCCTTGGAATTATACATTCATTGCCATTTTTGTTATTATTTGCATTTCTTGGTTCTTATTTGTTCAGGGAGTAGATCGATTAAGTTTTATTCTGCTAATTTCAATGATACATTGATAGATAAATACAGATGGCTAAGGACAAGGTAAAATTAATTTCTTTTAATGTCAATGGGCTATTAAATCCAATCAAACGTAAGAGAATTTTATCCAAAATGAAAAAAAAAACAAGCCCATGTAGTATATTTACAGGAAACTCATTTAAGTGATAATGAGCATAAAAAACTAAAGAGAACGGTCTTCACTAATTTGATTTTCTCCTCATATAAATCAGGACATAGGAGAGGAGTTGCTATTCTCATCTCAAGTAAGCTAAATTTTGAAAAAGTATTCAAAATGGGAGATAAAGAGGGCAGGTATATTCTGGTAAGGGAGAATATAGACAGAAATTCAGTTACTCTTTTGAATATATACGCACCCCCAGGAAGTGATATTGGTTTCTTTCAGAAAATTACTGATATTACAGTAACGGAAACAGGTCTCCTGATATGTGGGGGAGACTTAAATTTACAATTACAACCAAACTTAGACTCTTCCAATGGAAAAACCTATGAAACAAAATCTTTACACAAGGAAGTTAATACACTTTGAGGATGTTGGTTTAATTGATATATGGAGGGTCCTTTTCCCTGACAGAAGGGATTACACTCATTATTCTGCTCCCCATTCTATATATACAAGAATAGACTATTTCATAACATTTGGAAAAGACAAAGACAAAGTAAACACCTGTGGAATTGGGACAATAGATGTAAGTGACCATGCGCCTATACATTTATCTGTTGATTTTGACCTACAACCAAAGAATACTATTTGGAAACTAAATTCAAGTCTACTCAATGATCCATACTTTAAGGAACAAATTAAAAAAGAAATTGGTCTCTACTTAGAATTTAATGATAATGGAGAGGTTTCAACTCCCATTTTATGGGATACTCTGAAGGCTGTCTTAAGAGGGAAAATTACAGTGATATCTTCATATAAGAAAAAAATAAGGAATAACACATTAGAGGAATTACAAAATAGGCTGAAGGAACTAGAGAAAAAACACAAATTGAATTTGGCACAGGATACATTAGGGGAAATTAAAAGAATTAGGAATGAAATTAATTGTTTGGCTATGCAAGAAATCAGGAAAAATTTAATGTTTCTGAAACAGAGACATTATGAAAGTGGATCAAAATCTTTGAAAATACTGGCGTGGAAACTGAATTAGGGACCCAAGAACAAAAATGATAAAAAAATAAGCTAAGTGAAATTCAAGAAGCTTTTCAAGTGCTTTACAAAACTCTATATTCCAAAGTTCCAGGGGGAAGCATAACCCAAATTGACACCTTCTTGAATTCTCTAGAGTTACCCACTTTAAGTGAAGATCAAAATAGAATGATGACTGCTGATATAACTGAAATTGAATTAAAAGCTGCTTAAGTAGGCTTAAATTAAGCAAGTCACCATGATCAGATTGGTATATGGCAGAGTGGTACAAAGAATGTAAAGATGAGTTAATTCCTGTTTTACTCCCCACACTGAACTGGGCTCTAAAAAAGGTACAAATGCCACCCAGTCGGAAGGAAATGATAATCTCAGCTATACCGAAAGAAGGCAAGGATAAAAGGAATGTGGGTTATTTAGACCAATATCTGTTCTTAATGTAGATTATAGATTTACCTCCATCATAGCCAAATGATTAGAGGAGTTTCTACCTATACTGATACATAACGATCAGACAGGTTTTATATGACAATGCCAGACACAAGACAATATATGAAGGACACTTCACATTATGGATCATATACAAAAAAATAAAATCGAAGCAATAGTGATAAGCGTGGATGCTGAAAAGGCATTTGATTTGGTTAATTGGAACTTTCTTTACAGAGTTTTACATAGATTTGGTTTCCAAGACACAATTCTTAAAACTATACAGACACTATATGACAATACTACTGCTAGTATTAAAATCAATGGATATTTATCAAAAAGTCTTACCCTAGAAAGGGGTACGAGACAGGGTTGTGCATGGTCACCGCTACTCTTCGCATTATATCTGGAACTATTAGCTCAATACATCAGACAAAATGAAGATATCAGGGGAATTACTATTAAAGGGACAGAGCATAAATTGGCTTGTTATGCGGATCACATTTTGATCTATCTAGGGCAACCAACATACTCTTTACCTAAATTGATGCAATCCTTTGAACAATATGGTCAATTATCAGGATACAAGATCAACATAGATAAAACCCAATTACTTTCATATTACTATAGCCCACCAAGAGAAATTGAAAATAAATATCCCTGGGCATGGCACACAGAGTCTTTCAAATATTTGGGCATCGTTATGCCAAAAGATTTGGCAAAATTATCAGAATGTAATTATCAGCCTTTATATAAAAAAATTAAGGAAGATATTGCAAGATGGAACCTGTCTCAGGTTTCTGTTTCATGAACCTGTTTCAGTCTCAGTTCAAGGATTGAGTCTATTAAAATGAATATACTGCCCAGACTTTTATACCTCTTTCAGACCCACCAATAAAGATTAATCAAAATCAATTCAATGAATGGAACAAGATGTTATCAAGGTATATTTGGCAGGGTATAAAGCCTAGAGTTCATCTCAAAACTTTGCAATTAGCAAAGGAAAAGGGGGGGATGGAGCCTACCTTCTCTTAGAGATTATTATTTTGCAGCACAGTTGAGAGCTGTGATATGTTGGTGCAACCCATCATATGACGCTCAATGGAAAAACATTGAGGAGCGGCTACTTCCCATCCCCATACAAGCCATTTTGGCTGATAACAACCTGCAAAGGTACTTAAATACTATTGATAACCCATGGGTGAAATTGACTCTTAAAATATGGAAAACTACTATAAAAGAATATAATCTAGAGGGAGATATTGCAATTCTTAAATGGTGTGCATATGACTCGGATTTTACACCAAATAAATTGGATGCTAGATTTAAGGACTGGACAGCTAAAGGAATAACAGTTCTTTGCAACATAATGAAAGAAGGAACACTGTTCAGTTTTGAAATGCTTAAAGAGAAACACTTATTAGAAAAACAAGATTTTTTAAATCAGTATTTACAGATGTGACAATACGTTGGTAAGATGCTTGAAATGTAACCAAGGCAAGTACATACTTGATAGAGCTCTTTAGAAAAGCATATAATTCAGATAATGGTAGTAGAATCATTTCAAGGGGTTGTCAAATCTTAAAACACATTCGACTTCATACATTAAAACAAAATGGGAGAAGGAAGGAGGGATAATTATATCTGAAGAAGAATGGACAATAATGTGGAGGTATCAATGGAAGTGTACCAGTTCACAGAAATGGAGGGAGTTGGGATGGAAAAACTTGATATTTTATCACACCTTCTCAGAAATCCCATTATGATAGTAACCTCCGTGTTTGCTGGAGAAATTGTGGAAATCAAAATGCAAATCATTATCATATTTTTTGGGACTGCCCTGTTATCAAAAACTATTGGAGGAGGATACACAATGCCCTACAAGACATCGTTAAATGTGAAATACCCTTAGAGAGTAAGACCATATATTTTGGATATATACCTCAAGAATGGTTGAAAAGAGATAAATATTTAATGAATATACTGTTGGTGGCTGGTAAAAAGACCCTTACTAGGAAATGGTCATCACAGGAGAGCCCGACTTTAAATACGTGGATGGAAATTACAATGGACATTTACAAAATGGAGAAGCTAACAGCATCTGTTAATCATAAGCTGGAACAATTTGATTCATACTGGGAAAAATGGTTTAACTACATAATGCCTCATAGGCCTGATTTTATTCTCACAAATCAATGAATGTTGTAAAAAAAAATCACTCCCTACTTGTACATAGTTTTTTCCTTTTGCTTGTTTTTTCTTTCCACTCTTTTCTATAAGTGTATACCTCAGATAAATACTTTGTGGAGATTTGTGATATATATGATAATATATATATGTACAATGTCTGAAATACATCTTATGGAAATGTTTGTTTGATGATGAACTTTAATAAAAAATAAATTACAAAAAAAGAGTATGGAAATACCTCCCTGACCTTGTACATCAAGTGATTTGGATTTATAATAATGTTGTGATGACACCTGTCATTTGTATGTGAGCCGCTGTGACACAATGCCACTGTAGCACAAGACAACTGAAAGGGTGGAGTCAATATCGTGTCTTTCACTGAAAATGAACATCCCATGTTCACACATTCAGTTTTTCAATATCTTTCCCATCTCTATTTCACTGTCTTACTAACACTCTGTGGCCACAACCACAGACTCGACAGCGCATCAGATACAACAATTGCACTTTTGAATATGCAGGTGTCAGCTAATTATTATGTCATTGTGATAGTATTTAACTCCATTCATTCTGACGTAGTATTGTCAAGACTTGGACATAGCTACGCTTTGTAAACTGCATTTGGCCTTGCCTGAGAAATTGGACTGTCGAGTCAGCTAACTCTGAAGATTAGCGGGATTCGTTTTATTCTTAGTTGTCCTTGTCAGCCGCGGTGTAGGATTCATTCACCATTTGAGAGTTTTAGTCAATGGCCCTGTTTGGCCTTGTGTTTATTGTTTTCTTTTCCCTTTAACATTGTTCGCATTAAAGTCTGTGAAATATCGACCCGCTTCAGTGTCTCTCGCTCCGCACTTGGGCCTTGTCCGAACCTGGTGACAGAGTCAAAGAACTGGCTGCTTTAGAAAGAGAATGTTATTTGGAATATGTATTCAAACAGCAATAAATGTGGACTGTTTTACCCATCTGTACTGAATGTTCCTTTCCTAACGAATGATTACCTGTATTTGTTACATGTACATCGAAACATACGTCATTTGCAGCAACAACCTACATGGCCTGAAGATGTGCTGGGGCAGCTCGCAAGTGTTGGCATGATTCTGTTGCCAGCGTAGCAGACCCACAACCCACTAACCCTAATCTGTGTGTCGTTAGAATGGGGGAAGAAAATATAACACAGAAACCCATGCATTCATGGAAAGAACCTGTCCTTCCCAACAGTGGCAGGAGTTGAACCCTAATTGTTGGCAATTGTGCTACCATGCTGCCCTGCACACTGTACTAACTCGGCTCTGGTTAACAATGTCTGAATGTCTGCAATCTACACATGGCTACAGACCAGGCAACTGTCAGCTATTTCATGATGACGGCTATGTGATAATTCTCCCAATATACATTACAGAAATACTGTCAAATAAATTACCTTTAATCAAAGAGGAAACATTGGGAGCATTGAACATTTGAAGTCAAATGGTTTGATTTCAAAGAATCCTTGAGTGAGATTGTGAGGTAGTGAGGTGGTGAGGAGTAAAGGGTTAAGGAGGGACTTTCAAGCATCGGTGCGGAGTCAGCTGAAGGCAGAGGCTAATACTTTTATTGAATGGGATTACAATTGCCTTCAAAACTTACCACCAAATGACTGGACAAGAAAGTTTACTGCCTGGATGATCCCTTTCTGACCCTGAGTTAAGGTGAGGAGCATTTCAATGCAAGAAGAATTGTAGGAAAGGCAGATAATAGTGCTGAAGATGAGGTAGCTGGTTTACAAACAGAGGCAATGTGTAGTGCGGGGGGGCTGTCGATAGGCAAAATTGCAGTCAACAGTAAGAGTTGCAATGTAAAAGGAGGACAAAATCAAAAAGGATGAATATAGGACTGAAGGTGTTGTATGTAAGTGTGTGTAGTATATAGAATAAGGTCGATGAACTTGCAGCACATTTGCAGATTGGCATGTATGACATTGTAGGCATCACTGAATCATGGCTGAAAGAAGATTTTCGCTGGGAGCTTCATTTCCAAGGATACACATTGTATTGAAAGGACAGGCTGGAAGGCAGAGGGGGTGATGTTGCTATGTTGGTAAAAAAAATTGAAATTGAATCATTAGAGGTGACATTGCATTAGAAAGTGTTGAATCATTGTGGATAGAGCTAAGGAACTGCAAGGATAAAAAGAAGCTGATAGGAGTGTATACAAACCCTCTCCCAACCTGCCCACAAACAGTAAGGATATGGCCTACAAATTACAGTAGGAGATAGAACATGCATGCCAAAAATGCAATGTTATAATAGTCAGTTTGGGACTTTATAAAGCACTGTTGAGGCCTCACTTGGAGTATTGTGAGCAGCTTTGGGTCCGTTATCTTAGAAAGGATGTGCTGGAACTGGAGAGGGTTCAAAGGAGGTTCACAAAAATGATTCCAGGATTGAATGGTTTGTCATTTGAAGAGTGTTTGATGGCTCTGGACCTGTATTCACTAGAGTTTAGAAGAATGACGAGTGAACACATTAAAACCTATTGAATGTTGAAAGGCCTTGATAGAGTGGATGTGGAGAGGATGTTTCCTATGGTGTGAGAGTCTAAGACCAGAGGACACAGCCTCAGAATAGAGGGGTGTCATCTTAGAATGGAAATGAGGAGGAATTTCTTTAGCCAGAGAGTGGTGAATCTGTAGAATTGTTTACCACAGGCAGCTGTGGAGGCCAAGTCTTTATGTATATTTAAGATAATTTGATAGATTCTTGATTGGTCAGGGCATGAAGGGATGTGGGGAGAATGCGTCCAAGAGAAAAATTGGATCTACCATGATGAAATGACTTGGCAGTCTTGATGGGCCAAATGGCCTAATTCGGAGAGGGGGGGAGAGGGGGGGAGAGGGAGGGAGAGGGGGGGAGAGGGGGGAGAGGGGGGGGGAGAACAAAATGGCTACTAGCATAGAGCAGCTGTTTTATACCACAGAGATAAGAAGCATACCATTCAAATCTATAGATAAGAGATAAGAATTAACCAATTAGGAAGTTATTATTCAAAACTGAAGCACCAAGTTAACCAATGAAAAAACACATTCACTGAATACAGAAGAAAGAAACTTCCAGAGCTTTCCAGAATTATATTTTGACTAGCCACTAGAGGCATATTAAACTGTTAAAAGTATGTAATAACTACTTACAGAAACAGATAGGTACACTGCAAAGAAAATAACAACTAAACAGTCTAATAATTAAACAGTCAGATCCAACAATTCCCCCTTCAATTCTAAATCACATGTTTAGAATCATTACATCTGAAAATTCAGAAACAGAAAAACTACTGGTATCTACATTGTGTAAAATAATCAAGGAACTATACAAGTTATTAAACATCAAAGGTATCTATTCTTCAAGGTATTCATAAGATTATGCCATGATTCAGCAGATTAGTAGATACACTTATGCAGGTTTGAACTGTTCTATGAATGATTAGCTTTAAACAAGGAAATTATGTAAATAATAAAGCATATTAATATGAATAACATGACTTGGAATGTTGAGTAACCCCAGCTTAAGTGAATCCAGTCTATGAAATCCCAAACATCAGAATGATGTAGTTTGGCTGTTTCTTTACAAATATGATCAGCCAAATCAGTTATGCCTTCAGGCTCATCAGGTATGCAAGTACAACATTCCTTACTGGCAACCACGCATGTTCCCCTTTTAAATGTTAAGAAAAGATCTAATGCATATGATTTTGAAGAACCATCTTATGTATGACAACCACTTTTGCTGTTTCTTTTCCCAAGGCTTCAACAGTGTCATTGCTTGCTGTAAACATGACTCTACACTTGACCTTTCATCCGAGAAGTTTTAATAGCAAAACAAAAAAAGTGAGTTGCAAACAACTACCTATGCAATGGACTCCAAATGAATCAAATCTTTAAACCATTTCCCACAAAACTCTAGTGCAAATGGTTAGAAAACAACAACAGATGAAGAGACAAAGCTTTCAGCATTTGGCCAGAATAAGTCTAACCCACAAATCTCACAGAAACCAACTGTTACCAAAGGCTGATCATTAACTTTGGTTTTATGAAACTATTAGATGTGAAATACACTCAGCAGTCACTTTATTACGTACCTCCTGTATCTAGTTTGTGGGCACTAGGTATATAAAGCTGGTCACTGATTTTATAGTTGTGTTTGTGGCTGTTGACACTGAGTGCAAACATTAAGTATTATTAACTTCTATGGAAATTAATAAAATTCCATGAAATCAACATAATTTGCCCTTTTTTTACCTCTCCTGATTTCCCTGAAGCCTTTTATCTGATTCTCTCAGATGGTCCCATTCACTCCTAATCTTTGAGATTCAGGGGAAATAAAACAAATGCATATAGGGCGCGCACACACACAACACGCAAACTCCACACAGACAGCACCAAGGTCATAATCAAATTGGAATTCTTCCATCTGTGAGGCAACATTAAATATTGCTGCACAACACACACAATGTTCTGGAGGAACTCAGCTGGTCAGGCAGCATCTATGGAGGGGAAAAGCAGTTGACGTTTTGGGACTGAAACCCTTTGTCAGGACTGGAAAGGAAGGGGGCAGGAGCCTGAATAAGGTGGGGGGTGGGGAAGGGGAAAGTACAAGCTGATAAGGGGGAATGGTGAATAGGTGGATGGGGTGGGGTTAAGGAAGTAAAAATCTTGGAGACAATATGTGAAAGAGGTAAAGGGCTGTAGGACTTTCATAGGAGAGGACAGTGGACCATGGAAGAAGGGAAGGAGGGAACTGGAGGTGGTGATGGGTAGGTGAGGAGAAGAGAAGGGGTGAGGAGTAACCAGAATGGAAATGGAAAAAGAGAAGAGGGAGAGAAATTAGCTCAAGTTGGAGAAATTGAAGTTCATGCCATCAGGTTGGAGGCTAGCCAGATGGAATATAAGTTGTTGTTCCTTTAACCTGAGTGTCTCATGGGGGGCATTGAGACTGGACCCAAATGCAGGACACAGACACTGAAATACTAGGGACAAGGCGGGACAAAACTAAAGGACGGGACAGGCTGCAGTTTGTGGCATTCGTGGGGTTCTTGGAGGCTTAGGTATAGTGAGGCTAGAGACTTGGAGTCTTGGGTTGCTCAAGGCTAGAGTCTTGGGTTGCTCAAGGCTAGAGTCTTGGGTTGCTCAAGGCTAGAGTCTTGGGTTGCTCAAGGCTAGAGTCTTGGGTTGCTCAAGGCTAGAGTCTTGGGTTGCTCAAGGTTAGAGTCTTGGGTTGCTCAAGGCTAGAGTCTTGGGTTGCTCAAGGCTAGAGTCTTGGGTTGCACAAGGCTTGAGTCTTGGGTTGCACAAGGCTTGAGTCTTGGGTTCTTGGAACTAGCCTCCTGGGCAGGGCACAGGACACAACCTGATAGAGGCTAGGAACAGGGAGGGACAGTACCAACCGCAGGGTAACGGCAAACAGCCTGGCTTACCCAACAGAGGCGAGTAACAGAACCAACCACAGGATAACAGCAATCAGCCTGGCTTACCTGATGGAGGCAAGGGACAGGACGCGAGCTCAGTCTGGGGTGGCTTCAAGACTGAAGGCAGCCAGTAGCCTTAACAGGCCATAGAACATCCAAATCCATAACTCACTGAAAGAGCTCACCTTCCATTGACAGGACTGGGACCAGACGACCCCCCCCCCCCAACTACACTCAACAACCCAGCCAACAAGATGAGCATCAGGTGCAAAGGACCCGGAGTCCGGAGTACGTGGACTGGAACGTGAACCGGAATGCAGACTTCGGACCAGACCATGACAGAGCGTGGCCTCATCATTGGCAGAAGAGGTCACAGACTGACATGTCGGAATGGAAAGTAAATTAAAATGGGTGGCCACTGGGAGATCCTGCCTTTTGCAGCAGACAGAGCAAAGCAGTCCCTCAGTCTACATTGTGTCTCACTCACAGGTGATGTGCTGCCTCATCCCAAATGACTATTTGGGGTACTGAATGGTAGTGAGGGAGGAGGTATAGGAGCAGGTGTTATAGTTGTCACACTTGCAGGGATAAGTGCCAGGAAGGAGATCAGTGGGGAGGGATGAGTGGACAAGGGAGTCGCGTAGAGTGTGATCCCTGCAGAAAGTGGAGGGCGGGAAGGACGGAAGGATGTGCCTCATGGTAGGATCATGTTGGAGAGGGTGGAGATTGCAGAGAATGATGTTGTAGATACGGAGGCTTGTGGGGTGGTTGTCATGGTCCGGTCCATGAAGTCCGTGTTCCAGTTCACGGTCCAGTCCGTGGACTCTGGACCTTCCGGCTGTCCCTTGTTTCAATTGGGCTTAATCACAGGCACCTGATGCTCATCTTGAGGCTGGGAATATAAGTGGCCCTGGGTTCACACATAGGTGCTGGTTTGTCTTGTCAGTATCTTGTCTCTGTGGGGTAAGTCAGGCTGTCACCCTGAAGCTGGGCTGTTCCCTTCTTCTTTCTATAGTCCTTGGCTGGAGCCTTGCCTATTCTTGCTGTCAAGTTCTACTACTGGAGCAAGACCAGAGCCTTGCTGTATCTAGATAAGGAGCTGTCTTTCATTGTTTGGAACTGTCTCATTGTGTTCTCACCTTTGTGAGGTAGGTCTGGCTATTTGCTACTACCTTGTGTTGGGAACTGTCTCATTGTGTTCAGGTTTCTGTGTATGAGTCCTGGCCCTATGTCCTGTTCCCAAGGAGGGATCTTGGCTCTGTGGTCTGTGTTCCTGTCTCCCAAGTCTGAATCTGAGCTTCATGTCCTCTAGCCCAGAAGTCCTGCATCCTGCCCCCATGTCCAGTCCTGTTGCTCTGCTACATCTTGTCCTTGCCCAGACCTGGAGTCTGAGCCTGAGTTAAGACCCAGGTTCTGGATCCCTGTCCGGTCTCTGGCTCAGTTCTTTTCCAGGTTCCTAGTTCCTTGTCCAAGTCCTGCTTTCCTAGACTTGTCCTAGCCCAGGTCCTGTAACCTAGTCTCACCCAGGGCCTGTGTCTTGTCCAGTGTTATTTCTCCCCCCCCCCCCACTTCTCTTGCTTTCTTGACACATCTGGTCCTGTCCCTAGTACTTCAGTGTCTGTGTCTTGCATTGGGGTCCATTCCCAATGCCCCTCATTATGACAGAACAAACTGGCCATACAGCAATGCAGACACTATTGTCTAACACTCATCATCCTGGGTTCCTTCCTGATTGAATACCCCCCACCCACCCACCCAGGTGGTCCTGAGTCCTGGAGAGCCTGTTAGGTTGCCTGGAGTCTCTCATTGAGGGGGGGGGGGGGGTAACTGTCATGGTCCAGTCTGTGGACTCCAGACTCTGGGTCTTCCGGCTATCCCTTGTTTCAATTGGGCTTAATCAAAGGCACCTGATTCTCATCTTGGGTCTGGGAATATAAGTAGCACTGGGTTCGCATGTAGGTGCTGGTTTGTCTAGTCAGTATCTTGTCCTTGTCTCTGTGGGGTAAGTCGGGCCATCTTTGCTGTTACCCTGAGGCTGGACTGTTCCCTTTCTTTCTGTAGCCCTTGGCTGGAGCCTTGCCTGCTACCTTTTGCCTGGGTCCTCTCCTGCGTCCTTGCCTATTCTTGCTGTCAAGTTCTACAGCCGAAGCAAGACAGGAGCCTTGCTGTGTCCAGATAAGGAACCGTCTTTCATGTTTGGAACTACCTTTGTGTCCTCACCCTCACTAGGTAGGTCTGGCTGCTGGCTGCTACCTTGTTGAGAACTGTCTCGTCGTGTTCAGCTTTCTGTGTACGAGTCCTGGCCCTACGTCCTGTTCCCAAAGAGGGATCTGTGTTCTGTGTTCCAGTCTCCCAAGTCAGTCTGAGCTTCATATCCTCTTCCAGCCCAGAAGTCCTGCGTCCTGCCCCACGTCCACTCCTGTTGCCTTGCCATGTCTTGTCCTCGCCTAGATCCGGAGCGGATAACACAAAGGTTGGGAGTGTTGTGGGTAGTCTGGAGGGTTGTGGTTGTCAGCGGGACAGTGATAGGATGCAGAACTGGGCTGAGAAGTGACAGATGGAGTTCAACCGAAGTAAGTGTGAAGTGGTTTATTTCAGTAGGCCAAATTTGAAAACAGAATCTAATATTAATGGTAAGACTCCTGGCAGTGTGGAGGATCAGTGAAGTCTTGGGGTCTGTGTCCATCGGACGCTCAAAGCTGCTGTTAAGAAGGCATATGGTGTGTTGGCATTCATCAACCTCGGGATTGAGTTCAAGAGCCGTGAGGTAATGATACAGCTATATTAGGCTTTGGTTAGACCCCACTTGGAGTACTGTGTTCAGTTCTGGTCACCTCACTACAGGAAGGATGAGGATACTATAGAAAGAGTGCAGAGGAGATCTATAAGGATGTTGCCTGGATTGCAGAGCGTGATTTATCAGAATAGGTTGAGTGAACTTGGCCTTTTCTCCTTGGAGCGACAGAGGATGAGAGGTGACCTGATAGAGGAGTATAAGCTGATGAGAGGCATTGATCATGTGGATAGTCAAAGGCTTTTTCCCAGGGCTGAAATGGCTAACACAAGGGGCATAGTTTTAAGGTGCTTGGATATAGGTACAGGGGGGATGTCAGGGGTACGTATTTCACACAGAGTGGTGGGTGCATGGAATGCTCTGCCAGCGATGGTGGCAGAGGCAGATACAATAGGGTCTTTTAAGAGACTCTCTGATAGGTACATGGAGCTTAGAAAAATAGAGGTCTATGCGGTAGGGAAATTCTAGGCAATTTCTCATGTATGTTACATGGTCAGCACAACATTGTGGACTGAAGGGCCTGTAGTGTACTGTAGATTTCTATGTTTTATGTAATACTGAGGCTTTATAACCGCATTGGTCAGTCAGTCTTTGCAGTAGTGTGAACAGTTTTGGGCCGCTTATCTAAGAAAGGATGGGCTGGCGTTGGAGAGTTTTCAGAGACAAGAATGATCACAGGAATGAAGCAGTTAACATGTGAGGAGCTTTCGGTGGCCCTGGACCTGTACATATTGCAGCTGAGAAGGATGGTGGGGGGGGGGGGGGGTCTCATTGAGACCTATCAAATATTGAAAGGCCTAGATAGTGCACATGGAGAGGACGTTTCATATAGTGGGTGAGTCTAAGACCAGAGGGCACAGCCTCAGAATACCAGAGATTGTGAACCTTTGGACTGGTCAGATTTCTTAATAGATATTAATAATTATTATTATTTATAACATTATTATTATATTATAAATAACATTATTATATAACCAATATTATTTTTATTTCCAGTGTTTTCTTTTGCACATTGTTGTTTGTCAGTCTTTATTTACTTTTAGTTTCTTTGTAAAATTCTATTATATTTTTTCCTGTAAATGCCTGCAAGAACATGAATCTCAAGTTAATATATACAGACTTTGATAATAAATTTACTTTGAACTTCAAACTTCCTTTCATTTCATATGCTTCAATCACCTGTGCTTCTCTAAGTCTTGCAAATTCCCTGAATTGAATTGACTGTATTTCTTACATCCTTCACATACAAGAGGAGTAAAAATCTCTTATGTCTGTCTAAATGTAACACAGATGCACTCAGATCAGCGTGAGTTAATCAGTCTGATGGCCTGGTGGAAGAAGCAGTCCAGGAGCTTGTTGATCCTGGCTTTTATGCTGCGGTACTGTATCCCGGATGGTAGCAGCTGGAATAGATTGTGATTGGGGTGACTTGCATCCCCAATGATCTTATGGGCCCTTTTTACACACCCAACTTTGTAAATGTCCTGGATCATGGAAAGTTCACAACTACAGATACGCTGGGCTATCCGCACCACTCTCTGCAGAGTCCTGCAATTGCAGGAAGTACAATTCCCATACCAGGCAGTGATGCAGCCAGTCAGGATGCTCTCAATTGTGCCCCTGTAGAAATTGTTGTATAAAATGTTTATTAAAAGTTCCTAAATACTAATAAAATAATACCCAATGATTCAGAAAGACTACTTATGCAATACCAGCAACGTCCCAAAAGAGCCAGATTGATGGAGGTTATTTTGTAGTGTGATCACTTGACCTGAATATGAGGGTTGTCTGTTTGTGGGTCTTTAAGTGGCTGCAGTGACTGACCTTGTCAAGAAATGTAGAGGAGGCTTGTCCCAAAAGCAGAGCCATGAAGACTATTCAGCAGTAAATGATATTTTACTAATAAACTGCAAAATAACAACCCACAAGGGGCTACAAAACTAGAGAGAACAGATAATTAACATGACAAACAACAAGGTAACCAAAGGCTAGGAGCAACTGGTTGAGGATGGCTTGTTCAATGGGTGAACAAAAGGCTGTGGATGAGAGTTGGGTTTAAATAGGCTGCAGGTGATGAGTTGCAAACGAATGGTAGGCGACTCCTATTGGAGACTGGAAGGTGCCTGCCTGTGCAGGCCTGAGAGTTCTGGGATGCTTGAATGGATTCCTTCAAAGGAGGACGCCTGTGTGTGACTTTGTATAACGTGGAGAGGTTGATGCACAGGAAGCTACCACATGGTCCTTGACAGATCAGGGTCAGCGTCCAGTGGCATGGAATTCAAGACAAGTGGGGACCCTGCACTGCCATTGTGATGTGTAATCATCTTCTGCCAGCTCCACTGCTGAGGTCTTGGTTCGATTGCTATTTATCTGGAACCTCCCTCTTGATCTTATTGCCACAACTGAACTTACCAGGCGCTAAACACCAGATGACATTGCTGTAGGGATGGCAGGAACTCACAAGCGTCTCTGCCATGAAGATGATCCTAGGAGGAGAAAGCTTTATTCTTCAAATACACAAAGAGAGACCTCAGGAGAAAGTTCCTATTGAGGTCTGTAAAGGAATGCCAAGCAGGTTTTGACCATTTGAATCAATAAGTGAGAAGAAACACTCCAAAGTTGCTACAGGTATTAGAGTATAGTAAGTGAAACAAAAAAATAGAAACACAGAGACAGATAAAACGCTCGGTTTAAAACAAGGTGTAAAACAATTGATAAAAGAACAAGTTCCATACCTTTCTACCAAGTGATGCAAAGGATTAACAAAATAACAAGTCTAAAACAGAGTACAGGATAATTGATATGATAGCAAATCTCAAAACCTTCTGCTTTTCAAGGACTCCAATTTAAATATCCTTTGCACTCATTGCAATTCCAGTCCGAGAACAGAAGTCCAATCAGCTAGATCATTGCTCATATTTACTGTATATTACTGTTTGTTTTTTAATCTCCATATACAGTCATCTACTATTCTAAAACAATTTCTTAATGATAGATGAGGAGGATTTTACATTTCCATTGAATAAGTCTGACTTGTTTCTGAAAATCTTGTCAGTCAAAACTATGCAAACCAAGAAAGAAAACAAGTTCCTTAAGAGCTTGCTCCATATACTTCAAGACCTCATTGACCTCATGAATCAAGACCTTATGTTTTAATTTTCTTTCTAATAGGCTTGCTCATTATAAGTTCCATGAACAGAAAGCTCTATTCCAAGTAAAAAAGATCTGTTTTTAACCCTCTCATTACAAGGTCACAGAAAAATGAAAGGAAGAGGGAAAATGTCGGGAAAGGACCATGCAAATAGGTGTAGATCATATCTGAATTGTTTAGGCAGATAAAATACAGAGAGCAGACAGAGCAGCAAAGAGAGGAAGTACGCTTTGCTGTCTACGGCCATCAATGCGTGAAACTGAAGAGCTTTTCCTATCCATCTGAAATCCATAACCATCCAAAATCCTCTGGGTTATCTCCATTTCCTCATCTGTCAGCTGAGCTATCAGAGTCTTCTCCGGATCCTCCGCACCTTCTGCCAGCAGACATCTTTGCTCCAGGCACCACTTTTCATCAATTATTGTCACCTGGAGAACCAATTAGAGTCAAAGTGTTATAAAATTCTTACAGTCCAGGAAGCCTTTACTTGAAATTTTATTTCTTTACATGCTTAATGGAATTTAATTCTTACCAGATCTCGTTGTTTCGATATAATCTTTGCCTCAACACAGTGCGCCAACAGGATTAAAGTTTCAGGATCCATTTCTGAAAAGGAAGCAGAAATTAGAGGTGGCATGGTTGTGTGCTGGTTAGCATAACACTTTACAGCACCAGTGATTGGGGTTCAATTCCCTGCGCTGTCTGTAAGGGGTTGGTGAATTCCCATTGTGACTGCACGGGGCATCCACAAGACATAGGAGCTGAATTACACCATTCAGCCCATTAAGTCTGCTCCATCACGGCTGATTTATTATCTCTCTCAACACCCTTTTCCACCTTCTCCCCGCAACCTTTGACGGCCTTACTAATCAAATACCTATCAACCTCCATTTTAACTATACCCATGGACTGGCCTTCACAGCTGTCTGTGACAATTAATTCCACAGATTCTCCCCCCTCTGGCTGAATAAATTTCTCCTCATCTCTGTCCTAAGTGGATGTCCCTCTATTCTGAGGCTGTGCTCTCTGGTCCTAGACTCCCCCACTGTAGGAAACATCCTCTCCATATCCATTCTATCCAGACCTTTCAATGTTTGATAGGTTTCAATCAGATCCCCCCACCACCATTCTTCTAAACTCCAGCAAGTACAAGCTCCTCATACATTAAACCCATCAAACGCTCCTCATACATTAATCCTGTCATTTCCAGAATCTTTCTCACGAACCTCCTCTGGACCCCCTCCGATGCTAGAACATATTTTCTTAGATAATGAGCCCATAACTGCTCACAATATTTCAAGTACAACCTGACCAAGGCCTTATACAGCCTCAGCATTGCATTCTTGCTCTTATATTCTAGTCCTCTCAAAGTGATTGCTAACATTGCAATAGCTTTCTTTACCACTGATGCAAACTGCAAGTTAACTTTGAAGGAATCCTACACGAGGACTCCCAAGCCCCTTTGCACATCTGATTTTTGAGTTTTCTCCCCTTTTAGAAAATAGCCTACGCCTTTAATCCTTGCAACAAAGTGCATGACCATACACTTCCCTACACTAGATTCCATCTGCCACTTCTTTGCCCATTCTCACATCTGAATTAAGTCCTTCTAATGACTGCCTGCTTCCTAAACAATATCTGTCCCTCCACCTATCTTAATATCATCCACAAACTTGGACACAAAGTCATCAATTCCATCATCCAAATCATTGACACGTTACATGAAGAGAGAAGGTCCCAACACCAACCCCAGTGAAGCATTATTTCTCATCAGAACCCCTTTAGCCCCACTCTTTGCCTCCTCCCAGTCAGCCAATCTTCTGTCCAAGCTAGTACCTTTCCTGTAATACCATGGGCTCCTATCTTGTTAAGCAGCATCATGTGTAGCACCTTGTCAAACGCCTTCTGAAAATCCAAGTACACAACATCCACTGACTCTCCTTTGTCTATCCTGCCTGTTATTTCTTCAAAGGATCCCTACAGATTTATCAAGCAAGCTTTCCCCTAAAGGAAACCAATCTGACTTTGGCCTATTTTATCATGTGCCTCCAAGTAATCCAAAACCTCTTCTTTAATAATGAACAACATCTTCCAAACCACTGAAAACAGCTAACTGGCCCATAATTTTCTCTTTTTTTTGCCACCCTCCACTCTTAAAGCATGAAGTGACACTTCCAAGTTTTCCATTCTACCAGAACCATTCCAGAATGTAGGGATTCTTGAAAGATCATTACTGATGCCTCCACAATCTCTTCAAGTGTCATCCCTCTGGTCCAGTTGACATATTTACCTTCAGACATTTCAGTTTCCCAAGAACCTTCTTCTTACTAACAACTACACTCACTTTGCCCCTGACTCCCTCTAATTTCTGGCATATTGCTGATGCCTTCCGCAGTGAAGACTGATGCAATATACTCATTAAGTTCATCTGTCATTTCTTTGTCCCCCTCTAGCATCATTTTTCAGCATTTCAATATCCAGTCTGACCCCTCTTTTACTTTTTATGTATCTGAAAATTCTTTTGGTATCCTCTTTTATATTGTGGCAAGCATTTGGTTCATGACGACAGATGAGGAAGCTCATTTAGCTCAACAACCATTTTTATTGGATTAGATTGGATTCAACTTTGTTGTCATTGTGCCGAGTACAGAATCAAAGTCAATGAAATGCAGTTAGCATCTAACCAGAAATGCAAAGAATACTGTTACTTAAAAAATAACTGTGCATAAAAAATAAGTGCTACAGCACACAAATATAAATGTACTGAGACAGTACAATGTGGGTGCGATACTGCTTAGCGCTGAGGTTCAGCAGGGTCTCAGCCTCAGAAGAATCTCTTCCTGTGTCTGCTGGTGGGGAGCAGAGGCTCCTGTTGCGCCTAATGGATGGGAGGAGAGTAAAAAGTCCATGGTTAGGGTGAGATGCATCCTTGATAATGCTTTTCGCCCTGCCCAGGCAGCATTTATGGTAGATGTTCTCAATGGTGGGCAGTTGAGTGCTGATAATTCGCTGGGCAGTTTTCACCACACGCTGGAGAGCTTTGCGGTCCGATACGGGACAATTGCCATACCACACTGAGATGCAGTTGGTGAGTATGCTCTCAATGGTACAGCGGTAAAAGTCTGTCAGTGTCCTGGGACAGAAATGAGCTTTCTTGATGCTCCACAGGAAATAAAGGCGCTGTTGTGCCTTTTTGATCAGGTTGGTGGAATTCAGGGACCAGGTGAGATCCTTGGAAATGTGGACACCAGGAATTTGAAGCTTGATACACGCTCCACTACAGCTCCATTAATGTAGATGGGGACGTGAGTGTGGCTCCGAGCATGCCTGAAGTCCACAATGATCTCCTTGGTCTTCTGGGTGTTGAGGGCCAGGCTGTTGTCGGCACACCACGTGGCCAGATGCTGGACCTCATCCCTGTAGGCCGTCTCGTCATCCCCTCTGATCAGGCCAACCACCGTGGTGTCGTCTGCGAACTTGATTATGGAGTTAGAACCATGTACAGGAATGCAGTCATAGGTGAAAAGGGAGTACAGAAGAGGGCTCAGCACACAGCCTTGAGGCACGCCGGTGTTCAGGGTGAGAGTGGAGGAGGAGAGGTTGTCTAACTTAACAGATTGGGGTCTGTTAGTCAGAAAATCCAAGATCCATTTGCAGAGGGATGAGCTGATACCAAGCTGGCAAAGTTTGGCGATCAGCTTGGAGGGGATCACAGTACTGAATGCCGAACTAAAATCAATGAACAGCATTCTGACGCAAGAGTTGGGGATGTCCAGGTGGGTCAGGGCAGAGGGACGTGCCGTGGAGATGGCGTCCTCTGTTGACCTGTTGGTGCGATAGGCAAATTAATGGGGATCCAGGGTAGTGGGCAGACAGGATTTCAGATGTGATAGAACCAGTGTCTCAAAGCACTTTGCAATGATGGGGGTGAGTGCAATGGGACGGAGGTCATTCAGGCCCGTGGCAGTGGATTGCTTCAGCACTGGCACAATGGTGGCAATCTTGAAGCTTGTGGGGACAACTGCCCGGGCCAGGGACAGATTGAAAATTTTTGTGAAGACCCCGGCCAACTGCCCTGCACAGACTCTGAGCACATGGCCAGGTATTCCGTCCGGACCAGCTGCCTTCCGTTCATTCACCCTGCACAGGGTGGCGCAAACATCGGAGGTGGGAAGTGAGAGAGGCAGTTCACCAGGTGGGAGATTCACTTTGAGGGTGACCTCCTTGTCCTCTCGGTCAAAGCGAGCGTAGAAGTAATTGAGATCATCAGGGAGAGAAGCAGAGCTGGAAGGGGGCACAGTACTAGGTGGTCTGAAGTCTGTAATAATCTGTATGCCATGCCACATGTGCCGGGGGTCCAAGGAGTTGAAATGCTCCTCAATTCTCTGTTTGTCTGTGTGCTTGGCCTGAGAGATTCCCCTCCTCAGGTTGGCCCTGGCTGAGATCTGAAGGCTGAATCTCTGGCTTTGAACGAGGTGAACCTCTCTGTTCATCCATGGTTTCTGGTTGGGGAAAACTTTTATTTGTTTTTGTGATGTCACTCTATCTACACACTTGTTGATGTGCTCAAGGACAGAGTTGGTATATAAGTCAATAAGTCAAACACCAAACAAACAGGGTGTTATGACCCAGGGAGAGAACAGCTCAGTCTCATACAGACAGGAGAAGTGATTATCACACACACCGGATACAATCAGGGTGACCCCCAAACACACGCGAATAACTGTGTAACCCAAGCTAAAATGTAACAATAAATGAACTTGTACATACCACCATAATCTCTCAAAAGCATTTTAACACAAGAACAATAAATACCAGTGGTCATTAGAAATGCTGGGGCAGGTTATCAACGAACACCCGAGATTCACAATATGATCTCTCTTTATGGCTTTTCGTTTGCCTACTGTTGATTTTTAAAGGTTCACAATCCACTAACTTCCCACAGATTTTTTGCTATATAATATGCCCTCTCTTTTCCTGTTATCCTGTCTTTGACATCCCTTGCCTCATCCACCCTTTAGAATACAATTTCTTCTTTGGGATGCATCTTTCCAGTGCCTTCCAAATTTCCCCCAGAAACTCCAGCCATTGCAGTTCTGCCATCATCCCTGCTAGTGTCTCCTTCCATTCAACTCCCTCTCAAACTGCATGGTGAATCCTATCATATTATGATCACTGTCTCTTAAAGGTTCCGTTACTATAAGCTCCTTAATCAAATCTGCTTCTTTGCACAACACTGAATCCAGAATTGCCTTTCCCCTGGTGGGTTCAACCACAAGCTGCTCTAAAAAGCCATTCATAGACATTCAACAAATTCCCTCTCTAGGGATCCAGCACCAACCTGATTTTTGCTAACTACCTGCATATTGAAATTCACTGAGACTATCGCACCATTGCCTTTTTACATGTCTCTTCTATTTCTCATTGAAATTCATATCTCCAATCCTGTTCAGGGGCCTGCAAATGACTCCCATCAGGGACTTTTTAATCTTTCTTAACTCCACTCACAACGATTCTACATCTTCCATTCCTCTGTCACCTCATTCTAATGATTTGATTTCAACTTTTACCAATAGAGCCATCCACCTCAGTAAAAGTCTCATCGGTCGGGTTCTCAGCCTCCCGGATAGTCCTGTGTACGTCTAGCTCCAGTTCCAGTTCCTTGACTTTGTCAGTCCTGAGCTGAAGTTGGGTGTACTTCTTACAGATCTGGTCATTAGGGAGACCATTATCTACCCTACAATCCCACATTTTACAGGAAGAGCATTCCACTTTCCTCCGGGAGCTCTAGTTTGCTCCCATGTTTCAAACTTTTACAGGTTAGTTAGTTAATTGATCAAATGGGTGTAATTGGGTTGCGAATGCTCATTGGGGATGGAAGGGCCGGTAACTGTGTGGTATCTCTAAATTTAAAAAAAAAATTACAATTCAGACTGTCCTACAATGTGGTATCCCTCTCCTCTCAAGGAGAATTCCTCAAATTCAGGCCATTCTACCAACTCTTTTCTGCACCACAATGGTTTTCACTTAAAGTGTAATGACCAACATCAGAGGCAACTCTCGGATTAAAATTGAGCTGGTATTTATACAGATTTACCTTGAATTCCTTACACCAAAATTCACTCTTAATACTTCTACTTTCTGTGTCCAATATTAAATCTCGGATCCAATTTCAGGAACAGGAAGAGGACACAAATGCAAAGATTCACAATCATCCAAGCAAAGAAATCTCTTCTCATATGTCCTGAACGACTAATATTTTATCCAGAGACTGTCACCCTCATGCCAGGGAAAACAATGATCCGGCCAAACCCCAGAGGAATTTCCTCTATTTCAAAGAGATGCCCTCCCATTCCCCTAAACTCCAGAGTATAGACTCTGTCTCCTTAATCCTATGAACACATCATGAAATGGATGATATCCTGTCCTGGGTTTGCTCAACAGAGTGTGTAATATGCTCTGCCAATGAATCGTGTTGCAATTCACTCCAGGTCAGGTGCAGATCTCCTGGTACAATATGGAAATCCCTCTCTGACATTGCACACTGAGAGTTTTAGGTCTATAATAATGCTGTGACACAGCACCACTGCACCACAAGACAAATGAAACAGTGGAATCAGTAATCTGTCCGTAATTGGAAGAGACATCCCATATTTACACAGCCAATTTTCCAGTTTCCCTGCTATGTCCATTTTCCGGGCTTACTAACATTTGACGAGGGGATTCAAAGAGACAAGAGGTTCTGCAGATGCTGGAAATCCAGAGAAACACACACAAAATGTTGGAGGAACTCAGCAGGTCAGGAATGAATAGTTGACATTTCTGGCCAAGACCCTTCATCAGGAATCGGCCCCAATTAGGGATATGTATTCAAATACCAGGAAATGTCGACTATTTTACCAGTCTATATGGAATGATTGTTTCTGCGACACTGCACTCCCTCGCATCAGATATCAGATACTATGTACCCATGATACTCCTGCGAGTCAGTTTTTCATTGCACCTGTACAGACATGTACTTATGCATGTGACAATAAGCTTGACGTAGACATTTTTTTGGATATACCACAGGGTAAGAGGCTCTTCCAGGCCAATGAGCCTGCACAGCCCAGTTACACCCATGTGACCTCTGGTTATGGTACAAATCAATGCATAGGCAACTGTCAGCTATTTCACACTGCAACCATGTGCATTTCCATAGCACCTTAATAGCACCGATCCCCAAGATAATTTACAGGTATGCTGTCAAAATGTATTGACATTTAGACAATGAGGAAATATTGAGACAATTGAACATGTTCAGGGAAGAGTTAAAGGACACCGAGAACATAGACATCTGCAGCTCATTAACACGCCCTTCAACTTACCTTGTCTATGCTGACCTGATCCGCTGTACAGTTTAATCTGGCCATAACTGAACCATATCCCTCCATAAGACCATGAGACATCGGAGCTGATTAAGCTATTCAGATCCCCATCATTCTCACTCATTGCATCCTGTCAGTCGGTCAATCTTCTCTCTATGCTAGTATCTTTCCTGTAGTACCGTGGGCTCTTATCTTGCTAAGCAGCCTCATGTGCGGCACTTGTCAAAGACCTGCAAACCCCTCCCATTCAGATACCGATGCATACTTTCCTTAAAAGTTGCATTTGAACCCTCATCTACCACTTCCACTGGCAGTTCATTCCACACTTGCAACACTTGTCTTCAAAGGGTCCTCGAGGGAGATCAGTGAGGTAGTGAGGGGAGAGGTTTAAGGAGGGACTTTCAGAAATCAGTGCTGAGACTGCTGAAGGCAAAGGTTAATACTTTTGCTGAGTGTGATTAAATGACTTCAAAACTTACCACTGAGTGATTGGATGAGAAAGTTTACTGCCTGGATGATGCTGTTCTGATCCTGAGTTAAGGTGAGGGGCTGTCCAGGTGGATCAGCCTTCTTAATTCCCAACAGATCCAGCATCTTCTCCACACTGGCTCTGCTCCTTTCCTCCATCTGATCCAGCACTTGAAGATCAGGTTGCAGACCTTCATGCATCTGCTCCAGCTGGAAACATGTGGCAAGGTCAGGACAAAGGAATAATTTCCAAGTGTTCTATTGATTACAGAAATGGAATTCATGCTAAGCAGTACAACATTTTCTCTTTTCTGATCTACACTCAGTGGCCATTTTATCAGGTACACCTGTACGTCAATGCAGATATCTAAACAGCCAAACATGTGGCAGCAACTCAATGCATGCAGACATGGTCAAGCAATTCAGTTGTTGTTCAGACCAGACGTCAGAATGGGGAAGAAATGTGATCTAAGCAACTTTGTCCATGGAATGATTGTTGGTGTCACACAAGGTAATTTGAATATCTCAGAGATTCTGCATACACAACACGTCAAACCTTGACATGGATGGGCTACAGCAGCAGAAGACACGAACATACACTCAGTGGCCATTGTGTTACGTAGTGGAGGTATCTAATAAAGTAGCCACTTAGTGTACAATGCAGGGATCTAGTATATTCTTCTGAGCTGTTCTGTGGCTAAAAATGAACACAAATTCCCATTCTGCATCAATGAAGTATTCCACCCTCACCATAGCTGTTCTTGTTAATACATCTGCTCTCTGCTAACGGCAAGAGGTCTATGTGATATTCATTTGGCCTTTTCATTTGTATGTGAGACAATCTGACACCGTTATTACCCACAGACCTTGTGCTGAGCAATAGAATGTTTTCCTTCTTCTGAGCTGTTAACAGCAAGGGGTCTCTGTGATATAAATTTGGCTTTAACTTTAAACAAACAACAAAAATTATCTCCTGTAATTTTGCTATAAGACCGGATCAGGTGGATGGAAGTTGATATTACGAGCCTTCTTCTGAAATTAACTTAGAAGATGACACATACTCACTGGCAACACACTCAAAATGCCAGAGGAATTCAGCAGACCAGGCAGCAGCTAAAGTTTCTCCAGCATTTTGTGTGTCGCTTGGATTTCCAGCATCTGCTGGCCAATTTAATAGGTACACCTGTACACCGGCTTGTTAGTGCAAATATCTAATCAGCCTATCATGTGGCAGCAACTCAATGCATTGAAGTGGCTCAGTGATCAAGAGGTTCAGTTGTTCAGACCGAACATCAGAATTGGAAAGAAATGTGATCTCAGTGAAACTGACAGGGGAATGATTGTTGGTGCCAGATGGGGTGGTTTGAGTACCTGAGAAACTGCTGATCTCCTGGGATTTTCATGCACAACAGTCTCAAGAGTTTACAGAAAACAGTGTGAGAAACAACAAAAACATCCAGTGAGCAGCAGTTCTGTGCGCAAAATGCCTTTTTAATGACAGAGGACAAAGGAGAATGACCAGGCTAGTTGAAGCTGACAGGAAGGCAACAGTAACTCAAATAACTATGTGTTACACTTTATGAGACAGCTAGTAAAATGGAGGGTCCAGGGAGGGGTAGCCCCTCTGGTGAAGGAGCTGGTTGTGTCCAGTCCAGGGCAGCTCGCTCACCTTTGCTCCCACCAGACACTCAGCTATCACCTATGGTTCCAAGTAGCTGTTTGCATGTGACTGTGGCCACACCCCGGTACACCGCTTCAACGGACGGGCTTTCCTTTCATTGTTGGACACACTGGACAACCACCAATAAAATTGTCACTGGGTGTACATGCAGTACGCCTCGCTCTCCATGCACCCGATGAATGCAAAGGAACGGAAGAGACCAGTACAGTCATAGGAGTTACCAGTCAATGTTGAACTCAACATAGCTCTAGATATTTCCTCTGGATTTACCCCTGAAGCCTTTCCCATGCTTTGCTTTGCTTTCCTCCTATTTCTCCACTCCTTATATTTTTAAGAACCATTAAACAACGTTCCCTAGAAAATTATCTAATGTTGCAATTAATTCCAAGGTTTTGAAAGCCTGCCATAATGCACAGCCTGGACAATAGTGCTGCAATCCTATCCAGGATAAATTTCATGCAACTCCTTGTTTAAGATGAGATGCCAAAACACTGTGGCTGCCACCTTGGGTGCTAGTTTAGAAATAACAATCTCAGGACTATTAAAACAAGAACTTCACTCCATCTTCAAAGTTCCTTTCCCCGGCAGTTAATCGGATCAACCATTCTAATTACCACCAACTCCCCCCCCACCCCCCCCCACCGCATCACTGCACAGTAAATAGTTCAAATCCCGTTTTGTAATGCTGTTTACATTGTAAATGCATGCTGGTATTTATGCACATTTTATTCCACATCTATGCTTATATATTTGGTATAAAAATTATTTATCTTTATTCTTTATAATTGTCAAACATTGCTGTTTTATGTTGCATGTCACAGCCTGACCAACACACCGCAGCACATTCCTAATACATGTAAATGTGTATGGTGAATAAATTTCATCCTAACTCTTGATAAGCATAAAAATGTTTTGAGAAATAGTCTTGAAGTGTAACCTCACTCACATTTGAGGATCTGTAGTGTCTTAAGAGATGTTGGTGTTGGTTTTAATGTCAATCAACAGTGCAGAGATTCAGTAAAGGTTTAAGACCACATCCTGCACAGTTTCAATGCACGAAGCCAAGATCCCTTGCAATGTAGAGAGAAGGTGTTTGGTACAAACCATTGCATCAAGAACTGGGAGATTTTCACTGCTGCTGAGAGTTTCGAGGACCACCTTGAGGAACAGCAGTCTCTGCTCTGCAGACAGCTTTGTCAGCCCATCGACCGAAGAAGCAATCGTGCCTTTCTTGTCTGTTTCAGCTGTCACTGGTGAAACAAGATCATAACTGAGATTGAAAAGGCAGAATCTTTAATACAATTTTAAGCACTTTATTTTTTTTTGCTAGTAATTTAATCCAAAAATCTAATATTCAGAGCAAAAGGAAAGATAAATAATGTTCTGAGATGTTTCATCGATCGGAGAATCGTACAGCACTGAAACAAACCTGTTGGGCTCAGCCCATCTATGACAACTGTAACACTTATCTACACTAACTCTACTTGCCTACATCAGAACCGAATCTCTCAAAATTCAAGATTCAGGATTGTTTATTGTCATTCTTCAGTACACGAGTGTAAAGGAAAATGAAATGATTGTTACTCCAGATCTGATGCAGCATAAAAAACACACAGTAAGCAATAAAACACAATAAATAAAAATATAAAATCAATCCTATAAAACACAATGTACAACTGCTGAGTGTGGATCTATATACATGAGATTTGATTGTATCAGTACATGAACTGATTGTATGAACTGACTGTGATGCCAGTTGCAGGAGTATCTGAACAAAAGGTGAAATGAAAGGAAATGATAAATTGGTTGTTGTAGATGTAGTAGTGGTGTTGGGGGCTGGGCTGCTGTGGGTTACTGGTTGGAGCTGTTGATCAGCCTTACAGCTTGGGGAAAGTAACGATTTTTGAGTCTGGTTGTCCTTGTGTAAATGCTACGAGGCCTCTTCCCTAATGGGAGTGGGACAAACAGTCCAAGAGCAGCATGGATGGGATCCTTTATGATATCGCTGGACTTTTTCTGGCAATCCTTTCTGTATATCTGTCCTTCATGGCGGGCAGGCTGCTGCTGGTGATGCGATGGACAGTTTTAACTACCCATTGTGGAGCCCTCTTGTCTGCTGCAGTGCAGTTTCCATGCCAAACAGTGATGCAGCTTGTTGAGATGCTCTCCACTACGTAACATGTAGAAGTTCCTGAGAACTGATGCACATAGTCCATCTTTCTTCAGCCTTCTCAGAAAATAGAGGTGTTGGTGAGCTTTGTTTACTGTGGAACTAAGCCTTTACAATCTAAATACCTGTCCCAATATCTTTGAAACTTGGCAGCAGTGTCTGACTCTTTCATTTACTCCGTGGCAAGGCGCAGCTCAAACGCCATCTATAAATTTGCAGATAAACAACTATTGTTGGCAGAACTTCAGATGGTGATGAGGGGTTATACAGGAATGAGATAGGTCAGCTGGTTGAGTGGTGTCACAACATTTGCACTCAATGTCAGAAAGACCAAGGAATGGATTGTGGACTTCAGGAAGGGGAAGTCGAGGGAACACACACCAGCCCTCATTGAGGGATCAGAAGTGGAAAGGGTGAGCAGTTTCAAGTTCCTGGGTGTCAATGTATGTGAAGATCTATATTTGGGCTCAACATATTGATGCAATTACAAAGAAGAAATGACAGCAGTTATATTTCATTAGGAGTTTGAGGAGATTTTATAGGTTATGAAAGTCTCCAGCAAATTTCTACAGATGTACCATGGACAGCATTCTAACTGGTTGCATCACTGTCTGCTCTGGAGGGGCCACTGCATGGAATCAGAAAAAACTACAGAGGTTGCAAACTCAGGCAACTCTATCATGGGCACTAGCCTCCCCTGTATCCAGGACATCTTCAAAAGGCAATGCTACAAAAACTTACCCCACACATCTCCTTTGAACTTTCCCCTCTCATCTTAAATAAATGCCTTCCAAAAGTTGACATTTCAACCCTGGGAAAAAGATACTAGCTGTCTACTCTATCAGTGTCTCTCATAATTTTATAAACAGTTATCAAGTCTCCCCTCTGCCCGTACCACTCCAGTGAAAACAACTGAAGTTTCTTCAACCTTCCATGCTCTCTAATCCTGTAGACCTCTTCTGAACCCTCTCCACATCCTTCCTATAATGGAGTGACCAAGATTGATGCAGCCTCACCAGGGTTTTATAAAGGGGCAAAATAACTTCCTGACTTTTAAACTCAATCCCTGACTAAAGGCAAACATGATATATGCCTCCTTCACCACTTTGTCAACTTCTGAGGCCATTTTCAGAGAGCTAAAGACTTGGACCCCAAAGATCGCACTATACATCGATGCTATTAAGGGTCCTGCCACTAACTGTTTACTTCCCTTTGATTTTTGATCTCCCAAAGTGCAGAACCTCACACTTGCCTGGACTAAACTCCATCTGCCATTTCTCCACTCATATTTACAGCTGACCTATATCCTACTGTATCTTCTGACAATCTTCAGCACCAGCCCCAACTACACCAATCTTTTAAAAGGTAAAACAAACACAACATCTAGCTGTAATTAGCACCACCCTGCTTCACTCCACTGCAATATGCAGGACATATCCCCAATCATCTAATCTAGTTCTCTCCTAAATTAAGGGAATAGGATCACATGGAGATTTTTGGGAATGCCAATAACTGCTTTCCAGGATGCACAAAACATGGGAGCCCTGAGGTATCAATCTGACACACTGAGAAGTTTTGGGTGTCACCAAACTTAAAGTGTGAAAGACAGATACAAAGTGAAATGCAGATACACTTAGAGTCATAATGCATGGAAACAGGCCCTTTGGCCCAACTAATGCATGCTGACCAGGATTACCAGCAATGGAAGTCCCACCTGCCCTCCTTTGACACCCCTTCCAATCAAGAACCTATCAACCTCCGTTTCAAATATACCCAATGACAGCATCCACAGCCATTTGTGGAGCCAAAATAGAGTTAACATGCCTCAGACAAGCAGGCTTGTTAATTCTCAAATTCTTAATGCAAGTAGGCTTTTTCCATTGAGGTTGGGTGAGACAGGAACTAGAGGTCATGGGTCAAGGGTGAAAGGTGAAATATTTTAAGGGAACACGAGAGGGAATTTCTTCACTCAGAGGGTGGTGACAGTGTGGAATGAGCTGCCAGCGCAAGTGGCGGATGTGGGATGGATTTGAGCATTTAGGAGAAATTCTGATTAGTACATCAATGGGAG
This sequence comes from Hypanus sabinus, assembly GCF_030144855.1. Classification (NCBI taxonomy): domain Eukaryota; kingdom Metazoa; phylum Chordata; class Chondrichthyes; order Myliobatiformes; family Dasyatidae; genus Hypanus; species Hypanus sabinus. The sequence goes on along the minus strand of NC_082738.1, from coordinate 36,477,398 downwards.
GGATATATAGGGCTTTGGACCAGGTTTAGGTTGATGTGACCAGGCAGATTAATACATAGTTTGGCATGGACTAGACAGGCCAAAGGGGCTGTTTCTATGGTTCTATCACTCTAAGACCATTTTATCAAAACACATTCATCAAAAGGGACTGAATGGCCAAATCTTATTTCTCATGCTGGTGTTTAATGAAGGCAATAGTGACAACTTCCCATCTGTATGAAGAGCCATGAAAGCTCATTTCTTTGTGATGATATAGAGAAGTTTCTTCATGCCGAAATCTTGAGCCAATTAATGTAGCAACATTCTCACAGTTTGTGTTAATATTAACATTTTAAGAAGATATTGTAACAGTGGGCAAGGATTACCCCTGTGCTTTAAGACAAGGAATTTGGAGAGAACACTCAGTCTTTCCATCAGTCCTATTTGATTCTTTGGGGCCATGACAGTGTGTGTTTGGAGTAGAGATAGTTTCAAACTAAGACACGATCAGGAAAGTGAAACAACTTACGACACTTCTGTAACCAACACCAATTTAATTCTGAAAAAAAAAACAGAAAAATTGTGTCACATATTTGGACAGTTAGCATGTTCTAAGTTATCATTGGAAAAAGTTAAATAGTTTATCAACCAGTCTCATATTCAAGTAATCACTTTATCTTCATATTATCCTTTTACATACCCATGGTGTCTTCTGAAGAAATCCTCAGTTCAGAGACGTTGTACGCAATTGTTGTTCCGGCTGAAAAAGTTAACTTCTTCTCCAAGTTTATACCGAATCCACTTTTAACCTAAGGCAACAAAGAAGACTACAATATTTAACTGTGAAAGTCAATCGTACAGAAGCTCATTTTGCAGGGAAGTCAAGAATCACATAGCTGGACTTTAACCTAACTTCAGTAATGCAGAATAATTAAGACAATTTTAATCAAAACTTAAATGGACCCCACAAACCAAAGGAATAAAAGGAGAAAAAATAAACCATTGAATACTCTGCCACCACCGAGGTCATGTCATTAGGACAGCAAGCTGTTTACTGTTTCCTGCACTGTTGAGTGTTTACCGTTTACCGGTGATCCATTTTATAAATTATATTTATTAACTTATTTGTTGTGTTACATCCGTAGCCCCCTCCTTTGTGAGAATCGCAAGATCACTGTTGGGTTGGGTCAAGGGGCCCAGGAAATGGGAGAAGAGACGTGCAGACTGTCTTGTTTCCCCGGCGATGTAAAGCTATGGGACATGGCCATTGTCTCTTAGAGACCAATTTGTGGATTGAGATACTATGCTACGTGAACGCCCTCAGGCAAAGTCGGCTGGTTGAGGGAGAGAGTGCACACCCCCAACCTGATTGACATCTACGACCCTGCGAGTCAGGATAAAAGAGGGTCTGTAGGAACAGTCCCTCAGACGCACCAGAAGAAACATTAAGCGACCACGTAACAGCAGGAAGTCATCTGAAGGAGGCCACATGCATTCAGTTCCGTTGCTGGAATTGGTGGCTGGAACCACGGAAAACGGCTTTTAGCTAACAACGGGGAAACCCACTCCCCTGACTCAACGGATTGGCATCATAAAAGACTTGGGCAAGTTTAAACCACCTCGCTCTTAAACCCAACGACGCTGCAGCTTGAACGAACTAACAGTGACTGTTATCTTTCCATCGGACAACACATTAGCCCCTAGACAACGATAGAGCTATTTCTTATTGGTTATTATACCTGCGCTTTAGATTTAGTATTGACGACGTATATTATCTGTATGTTTGCATTAATCTTATTTTCGTGCCCTTTATCAATAAATACTTTTAAAAATAGTACCATCAGACTTCAACGGACCTCTCTATCTTTGCTGGTAAGTGATCCAGTTACGGGAGTTCGTAACAGTTGTAATATTTTGTTTTATGTGCTGTGTGTGATATATGTTTTGTAGATGCACCATGTTTCATTTGGTTTTATCTGTGTTCAGTCAGATGACAATAAATTTGAACTTGAACGTGAGAAAATTAAAAAGGCAGTGCTACACCATGTTTCACAAAGATAATGCCAGAGAGAAGCTGCAAAATTGGATCAGGGCAAATCTTGGAAATGCGCATTGGGTCAGGCAGCATCTGTGGAGAGAGGTACAGAGTCATGGTTGCATATCAATGACCTTTCCTCAGAAAGGTTTTGATGGTAAAACAAAAAAGAGTCGATAAACAATTGCCAATGCAAGACTCGGAATGAATCAAATCTTTAAATTGTTTCTCAGACAAAGCTAACTGCAAATGGTTAGAAAACAATAAAGAGACATTACCTCATCATTATAAAGGGACAGATAAAGGCCATTTGCTCCGTTGGGCCAGCTCGCAGGAGAGCAAACTCATTTGCCCATTTATCCCTCTCCTGATTTCCCTGCACCCTTTTAACTTATTCTCTCAGATAGTCCCATCAACTCCTGATTGATTCTTTTCCCACTAAGTGATTCAGAAGTCAAATAACCTGGATCTGCGCAACTATGAGACAGCATTAAATACTATGTCGCCCAGGATAAGTGCTGAGATATCTCAGAGAGCTCCAAGGTTCTCTTGAGGTCTCGATGCAACCATAGCCAGGACATGACCTGTGTAGCTCAGTCAGTAAGCTCAGGATTGCCGTATTTGCACGTGACCCTAAACATACCCACGCTTATCCTGAAAAATGTGAAAATGCCAGCAAGAGACAATCCAAGCTTCTAAGTAACATGCACAAAATGCTGAAATTTGTTTTCTTTTAATGCCCTCCATGGGTCAGGATCGACCGTGGATGTAGCGTCCTAGCCGCTACAGCCGCAAAATAGGGGAGGTTTGAGATCAGAGTTGTCCTTCTCCTCGGAGAGTTGCCAACCACGGCTGACAAGTCCCATCTGCCCGAAGCGACTGGGTTTAATTGGTCAGTTACCAGCGCCAGTAAACATATGAGATTTTGTAAATGCTGGAAACCCAGAGTAACACACACCAAATGCTGGCAGAACCCAGCAGGTCAGGCAGCATCTGTGGAGAGGAATAAATAGTCAATGCCTCAGGCTGAGACCCTTCATCAGGGCTCAGGTCTCGATCCAAAACATCGACTATTTATTCTTCTTCATTGATACCTCCTGACCTGCTGACTTCTTTGATTTTGTGTGTGAATTCTTGAGCAACACACACAAGTTGCTGGATTTCCCTATTTCTTTATGTATTGGTTGCTCAGGTTTTCCAGCATCTGCAGAATCTCTTGTGTCCAGGTTTCTAAGGATCTATTGGCTGACTTGGATTTTTATCTCTGCTTCAGTGTTTCAAGATTCAAGATGTTTATTGTAATTCTTCAGTACACAAGTGTAAAGGAGAATGAAATGATTGTTATTCCAGATCAGGTGCCACATAAAAAGCAATAATTATAAATATAAAAACAAGGATAATGATAATGAAAGTTTAAGGATTATGAAATAAATAAGTTATACTCACACTCAGAATATTAAACCGTATACCTAGTTTTGATTCTGCCTCAGATGTCCAATCTACAGTACATGACTTTTCTGTCTCTATCACTTCTGACACTACATAAACAACATCCGCCATAAGCTGCTTCATAAAGCTGTGTTCTCTGTTCACCTTCCTGAAGAGATAAGACAAGTAAAAATGGTACTGATTATTTATAAAAGACTGACTGAGGAAGGAGGTGGTGATGGTGAAATTAGACATCAGTTCATTCAAACTAACTTTCACCTTACTCATGAATCTTTTCAGAGTTTGTTTTTTTCCGATGTTCGTCACCTGACCTGGTGCACAGACATGCAAGTTCCTGAAATATCAGGAATGATGCTGATCATTGATGCTGAACTCCTGGTAGGGTCACCTGCGTCGGTAAGGTCGGGGGAGTGAGGGGGTTGGTTCCAGACAGAGAGCGATCCAACCAAGACCTCAACTGTGGAACTGGCAGAAGATGATGACACATCACAATGACAGTGAAGGTGGAGGAAGGCTACAGCAGTGATGGGTCCCCAGTCATCTTTTATTCCATGCCACTGGACCCTGACTCCAATCTATCAAGGACTGTGTGATGGCTACCCGTGCATCAGGCTCCCCATGTTTAAACAAAGTCACAAATTACCTTCTCCATTAAAGGAATCTCCAACTCTATCACCATCAGAGTTTTTATCAAAAACAATAATTAGAATTATTCTGTGCAATAATCTGGTGTATTTTTAATCTACTGCTGATATAGTTTTGTTGGAAATAAAATTGTACAATTTGCCAGTCTATTGCATTCTCCATTGACCCGCACATTAAATCCGCACTGACCTGCAGTTGATCCCCATGATTGATGCTACATGTAAGACCCTGTGTGATGTGGGACCGTGTGGTTGTCAATCCTATCACATACAGGAGGTTGAAGCAAGTCTCACCTGGCAAATTGTTGGAAATTACATTTGCAGCCAGTTTGTCAGATATTTTGCCTCAGCCAATTGTCAAGTGTTTCTTATATTTGGAAACATTAAAATGTTATAAAAATATTTAACCCATTACCATCATACAGCACTGCAGCACAGAAGCAGGCTCATCGGCCATTCTAGTCCATATTGAACTATTATTTTACCTAGTTCCATTGAGCTGCACCAGGACCATAGACCTCCACACCCCTCTCGTCCATATACCCATCCAAACTTCGCTTAAATGTTGAAATTGAACCCATATGCACCACTTCCGTTGGCAGCTCGTTCCACACTCTGAGTGAATAAGTCCCCCTCATGTTCCCTTAAACATTTCACCTTTCACCCTTAACCATGACCTCCAGATCTTGTCTCATCCTGCTGCAATTTACCCTATCTATACCACTCAATTTCATATATGCGATCAAATCTCCTCTTATTCTTCTATGCTCCAGGGAATAAAGTCCTAATCTATTCAACATTTCTCGATAATGCAGGTCTTCAAGTCTTGGCAATATCCTTGTAATCTTTTCTGCATTCTTTCAATTCTATAGCTACCTTCCCTGTAAGCAGGTGACCAGAAGTGCACATAATACTCCAAATTAGGCCTCGCCATCATCTTATTCAACTTCAACATAGGTTGGAAGTTTAATAATTTGTTTAAAGCAGAGTTGAGTCTGAAAGGATATGCCATTGGTTTTCACACTCTAATGCCAAGGAAAGAAAAACAAGCTGCCTAACTCCAGACCACAGTGAAAAATACACTATGTCAGCTTACACCCAGTGGCCACTTAATTGGGTAACTCCTGTACCTAATAAAGTGGCCACTGAGTGCATATCTTTGGCCTTCTGCTGCTGTGGCCCATCCACGTGAAGGTGTGACACATTGTGCATTCAGAGCTGCTCCTCTCCACACCACTGTTGTAACACGTGTTACTGTTACCTTCCTGTCAGCTTGAACCAGTCTGACCATTCTCCTCTGACCTCTCTCTTTAACATGGTGTTAAAGCCCATTGAAATACTGTTCACTGGATGGTCTTTTTGCACCATTCTCTGTAAATTCGAGAGACTGTTGTGCATGAAAATCCCAGGAGATCAGCAGTTTCTGAGATACTCAAACCACCCCATCTGGCACCAACAATCATTCCATGGGCAAAGTCATTCAGATCACATTTCTTCCCCATTCTGAACAACAACTGAACCCCTGCATGCTTTTATGCATTCAATTGCTGCCACGTGATTGGCTGTTTAGACATTTGCATTATCAAATAGGTATACCAGTGTATCTAATAAAGTAGTCACAATGTGTACTTTGGCTTATTAGCCTAACCTGGAATTGAATGTAAATATCTTCCTTTTATTGCTCTATCCCAATGCCGTTGCCACTATTGATTTGTCCTACTCCACACTATGCTCTTCCCCTCAGATTTTGGTAGTTTAATATTGACCTCTACAGATCCTTTTTTGACTGCTGCTTTTGCCAGCTTATTTCCCATAATACCAAATAGATATGGGAAGGAGTAGGGGAGTGAAGTGGAAGGAGCAAGTAATTAAAAGTAGACTGAAAATTGGGCATAGCAACCTTAATAGTACTCTGGCCATCATAAATAAACGTCCAACAAGTTTTTGTGATCTATGTCAGGAGACTGAAACAGTAGAGCATATCCTTATTTCATGCAGGAAATTTGCACAGGAAAGACAACAAATGCTACAACAATTACGCAAAATAGGACTGGTAGAGAACAGTGTTAAAGGTTTATTGGAATGTGGGGAAAGTGATCAGGGGAGGAGATGGTGGTTTAGTTTTTTTAAGGGCGATGGAACTGGACAGACAACTTTAGGCAGTCAAGTGAATGGACAATGAGGGGCAGTAAATCCTGAAGATTGGAGTAATGCAACAGTGTGGATGCCAACTGCCGTAAAAACTCAAGGAAGAAGCCTAACCTGGTGAAGTATGATTACCTGCTTCCAATAACACCCAGTAATTTATTTACATCTATTATTTGTTTTCTCATTTCCACGACAGATACAGAATTCGAAGTACTTCCTGACACTTGTATTCCTGACTCAATATTACTGACATTCACATCAGCATTCCCGCTGACTGAGCCGCTGAAATCCTCAGAGTAACTGGGAAGGCTTGAGCCAGTCAATCCTAGGGAGAGAAAATAAATCCATTGTTAGCTCCGATTGGTTACTTTCTGTTGTAACATCAGAGAACTAACTAGTGTTTATTAACGATAAACTGATAACAATGTCCACCCTAATCAAAGGCACAACAGCACCTTTATTTCCTGTGGAGCATCAAGAAAGCTCACCTCTGTCCCAAGACACTGATTTGCCGTCAGTGACGATGGAGACTTCTAAAGAGTGAATTGCTTTAATCTTCACAAAGCTCTGTCCTTGGATAATTTATTGTATAAAATACATCTGGCCGCCCATTGCCTCAAAAACTGCTCAATTTTAATCCCATTTGTATGCATGAAACTTTACTTACAGTAAAATGTTGTTAAAAATAATTGATTTTTACATCGTGATTCATTGTCTTTTGCTGGAGAACTCTTCCCCATAATCGATTGGCCAACCTTCATGAAGGTAACAGAGTTCCTGATTCTCACAGTCTCTTACGGATGGTCTACACTGTAAAGTGTGTCACAGCGGACAAGTCTAAAGCCACAGTGCCTTCTACAATTAGGTGAGAAGCTTTCTTTACCTTCCCATCACTTCCCTCTAGTTTTACTCTTCCTTCCCTTTCTTCCATGGTCTGCTGTCCACTGTCTTCTTCCTCAGCCCTTTACTTCTTCCACCTTTCCCCACTCAGCAGCTTACTTTATCCCCAATCTGTCACCCACTGGCCTTCCCCCATGCCTGGCTTCAGTTATCACTTGATAGCTTCTACTCTTTCCTCTCCACTTCATTCTGACTTCTTCCTCCCTTCCTTTCCAGTGCCAAGGAAGAGTCTGGGCCAGAAGCATCAACTGTTTATTCCCCCAATTGATGCCACATTGTGTTCCCCCAGCATTTTGTGTGTTTTACTCTGGATTTCCAGCATCTGCAGAATCTCCTGTTTCTAGTGGTGACGAATGCACTTTCATTTCCAAATGGAAGTTCAGGCTATTATTACATTCATTTGCACTTCCTCTTTGTTTTACTCTCTCTCTCTCTGCTTTCTAATATTGAAGACATTGGGTTTCACAATTTTCACATAACAAACTGAACTTTCTTGGACATTTGTACTGATAGCAGCTTATTATTCTGACTATATTTAATTACTTGTATTGAAATCCTTCTGTTGTCACAGTGTGACAAGAAAATGGATGTTATTCTGGGTAATTGCCACTGAGCAAACATTTCCCTTTTACAACATTACTTCACATTTGTAACCACTTAAGATTGCAATGTCGATTTGAATTCTCAGAAATTATTCTAAAAATGGCAAATATTACCAAATTTTAAATCTTGGCCATCTTTCAATATATCTCTCAGTGTGAATGGTGTTGCACGATATTTATTTCTACTGGAAAAGAAGGATTTCTTCATCTTGATGAGGAGACGAAGAGGCTTGTAGCGATCAGAATTATATGCGCTTTCTATAGGGATCAATGTGCCTTCAGGGTCCATCTCCTCCACAATTTTCTTGGTTGTCTTTCGAAACATGGTTCTAAAGATCAACAAACATTAAGTGGAAAATTAATTATGGAAATACTTAGCAAGTTAGGAAGCAACTCGAAAGAGGGAAACAGCTCGTAAGTTATAAACAAGAGAAAATCTGCAGGTGCTGGAAATCTTGAGCAACACACACAAAATGCTGGAGGAACTCAGCAGGTCAGGCAGCATCTATGGAAAGTTGGGGGGAGGGGAAGGAGGCTGGCTGCAAGGGGGTAGGTCTAGCCAAACTGGTGGGAAAGGTCAAGGGATAGAGAAGAAAGAATCTGACAGAAGAGGAGAGTTCACATAGAGAATCCAGGAAAAGATGCAGAACTTAGAACTGACAGTCCTAACGAACCATGAAATGTGTATGAGTAACCTCCAGCTGACCAACGAACTGCCTGTTCCTTGTGGTGATTCCAGGGTTTTAATCCAGCATTTACTGATGGGAAGCAGGTGTGTGTAATTAGTGGAACTAGGAAAGATAGGAAATTAGACGAGGGGATTGAAGCCCAATTACTGAGGTAATAGCAAGGTGGGGCATTGCCCTATGGGACAATGACAGTACCACCCCACCCCCCCCAAGGGGAGCCTCCAGGCTTGTCTGGATGGTCCCAATGAAAGTCCTGGATGAGGGAGCGGGGAACCCAGGAATGTTCTTCTGGACCGTACCCTTCCCAGCCTACCAGGTATTGGAAACCCCTGCCCCGACAGCGCACATCCAGTAGTCCGACGGTGTATGCCACATGCTTGTCCACGATACGGGCAGGTGGGGGAGTTTCAATAGGAGGACACAAGGGGTTGACGGAAACTGGTTTTAATTGTGAAACGTGAAAGTAGGGGTGGATGCGCATTGATCTTGGCAGTTTAAGTCGGACTGCTGTGGGATTGATGACCCCTTCGACCTTGAAAGGTCCCAGGAAGTGAGGGGCGAGTTTCCTAGGCTCCTTTTTGAGCGGGATGTCCTTGGATGAAAGCCAAACCCTCTGCACAGGTCGGTATTCTGGTGCCGGAGACCAGTGTCGGTCAGCCGTGTTCTTATTGTGATTAGCTGAACTGAGTAGGGACGTGTGTGTCTCCTCCTAAAACTTAAGGCACCGATCGATATGGTCATGAACAGACGGCACCGCAATCTCCTCTTCTTGCGCGGGAGCAGCGGGGGTTGATACCCAGGGAGCACTGGAAGGGAGACCTTCCAATGGCAGAGCTCATTTGTGGGCGTCCTCAACCCACGGGAGGAGGTCATTGCAGGTAGACGGGTTGTTGGCTGTTATACAACGTAGCGTCGCCTCCAAGTCCTGGTTGACCCGTTCCGTCTGCCCGTTCGTCTGTCCGTTCGTCTGTGGGTGGAAGCCGGATGACAGGGGGACCGATACACCAAGGCTTGACAGAAGGCCTTCCATACCTACGAGATCATATGATCTTATGATCAGTCCACACAACAAACGCGTGTTCCGCTCCCTCCAGCCAGTGCCTCCATTCTGACAATGCTAGTTTGACCGCCAGTAGCTCCCGATTCCCCACGTCGTAATTCCGCTCGGCGGGGGACAGTCGGTGAGAAAAGAAGGCACAGGGGTGAAGTTTTTCGTCCGAACTTGATCGTTGGGACAGGACTGCCACCTATCCCGGAGTCAGAGGCGTCCACCTCAGCAATGAATTGGCGGGAAGGGTCCGGTTGGACCAGGATGGGAGCAGTTGTGAACCGCCTCTTCAGGCCAGTGAAGCCGAGTCAGCTTCGGCGTCCCAACAAAAAAGTGTGGTGGCGAGGCTAAACTAGGGAAGGGGGTCCGCCACTCGACTGTAGTCCCTGACAAATCGGCGGTAGAAGTTGCAAACCCCAGGAACCGCTGGAATTGCTTCAGGGTCATGGACCTAGGCCATTCTTCCACTGCCCGGCTCTTCTCGGGATCTGCCCTCACCTGCCTCTCTCAATGATATAGCCCAGGAAGCTGACCGAAGGGTAAACGAATACGAAGCGATTAACAAAGTCCCTCAGCCCATCATTAATGAGGGCTTGAAAAACGGCGGAAGCACTGGTGAGGCCAAACGGCGTGACCAGGTATTCAGAGCGGCCCTAAGGAGTATTAAATGCCATGTTCCACTCGTCTCCCTCCCTCACCCTGACTAGATGGTGGGCGTTACGAAGGTCCAGCTTCGAGAAGATGGAGGCTCCGTGAAGTGGTTCAAATGCCGAGTTAATGAGGGGTAGTGGGTACTTATTTTTAACTGTTATATTGTTTAAGCCTCGGTAATCAATACAAGGACGAAGCGACCCGTCATTCTTTTCTACAAAGAAGAAACCGGCCCCTACCGGGGAGGATGAAGGACTAATAATGCCCGCCGCGAGGGACTCGCTAATGTATCTCTCCATGGCGTCTCTCTCCGGTCGGGATAGGTTATAGAGACCACTGGTGGGTAGTGAGGACCCGGGGAGAAGGTCGATGGCACAATCATACGGGAGGCAGGGGAAGAGCTACTTGTTTACTGAATACCTGTCCCAGGTCATGGTATTCTGTGGGGACTTTGGACAAATCGAGGGGCTCCATGACCGGCGGGGTCGTGGTCGTCTCCCTGGGAGATGGGACCCACCGCAGACAGGTGGCGTGGCAAAACGGGCTCCAGCTGGCTATTCTCCCGGTAGACCAGTCGATGTGGGGTTGTGGTGGTTCAACCGTGGGTATCCTAGAACTACAGGGGCTTGAGGCGAACGGATGAGATTGAAACGTACCTTCTCCCGATGGTTTCCGGTTAGAATCAAGGTCAAGTGCAGCTTACAGTGGGTCACTCGAGCCAGCAGTTTTCCGTCCAGTGCCCGGGAGTCCAGAGGGGTATTTAACGACTCCCGAGGTATTCCGTCCCGGGAGGCGATGTCTTCGTCCAGCAGACTTCCCTTGGCACCGGAATCCACCAAGGCGGATATGGTCATGGACTGATGTTAATGATTTTCGATAGCCGGGATCTGCATCGGGTTTGGGGACCTGACGGGAGTGCCGCCTGACTCACCAGAACAGTAGGAGCGGGAGTTCTGCGAGGAACGGAAGGGAGAGAGAGGTTAGGGCTGGTTGAAGATGGTAAGGTGGGACGTGGGCTAACCCGAGGAGCGGGGCGACTGGTCTTTTCTCTCAGACGCTGTCGGAATCGATGACCTAGCCTGGTGGTTAGACAGACCAAGGACTCCAGGCTGCGAGTTTGAACTCGTTCAGTTTGGTGGTTACACCCCTGGAACTTGTCCAATAAATAGTCAATCTTCAGGTTGTTATAGCCAGGGGTGGTGATGCACCATCAATAACTCTCGCAGACGGGAGGCGAACGACAGGCTTTTATTATCTGCAAGAAACGACCACACAACATCCTAGAGACTGAGAGGGGGTCGGGGAAGGAGTGCCTCCAACCGCCTTTATACAGGGGTCTGAGGGAGGAGCAGTCAGAGGGGGCGTGTCCAGACAGGTAAATGTAGTTCACCACAAGTGTTAATGGGGACAAGCTCCCACTACTTGTTAAATGCTCTCAATGGTGTGCATCTCAAATAGCCTCTAACAACCAGGTCCAGCTCCTGGCTTTCACATGGGGCTTAGCTACTTGCCTAGTGGAACTGTTTCTACTGATGAGAAGGGGCAAAGGCGGGTCGTGTAGGAGAAGGAAAACTCTGATCTCAAACTTCCACTGTAGCTATACCCACTTGTGAGGAAAGCTTCAGGAGCAAACCCCAGGGGGGTGGGGGAATCTGGGTCTGGAGTCCCTAAGGCAGTCCTACATCGAGTTCAACACTGACTGGCAATTCCTGTGACACCACTGGTACCAAACTGTATTGGTCTCTGCCGTTCCTTTCAAATCATCAGATGCGTGGAGAGGGGGAACTTGCTACATGGGCAACAGCTTGCTCTCCATTTCGTACTGCCCAGGCTTCTGTATCTAGACAGCCAGGGTGCAACATCCATGGTCAACTCTGACCAACTCATCAAAAGTTAAAATATTGCTTCTGGACAGTTTGTACATAAAGTCCCATACAATGTCCAATTAATGAAGTCAATGGATTATGTCTATTCCCAAAACTTGTGAAATGTATAATGCAGTCTTTTTATAAAATGACTTAATTTGTTTTTTTTTAAGTGAGAAATGGCACATGAGTCACATGCCAAAGAATCATCCTTGGAAAATGTGCTCATTCCGGATCTGTCCAGATACTTCTTAAATGTTGTTACTGTTCCTGCCTCCACTACCGCCTCAGGCAGCTCATTCCAGAGAGTAACTACTCTGTGTGTGAAAAGGTTGCCCCCAGATCCTGTTTACACCTCGTTCCTCTTACCTTAAACGTGTTCCTCTAGTTCTGGATAACCATATTATGGGAAACAGAGACTGGCTATCTACACTGTCTTCTTCTTAAGCCCATCACCCATATTGGGGTACGGGCTGCCGAAAGCAGCTCACCAGAGTCCTCTGTCCCGGGCCAGTCTTTCCAGCTGTCCCCAGGAGAAGCCCACAGAAGATCCTTCCTCTCCTAAGGATGAGGTGCTTGGAGCTTGTGTTGGTGTTTCTGTAGGGCTGGACATTTACTGGATGGGGTTGCTAGCCCTAAGCCCAAGGCTCCTCTTTTTGCAGCCAGAAATGGGACCATCCATGGCAGAGTTACGCTAACTATGACTCTCTTAATTTGACAAACCACTATCACATTATCTGAAACATGAGAAATTCTGGAAACCCAGAGCAACACACACAAAATGCTGGAGGAACTCTGCAGGTCAGGCAGCATCTATGGAAATGAAAAAACAGTTGATGTTTCGGGCTGAGACCCTTCTTCAGCACTGTTACCTCTCTTCAGGACTTCAGCATCACGTTATCTCTCAGCCTCCTTCGGTCCATGGAAATGAGTCTTAGCATATCCAATTTGTCTTGATAACTCCAATCAAGGGCAACATACCTGTAAATATTTTCTGCACCCTCTCTAGCTTAATCATATGTTTGCTATTGGGTGGCAGGGCAGAGAAACATCTCTACCAAAGGAGGTGTACGGCGTTCCTTCCCTCCACTAGCCTGCAGGTCACCCTTGGGCAAGGTGTGGCACCTGCTTAGCTCCCAAATCACGGTCACGTGAAGCTATAGGAGTAGGTGGTGATGGTCGTATGAGCAGCCGGTGCACATCACAAGTCCTGGTTATGTGATCACTGATGCCAGGCAGACAATCTCTGAAGAGTATTGATAATGGTTGGGGTCACCCATCTGGAAAGACCAAGGTCGCCCATGTCATACAACACAGCACATAATTAACGAACTAACTACATAGCAGGATTGAGGGACTTGCTAGTTCTAGTGGACATGCATGTGTTACGACTTAGATACAAACTTGTTCAGATTAAACTGCATCTTATATTTTTCCCTGCATATTTCCAATTGATCCACGTTCACAACTTTTCCCACTATCCACAACTTCACCAATTTTCGTGCCCGTGAATAGGTACCTGGTCAGAAAACTTTAGAGGATATGGGCCAAATGCAGGCAAATGGGATTAACATAGATGGACCAATATGACCATAAGACCAGAAGATATTAGCAGATTTAGGCCATTCGTCCCATTGAGTTTGTTCAGCCATTCCATCATGGCTGACTTATTGTCCTTCTCAACCACATTCTCCTGCCTTCGCCCCGTAACCTTTGAAGCCCTGATTAATCAAGAGCCTATCAACCTCCACTTTAAATATACTCAATGACTTGGCTTCCACAGATTCATTACTCTCTCACTAAAGAAATTCCTCCTCATCTGTGTTCTAAAGGGACATCCTTGTACTCTGAGGCTGTCCGAGACTCCCCCACTATAGAGGACAGCCTCTCCACAACCACTTTATCTAGGCCTTTGAATATCCAATAGATTTCAATGAGATACCCCATCATTATTCTAAATTCCAGCTAGTACAGGCCCAGAGCCATTGAAACTGCTTCATACATTCCTGCAAACTTCTTCTGGATCCTCTCCAATGCCAGCAATTCTTTTCTGAGATAATGGGCCCAAAACTGTTCACAATTCACCAAGTGCAGTCTGACCAATGCCTTTTAAAGACACAGCATCACCCTGATGCAGGTGACTTATCTGCCTTCAGACTTTCAGCTGCAAGCACTTTCTCCTTGGTAATAGCAATTACACTCACTTCTGCCCCGACACCCTCGAATTTCCAGCACACTGCTTGTGTCTTCCACAGTGAATATTGACGCATAGTACTTAAGTTTATCTGCCATATCTTTGTTCCCCCACTGCTACCTCTCCAGCATCATTTTTTAGCAGAATGGATGTTGAGAGCTGAAGGGCTTAAGAGTTGATTGTGGATTTTAGGAAGGGTATGACAAGGGAACACAAACTCATAGAGGGATCAGAAGTGAAGAGAGTGAGCAATTTCAAATTAATGGGTGCCAATATAGCTAAGGACCTAACCTGGAAGCAACATATTGATGCAGCTATAAAGAAGAGAAGACAAGGGCTATATTTCATTGGGAGTTTGAGAATTGGTTTGTCAAAGCCTTCTACAAATGGACTGTAGGGAGCATTCTGATCTGCTGCATCACTGTCTGGTATGGGGGGGGGGGGAGGTCTACTGCACAAGATCGAAATAAGTTGGAGAAATTTGTAAAATTAGTCATATCTATCATGGGTACCAGCCTCCATAGTATGCAAGACATCTTCAAGGAGCAGTGCCTTAGGAAGGTGGTGTCCATCATTAAGGATCCCCATCACCCAGGACATGCCTCCTTCACACTGTTACTGTCAGGAAGGACTTACAGAAGCCTGAAGGCACACACTCAGTGATTCAGGAACAGCTTCTTCCCCTCTGCCACCTGATTCCTAAATGGACATTGAACCCTTGAACATCACGTCATCACTTTTTTTTTGGTAGTTTACACTACTCATTTTAACGTAACTATTTAATGGACAGATATATACTCAATGTAACTCAGTTTTTCTCTCTCTAAATAAATATGGTGTACTTTATTGTACTGCTGCCATAACTTTAACAAATTGCACGACATATGCCGGTGATATTAAATCTGATTCTGATTCCGTGCTGTTCAGTTGTCGATCGGCAAGATTACATGATGTTATTTGGAAAAGTATTTCATTACATATCTATCCTTTAAACAAATTATCTGCCACCAATTTAGCCGTTGTGTTTCTTGTATAGCAACAGAAACGACACCTTGGAAAAACTTACGATATATATGTGACATTGATGTACAATTTCCAATTGATTATTAAGCCCCTGGAGCCCGCAGAACTATTTTTCAATCAGGAGGACATATATTGCAAAGGACACAGGCCAGTTTATGTCATATACTTGAGAAAAGATTTCCTTGGTTTAACAAAGAGACATGAACTGTCTGACAGCTTTGGTGCAACTAGCACCTTTTACCTCTAGGTTCGCCAACAGTCCTATGCCGAATTATTAGTGCGCCGGATGTGAGGTCATAATCTGCGCCGAACGAAGGGAGGGAAGGCGAAAATGGCGGCGATACAGGGGTTTCCCGTCTCGATGCCTTTTGGTTACGGCGGCGCCGCGGAGCCTCCGGTCGGTGCACAGCAGCCGGGGGCCGTTGAGCGAACCAAGGATGAGGCGACAGGTGAGTTTGGGGTGGGGGTCGGGCAATGCACTCGGGTTCGGAGTTCGGCGTCACATCACAATTTTCATTACTCTTCTTCTCCATCCACGACGGCGCCTCTTCTCCCTCCCCATCCCTGTTTACTCTACGCCTCTCTCTTCTGTTGCCCCCCCCCCCCCGTCTCTTCCTTTACCTCCCTCGTCCCCAGACTCCTCCTCTAATTACCGCCCCACCCCCAACCTCCCTGGCCCCCTTCCCTTCACCGCCTGGTCGAAAGTGAGTAAGGCAGTAGCATCTCTCTCCAATCAGCTTAAGTGAAAATGGATTGTTCGAATAAAATTAATGTAGTAATTTTTGAAGGAACTCGGGACCTGATGCAGGGTTTCAACTTGAGACATCAGCAGCTCCTTTTCCTCCACAGACGCTTCTCGGCCGCTGTGTTTCCAATTGTTATTTGTTTCCCCTTCTAGCATCTGCACTCAGTTGTGTCTCCAGCGATTGTTGGAGCTGGCCTAGTTGATCTTTGTAGCAGTCCTCGTATGAGGATACTCTATCCACACACAGTCCTTATAAGTAAATTTTATTTGAAGTTTCAACAATTGGTTTAAAAAAATCAAATACCCTATGATATTTATTAAACTTAATATCGCTAGCTTAGAACTGTTTAAATCTTAAAATTATGTAGCAAATGGACTGTTTATGATTAATCATTGCATTTCGTATTGGCCATGATCCTTCAGATTTTGTGACTGATGAATCCTATATATAATCTCTTAGGCTTGTATTAGGACAAAATGTGAGAAACAAACTGAAACTGTTCCTTATTTTTCTCTTTTGAGAGTTTTAGTTTCTTCAAAGTAAGGTCCGCTTCATGTGGGGAAACATGCTAGATGCCACAGTAGCTTAGCAGTTAGCTATAACATCTCGGTGTGTTGGAGTTCAGAGTTCAATCCCACTGTCTCCGTAAGGAGTTTGTATGTTCTCCCTGTGAAATGCGTGGGCTTTCTCCGGATGCTCCGGTTTCTGCTCACAGTTCAAAGATGTACCAGTTGGTCAGTTAATTAGTCGTTGTAAATTGTCCCATGATTAGATGAGGGTTAAATCAGGGGTTGCTGGGCAGTGTGGCTTGGAAGAGCCTGTTCCGCGCTATATCGCTAAATAAATAAAATGCCATGTGTGCAGGTACGTAGAACATAGTTATACCATTGCTTGTACCTTGTTCTAGTCGTAGCGACAGAGATCTGACGCAAGAATTAGTTTTGTATGCAGCTCCTGTTAATACTACAAAAGAACAGACATTTCATTAGTATTTATAATCCCAACACAAAATCAAAACACTGGAAGAACTCAGTGGGTCTAACAGCATCTCTGGAGGAAAAAGGTGACTATCTGGGTTACACCTTGCACTGACACTTGCAACACTTAGTGACGCTTGCGGGTTGTCTTCATCGGATGTGTTAGTTGTTAACACAAACAATGCATTTCACTCAGTTTCGGTGTACGCATGTTAAATTTGAATATTAAATTCTTCCAGTGTTTTATTTTGTTCTAGATTCCAACCTAAGCAGTTTCTTGTCTTGTATCTTACTAAGGCTCAATGATTGTATGTTTGCTGTTTTCAAAAATTTAATGATTTCAAGACTTGAATGTATCATTCTTATGTAGTTTTGAGGAACTGTTACGGTCTCAGAGGTATAGACTTCCATTATGGAGTTAAACAAGAGGAGACCCAGGGGAAAGTGATAGTCAGATGAGAAGAGGTAAGAGGCCAGAGTGAGGAATAGAAGAGAGGAGGGGGAGGGAAACATTTTTTTTACTGGAAGGAGAAATTAATATGCCATCAGATTGGAGACTACCCAGATGGAATATAAGGTGTTGCTCCAACACCCTGGGGGTGGCCTCATCACGGCAGAAGAGGAGGCCATGGATTGTCACGTTGGTATAAGAATCGGAAAGTTCCGTTTTTGATGGGGGTTCTTGATGGAATGGTCTGCCAATTTACGATGGGTCTCACCAACATAGAGGAGGCACTGGACACAATAGACTCCTGTAGATTAGCAGGTAAAGCATATCCTCACCTGGAATGAACAGAGGTGAATGGGCAGGTGTAGCATTTTGGCCGCTTGCCAGGATAAGTGCCAGGAGGGACGAATAGACAAGCGAATCACAAGTGGCATGATCCTTGCAGAAAGCAGAGTGGGGGGATGTAAAGATATGTTTAGTGGTATGGTCCCTTTGGAAATGGCCAAGTTGCGGAGAATAATGTGTTGGATGCAGAGGTGAGGACAAGAGGAACTCTATTCCTGTTGAGGTGACTTTGGAATTTGAAAGTTTGACTTGATGCTATAGCGTTTCTGCAGCTAATGTTCAGGACTCCAAAGGCTATTCCCCTCTGCCAGTTTGGTGCCTCTGATGCGTTTGCCCTGGGAGCCATATTACAAATTAAGTTGATCTTTTGGTAGTGTCTAGATTTTATTTTCAAAATGTCATGGTGTTCTGAGAGCACATTGTGTCAAGTTTAGCTTTACTGGATGAAGTGAGAGGGAGTGTTGTC
The DNA here is from genome assembly GCF_030144855.1 of Hypanus sabinus. Taxonomy (NCBI): domain Eukaryota; kingdom Metazoa; phylum Chordata; class Chondrichthyes; order Myliobatiformes; family Dasyatidae; genus Hypanus; species Hypanus sabinus. The sequence goes on along the minus strand of NC_082738.1, from coordinate 36,459,189 downwards.
CCTTTTAGAATTTGCTTTTTATGGAGTGATGGCTGTGCTGTTTTACAGCAGATGAATCTCTCGACTTTTCGGTCAAGCATTAATTGTGCAGCGTAGGATCACACAGTAGATGAGGAGCAACACTGAATTAGCCAGCGACTACACTGAGTGTAATGATCAATATCGTCTGATCCTAGTTCATGATTACATGCATTCTTTTCAAATTGCAGCAGACAATGGTAACTTCTAATTTCAATGTGCCATTGTGTAACCGTTTCACAGCTCTTTCGAGCTGGTGAGCTGACATGGGATTTGAAACACAAAAATACAACTGCAGATGCTTTGGATCAAAGAATACGTACACAACGCTGGAAGAACTCAGCAGGCCAGACAGCATCCGTGAGAAAAGAGTAGCCAATGTTTCGGGCCGAGACCCTTCATCAGGACCCTTCCTGATGAAGGGTCTCGGCCCGAAATGTTGGCTACTCTTTTCTCACAGATGCTGCCTGGCCTGCTGAGTTCTTCCAGTGTTGTGTATGTATTCTTATGGGATTTGATAATCCTCTAAGGGAAAAATGGGCAGTTTAAGCCCATATACTATGCCATTTGCAAGAAGGAGAGGTGATCGTCCAGAAGCAAAAGGTTTCTAGGAGGTTTGACAGAGTAAATGCTGCAAGCTGTTTTCCCTTGTTGAAGAATTTAAAAATAAGCTGGATAGCTTCAGAATAAAGGGCTGGAAATGAGGTTCAGAATCAGCCATTATTTTGAATGGCTTCTCCCACAAAGCCAATGTGTAATCCAATTTGCTACCTCTTCTTGAATGCCGAGCGACTGAACCTTGTCCAGCCTCCCATGTGGGGCCTTGTCAAAGGCCTTATTTGTAAAAGGGGGAAGTTTAACAAAAGGGAAATATTGTTGCAAAAAAGTTTTTTTCTCTTTGCAAAGGAGGATGAGAGGTGATTTAATGGATGTGTACAAGATGAAAGGCGTTGATACAAGTGGGCAGCCAGCACATTTTTCCCAGAGTGAAAATCAGGGTGTAATTTTCAGGTGACTGGAGGGAAGTATAGTGGGGGTGCTGGGTAGTTTTTCCCCCCACAGAATAGTGGGTGTGCAAATGTGCTGCCAGGGTGGAGATAGAGCCAAATACATTTGGAGCATTTAAGAATCTCAAGCAAATGGATGGAAGAAAATGGAGGCTTATGCAGGAGGGAATTGTTCGATTGATCTTGGAGTAGGATAAAAGATCAGTAGAACATTGTGGACCAAGGGCCTATATTGTGCTATACTGTTCTATGTTCTAATGTACAATTTACTCCCTTTATTTAAGTAACGATATAGTGACCTTGGGGAGCAGTCCAGAAGAGATTTGACTAGGCTAATTCCTGGAATAAGGAGGTGGTCTCATTATGTGGCTGCAGAAATTACATCATATATTGTTTGAAGTTTTCAGGAATGAGGGATGATATTGAAAATTGATCCTAATGGAAGCGTTATGTGCATTTTGTGTGTGTTGCACAGGAAAAAGTCAATGTTTCCATTAGTGGGAGAATCTCAATCACACTTGCGGTAGTCATTTAAAACTGCTGGATGGTAGGCTGGAGATGCGTCTCTAAAGAAGTTGCATAGCGCTTCTTCCCTCTGGTAGCCTGCAGGTCACGCTTGGGCAAGGTGTAGCATCTGCTTAGCCCCCCACCATCCGATCAGAGTCACATGAAGCCATGGGAGCAGGTAGTGGATGGTCGCGTGAGCAGCTGGTACATATCACAAGTCTTGGTTATGCAACCACTAATGCCAGGCAGACAACCTATGAAGAGTATTGATAATGGCAGGGGTCACCCATCTTGTAAAGTCACTGCTCAGAAGAAGGCAATGGCAAACCACTTCTGTAGAAAAAAATTGCCAAGAACAATCATCATGGAAAGGCACTGATTGCTCATGACATATGACATGGCACATAACAAACAAACAGTTTAAAACTGGAGCTACACAGGAGCTCCTTCTCATCGAAGGCGACAAATGTGTGACATTTTTACCTCGGTGTTACAGATGCCAGATCAGCTGGGGTATTTAAAGAGGAAGAGCAATTTGGGTTTGATTCCCACTGCTGTCAGTAAAGAGTTTGTACGTTCCCGCTGTAACCATGTGGGTTTCCTCCGAGCACACTGGTTTCATCCCACGTTCCAAAGTGGTATGGGCTAGTAGGTTAATTGGTCACATGAGTGTGGTTGGGCACCGAGGGTTCATTGGGCCAGAAGGGTCTGTTACTGTACTGTATTTGAATAAATAAGAAATAAATTGAAGGCTATATGGAACTGGCACAGAAGATGAAATGAGGCCTGGGGCTAATCTACCACAACCATATTGAATAATAGGGTAGACTTGAGGGACTGTGTTGCCTGATCTCCAGGTTTTTTTTGTGTTCTAATGAGGCTTTCTGCTCTTAATGTTTTACTGCAGTTCAAATTAACAATTATAGAACTTAGTTTTTCCAAACTTATTTCACAGCTGCAGAGACCATTGTGAAGCACATTATTCAAAACAGCCACCCTAATAAATGTGAAACTTGTTTTCTTTCCTGTTGTTTCACAGAAGCCGAGAAGTTGAGTAAAATGAACTCTTTGCTGGAAAAGCTGCATGCGAAGTATGGTCAGACAAGACCCTGGTCTGAGACAGCAAAACTCGTGCGACAAGCTATGGTAAAGTTATAGAGCAGATTTAACAAGAAGCAATGTGATGATTTGATGCTTAGATCAAAGCTTGCACATCAGTCCGAAGCTGTGTGGACTGGCCTATCTCTTATTATTATTATCAACTCAGGGATCAGACCTGATTTGGTGAGGAGTGCAGAAAGGCATGACAGCATTGGATATATCCAAGTATGAGGTGTTAGTCCAATGCATTGGACTACAGGAACATTGATGCACCATCAATAACTCTCGAAGACGAGAGGTGAGATATAGGCTTTTATTGGCTGGAAGAAAGAACAAGCAGCAATTGACCACCACACTGCATCCTGGAGACTGAGGCCTGGGCGGTGTCTAGACAGGTATATGTACTTCACCACAAACGTAGAACAGGAAAGCTTCTCTAGCCTACAACGTTGTGCTGACCTTTTGACCTAGTTTAAGATCAGTCTAACCCTTCCCTCCCACGTAGCCCCCATTTTTTTTGTTCATCCATGTGCCTATTGAAGAGTCTCTTAAATGTCCCTAATGTATCTGCCTCTACCACCACCTCTGTCAGATCATTGCATGCACATACTCAGGGTATATGTTTATATTTTAAAAAAACATACTTTCTTCTAGACACCTTTAAAATTTTAGCATTGCCACTCTGGGGAAAAAGGTGTTGATTCTTCATTCTATCTATGTCTTTTATACATATCTATCAAGTCACCTCTCATCCTCCTTCGTTCCAAAAAGAAAAACCCAAGTTCACTCAACCTATCCTCATGAGACGTGCTCTCTAATCCAGGCAGCATCCTGCTAAATCTCCTCTGAACCCTCTATAAAGCTTCCACATCCTTCCTATACTGAGGGACAAGAACTGAACTTAGTACTCCAAGACACGAAGAAATCTACAGATGCTGGAAATTCAAGCAACACACACGAAATGCTGGTGGAACCCTTCGTCACCCGAAATGTTGACTGTACTTCCTATAGATGCTGCCTGGCCTGCTGCGTTCCACCAGCATTTTGTGTGTGTTGTTAGTACTCCAAGTGCGGTTTAACCAGAGTTTTATAGAGCTGCAACATTACTTTGATGCTCTTAAATTCAATCACCCGATTAATGAAGACCAACACATGATATGCCTTCTTTGTTACTGCTCTGCCACAAAACTGGCATGCAATAGAGGGGCCAAAAATCTCAACCAGTGAATCAAACCTAAGTTCTGCAGTCCTACCATAGCAAATTGTAAATGGTGATGGACAGTTAAACAACTAATGGGAAGTGAAGTCTTCAAGAACATTTCCATCCTCAACAATAGTGACACCCAGCATGCAAGTGCCAAGGCTGACCTATTCACAACTGTATTGAGCTATTGATCCATTGAAATAAATTATGAATCTAATCTTGGTGGTGGGTATTTTGGTATATTTTGTGTAGTGTTGGTAAAATGGTAGTTGACCATTGAGTCACATTAACCAATAAGAGTGTCACATTCTAGCTACTATATTGTCCTGTTATATAGGAGAAACGAAGTATAATGAACACAGGAGGCCACCAGCATCTTATTGCCTGTTTGGAGACCCTGCAGAAAGCACTTAAAGGTTAGTGAAACTTTTTTTTTGGCCCAACACTGGCATTTACAAATGTGCAGAATTTATTTTTGTTAAGGTTGTGATAATCTGTGTGTGATTTCTGCAGGAACACAGCCAGTTAGTCCATCAATTCTGCCCTTTCACAAATCATGCGTATATAGTCTATCTGAATTGTTGCCTCCATGTATCCGAGAAAAGCTTGCAGATAGTTTTAATGATTTCAAAGCTCGAAGTAAATGTATCGAAGTATGTGTATGTTACCATATGCATTAATTGATTTTCTTGCAGGCATTGCAGGGGGAGAAAAGAAATTCAGTAGAATTGATTAAAAACTATACATAAAGACTGTCAAATAACCAATGTACAAAAAATGACAAACTGTGTAAATAAAAAATGCTGTGAACCTGTGTTGTGAAGAATCCTTGAAAGTGAGTCTGTAGGTGGTAGAATCAGTTCAGAGTAATAGTGAATGCTGGCTCAGAAACAAGGTGGTTGTAATATAGCTGTGTGGGACTGAGTGACTTGCATGGAATTTCAGAGTACCAATGTTTCCAATATGTAAAATCTGGACTAAAACTGGAGAATCAAAATCCTCTATTATTATCATTCAGTATTTTTCAAATTGTCAACAAAAACATACCACATGCCCAATGTATGTGTGCACACGTGACTGGCAGTAAATTGGCTACTCGCTATTGGACGACTAATGGAAATAAAAGTGTGATAGCTTCTGCAGCATCATCTGCCTGTTGCTCTCCACTCTGCCTCACATGCTAAGCTATGAGAATGAAAATGGTTTTAAATTCTGTGATAATTTGTATTAAATTATGGTTTACAGTACGGAAGCGGGTCAGTCAGCCCAACTCGTCAACTGTATTGGCCAGTGAGCTGATCCCATCTGCCCACATTTGGCTCATAGCCATCTAAACCTCTCCTATCCATGTAGTTATTCAGATAGTTGTTTAATGTTGCTAATATGCCTGCTTCAACCACTATTTATGTCAGCTGATTACAAATACCTCAGCAAACTGTTCTGAAAATGATCTATTATTTGCTATGTAAAGATAGAAGAGCTGGTCAGTGATCATAATTACCCTGCGTGGTCATTGCTGAAGTAATGTTTTCATACAGTTCCTGCCCTTTAGCCTCCTGTACTAATTAAATCTACAATAAAAGTTGGGTTAGTGCATAAACATATATCTTACATTCTCTTTCATGAGGTGCCTGAATTTTGGGAGAGACTGGGCAGGCTAGAATTTTATACCTTGGAGTGTAATAGTTAAGAAATGTCCTCAGGCATGTATAAAATCATGGGGGGGAGGGGTGAGGAGTGAGGATAGATGGGGTGAATGTGGGTAATTTTTTTCCAAGGGAAATCAAAAACTAGAAAACATTGATTTAAGGTGAGGGGGAAAGATTTAAAAAGGGGTTTGAGGGGCAATTTCTTCACACGAGGTAATCTGTATATAGAAGGAGCTGTCAGGAAGTGGTTGGGAGGTAAAATATCTTAAAAAAACAGTAGGGTGGGTACATAGATAAGTAAGTTTAAAGGGAAATGTGGAAACATGGGAGTAAGTTAAATGGCTGTCAAGGTCAACATGGATGAGCTGGTCAAAGGGCCTGTATCCGTGCTGTACTGTATTAGTCTTCTAATCTATAAGACATTGAAATAAAGACCGAACAACCCTGCCTGATTTATCTCTTGTGCAGCTCAGTGGTTATTACAATCAATTGTAGTGACCCTCTTCTCTAAGTGTAGTTCAAATCTGCTAAATACACAAACCAGGATTCAATCCTGAAGCTTTCAAATCCTTCACTCAAAGCTATACTGCCTGCAAGGTCATTTTGACAGGAATTTTATCTTTTTGTTTGCATAACTTGGCACACTGGTACTGTTGGTCAAGCCACTGACTCACAGCATCAGAGACTGGCTCAGCCCTGACATTGTGTAAAAGCAGCATGTTTTCCCTGTGACTGTGTGGGTTTGATACTGTTTTCTTCCCACGGTCCCAAACGTGTGGAAGTCATAGGCTAATTAGCTGCTGTAAATTGCTCTTAGCACCATATAATCTGGGGTGTTGTTGAGAATGTGGGAAGAATAAAAATTGGGATTAATGTAGGATTGGATTAAAAAAAGTGGTTGATGATCGGCACAGGACTCCATCTGCTGTGTTTCCATGCTCGGTCTCTGACTGACTGTCTGACATATGCGATCTGACTGACTGTCTGTCTGACATATGCGACCTTGCATAACCCTTAAAGGCTCACTCTTAAAAATACGACAGACATTCTTTGATATTTATGTACAGCCATTTGTTCTCATGTGCATATATATTTGGTAGTTCCAGGTTAATTTTAGGCCCGTGATCTTTACTACAGGAAAATCTTTGAATTTGTGTATCTGTGTTTGTCAGTTCCAGACCCTTGGCACTTGAACTCAGCGGCTAGCTGCCAAATCATTCTGCCAAATCCAAAATTTATCTAAAACTTTATAACCATTTTAACAGCAAACTTCTCAAATTCAAGAGCCTTCTCTGAACAATATCGGTCGCTAACATTCTTAACTGACCTTTACTGGCAATCAACTTTCAGTGGATGCAGTTTAAGAACCATGTATATAAATTCACTCCACAGCTTGTTCTCTCCTCCCACTGCAAGATTCCCAGTCCTGTCAACCTTACTGCTTCCCTCAAACACCGGAATTCTGTTCATTTTCCTGCTTCTCCCTCCAGCTCATTGGTAGCAGAGCCTTTGAACACTGTCTTATTCTCTGGAGCCTCCTTCTTAATCCGCAAAGCTCTTTTGGAAAGCCTTCTCTAAACTGGTTTCTTCACTTAAGTAGATCTACAGGCATAGTCTTGATCTATGTAACACCTTAGTTCTCCTGTGTTGTTCTGATAAACCTGGCGGGCATTCGATATGTGGCGATACTTGCGGGCTGCCCACAGTACGTCCTTGGTGTGTTGGTTGCTAATGCAAATGACACATTTTACTCTGTTTCAATGTGCATGTAATAAATCTAAAACTAATCTCAATCTCATTTTACTTTAAAGCCCATCTATAAATTATTTTTTATACCTCAACTAGCCCTTAAATCTTCTCACTGATGCTAACTCACTGCTTTTCAGTAATGTCTTTGCCTGCAATGACGGACCGTCTAGAGTCGATTGCCAGACAAAACAGGTAAGGGCTAAATTCATGTAATCTGGGCACCGTTTTTCAGCTTTTGAAAAATAAAACCAATTATTTCTATGAGTTGTAATTCTAAGCCAGCCTTTTTTCTCAACTAGCCTTTGTTCACACCTGAGTCCTTCAGGCACTGAATGCTACATCACGTCAGACATGTTCTATGTAGAGGTGCTACTGGATCCAACAGGACAAGTCTGTGATGTCAAGGTGGCACACCATGGAGAAAATCCTGTGGTAGGACTTTTGTTATGATGCTATTGAAGATTAATGGCTAATTCACTGTCACTAATACTCTTAATCCTTGTTAGAATATTCTTTTTTAAAACCAATATCAGTTTATGGTTGCTCAGCAAATAAATAACTAAAGGTATCATTTTGAGAAGCACAGAGAAGTACGCCTTATTTTCAGAAGGATGTAGAGGTTTTAGAGAGGCTGCAGAGGAGGTTTACTCAGATGCTGCCTGGATTAGAGAGCATCTCTAATGATAGATTGGGTAAGCCAGGGCTTTTCTCTTTGGAGCGAAGGAAGGTGAGAGGTGACTTGATAAAGGTGTATAAGATGTTAAAAGGCATGGATCAAGTAGACAGCCAGAGATGTTCTCCCAGGGTGGAAATGGCTAATATAGGGGGCATAATTTCAAAGTTATTTGAGGAAAATGTAGGAGATATCACCACCATGGGTGGCGATGGAAGAGGGAGATACATTAGGGCCTCTTAAGAAACTCTTAGGCAGATGGTTGATTAAAAAATGGAGGACTCTGTAGGAGGGATGGGTTGGATTCATCTTAAATAGGTTAAAAGGTGGACACAAAATTGTGGGCTGAAAGATGTTCGGTGCTGTAGTGTTCTATGTTCTAAGAATTTATAACCATATAACAATCACAGCACAGAAACAGGCCATCTTGGCCCTCCTAGTCCATGCCGAACCCTTAATCTCACCTAGTCCCACCTACCCGCACTCAGCCCATAACCCTCCACTCCTTTCCTGTCCATATACCTATCCAATTTTACCTTAAATGACACAACTGAACTGGCCTCTACTACTTCTACAGGAAGCTCATTCCACACAGCTATCACTCTTTGAGTAAAGAAATACCCCCTCGTGTTTCCCTTAAACTTCTGCCCCCTAACTCTCAAATCATGTCCTCTAGTTTGAATCTCCCCTACTCTCAATGGAAAAAGCCTGTTCACGTCAACTCTATCTATCCCTCTCAAAATTTTAAATACCTCGATCAAATCCCCCCTCAACCTTCTACGCTCCAATGAATAGAGATCTAACTTGTTCAACCTTTCTCTGTAACTTAATTGCTGAAACCCAGGTAACATCCTAGTAAATCATCTCTGCACTCTCTCTAATTTATTGATATCTTTCCTATAATTCGGTGACCAGAACTGCACACAATATTCCAAATTTGGCCTTACCAATGCCTTGTACAACTTTAGCATTACATCCCAACTTCTGTACTCAATGCTTTGATTTATAAAGGCCAGCATTCCAAAAGCCCTCTTCACCACCCTATCTACATGAGACTCCACTTTCAGGGAACTATGCACAGTTATTCCTAGATCTCTCTGTTCCTCTGCATTCCTCAATGCCCTACCATTTACTCTGTATGTTCTATTTGGATTATTCCTGCCAAAATGTAGAACCTCACACTTCTCAGCATTAAACTCCATCTGCCAACATTCAGCCCATTCTTCTAACCGGCATAAATCTCCCTGCAAGCTTTGAAAATCCACCTCATTATCCACAACACCTCCTACCTTAGTATCATCGGCATACTTACTAATCCAATTTACCACCCCATCATCCAGATCATTTATGTATATTACAAACAACATTGGGCCCAAAACAGATCCCTGAGGCACCCCGCTAGTCACCGGCCTCCATCCCGATAAACAATTATCCACCACTACTCTCTGGCATCTCCCATCTAGCCACTGTTGAATCCATTTTATTACTCCAGCATTAATACCTAACGACTGAACCTTCTTAACTAACCTTCCATGTGGAACTTTGTCAAAGGCTTTGCTGAAGTCCATATAGACTACATCCACTGCCTTACCCTCGTCAACATTCCTCGTAACTTCTTCAAAAAATTCAATAAGGTTTGTCAAACATGACCTTCCACGCACAAATCCATGCTGGCTACTTCTAATCAGATCCCGTCTATCCAGATAATTATAAATACTATCTCTAAGAATACTTTCCATTAATTTACCCACCACTGATGTCAAACCGACAGGTCTATAATTGCTAGGCTTCCTTCTAGAACCCTTTTTAAACAATGGAACCACATGAGCAATACGCCAATCCTCCGGCACAATCCCCGTTTCTAATGACATATTAAAGATCTCCATCAGAGCTCCTGCTATTTCTACACAAACTTCCCTCAAGGTCCTGGGGAATATCCTGTCAGGACCCGGAGATTTATCCACTTTTAAATTTCTTAAAAGCGCCAGTACCTCCACCTCTTTAATTGTCATAGGTTCCATAACTTCCTTACTTGTTTCCCACACCTTAGACAATTCAATATCCTTCTCCTTAGTGAATACCGAAGAGAAGAAATCATTCAAAATCTCTCCCATCTCCTTCGGTTCCACACATAGCTGACCACTCTGATTCTCTAAGGGGCCAATTTTATCCCTCACTATCCTCTTGCTTTTAATATAACTGTAGAAACCTTTCGGATTTACTTTCACCTTATTTGCCAAACCAACCTTGTATCTTCTTTTAGCTTTTCTAATCTCTTTCTTAAGATTCCTTTTACATTCTTTTTATTCCTCGAGCAATTCCTTTACTCCATGCTGCAATTTTAATTGATTATGGTCGTGGATGCTCTACCAAATGTTAAATAAATTTTTAGCATGAAAAATGTTAGAGGGCAGAAGAATTGGACTGTGTGTTATTAATTCAGAATTGCTGCAGATATGGGCTATGGTATTCTTTTCCAAGTATGATTGAACAAAAGATGAAAAATGGCAATTAAACATAGAAACATAGAAAACCTACAGCACAATACAGGCCTTTTGGCCCACTAAGCTGTGCAGAACATGTCCCTACCTTAAAATTACAAGGCTTACCCATAGCCCTCTATTTTTCTAAGCTCCATGTACCTATCCAAAAGTCTCTTAAAAGACCCTATTGTATCCGCCTCCACCACTGCTGCTGGCAGCCCATTCCATGCACTCACCTCTCTCTGAGTAAAAAACTTACCCCTGACATCTCCTCTGTACCTACTCCCCAGCACCTTAAACTATTTCAGCCCTGGGGAAAAAGCCTCTAACTATCCACATGATCAATGCCTCTCATCGTCTTATACACCTATATCAGGTCACCTCCCATCCTCTGTCGCTCCAAGGAGAAAAGGCCAAGTTCACTCAACATGTTTTCATAAGGCATGCTCCCCAATCCAGCCAACATCCTTGTAAATCTCCTCTGCACTCTTTCAATGGCTTCCACATCCTTCCTGTAGTGAGACAGCCAGAACTGAGCACAGTACTCCAAGTGGGGTCTGACCAGGGTCCCATATAGCTGCAACGTTACCTCTCAGCTCTTAAATTCATTTCATTCATTTCCACGATTGATGAAGGCCAATACACCGTACACCTTCTTAACCACAGAGTCAACCTGCGCAGCTGCTTTGAGTGTCCAACTCGGACACCAAGATCCCTCTGATCCTCCACACTACCAAAGGTCTTACCTTTAGTACTATATTCTTCCATCATATTTGACCTACCAAAATGAACCACTTCACACTTATCTGGGTTGAACTCCAGCTGCCACTTCTGAGCCCAATTTTTTATCCTATCAATGTCCTGCTGTAATCTCTGACAGCCCACTACATTATCCACAACACCCCAAACCTTTGCATCATAGCAAACTTATTAACTCATCCCTCCACTTCCCCATCCAGGTCATTTATAAAAATCAGGAAGAGTAAGGGTCCCAGAACAGATCCCTGAGGCACACCACTGGTCACCGACCTCTGTGCAGAATATGACCCATCTACGATCACTCTTTGCCCTCTGTGGCCAAGACTGTTCTGGATCCACAAAGCAATGTCCCCTTGGATCCCATGCCTCCTTAATTTCTCAATAAGCCTTGCATGGGGTACCTTAACAAATGCCTTGCTGAAATCCATATACATTACATCTACTGCTCTTCCTTCATCAATGTGTTTAGTCACATCCACAAAAAATTCAATCAGGCTGGTAAGGCAGGACCTGCCCTTGACAAAGCCATACTGACTATTCCTAATCATATTATACCTCTCCAAATGTTCATAAATCCTGCCTCTCAGGATCTTCTCCATCAACTTACCAACCACTGAGGTAAGACTCACTGGTTTATAGCTTCCTGGGCTATCTTGAACTCCCTTTCTTGAATAAGGGAACAACATCCGCAACCCTCCAATCCTCCAGAATCTCTCCCATCCCCATTGATGATGCAAAGATCATCGCCAGAGGCTCAGCAATCTCCTCCCTCGCCTCCCACAGTAGCCTGGGGTACATCTCATCAGGTCCCGGCGACTTACCCAACTTGATGCTTTCCAAACGCTCCAGCGCATCCTCTATCTTAATATCTACATGCTCAAGCTTTTCAGTCTGCTGCAAGTCATCACTACAATCAACAAGATCCTTTTCCATAGTGAATACTGAAGTAAAGTATTCATTAAGTACCTCTGCTATCTCCTCCGGTTCCATACATACTTTTCCACTGTCACACTTGATAGGTCCTATTCTTTCACGTCTTACCCTCTTGCTCTTCACATACTTGTAGAATGCCTTGGTGTTTTCCTTAATCTTGCCCGCCAAGGCCTTCTCATGGCCCCTTCTGGCTCTCCTAATTTCCCTCTTAAGCTCCTTCCTTTTAGCCTTATAATCTTCTAGATCTCTAACATTACCTAGCTCTCTGAACCTTTTGTAAGCTTTTCTTCTTGACTAGATTATTACAGCCTTTGTACACCACAGTTCCTGTACCCTACCATAACTTACCTATCTTATTGGAATGTACCTGTGCAGAACTCCACACAAATATCCCCTGAACATTTGCTGCATTTCTTCCGTACTTTTCCCTGAGAACATCTGTTTCCAATTTAAACTTCCAGTTTCCTGCCTGATGGCCTCATAGTTAGCTGGCTAGTGGCATAGTGGCATCAGCGCTGGACTTTGGGGCGAGAGGTCCCGAGTTTGAATCCGGCCGGCTCCCTTGCATGCTCTCCATCCATGCCTGGGTTGAGTGTCGAGCTAGCAACTCGACCTCGTAAAGGAAAAAAACCTGGAGAGGGATGGGCTCTGCCACGTTTCAGATGCCCAAGACACACCATATGATGAGCAATCACCAAAAAGAATGGTACAAGAAGCTTGTCATGACGGTACTCTGACGACTCCACCAGGAGTTAAGGGCGCGTGCACACACACTCATAATTCCCCTTGCTCCAATTCCCCTCACATTTTTCTAACTTGTCTGTTCCTATCTCTCTCCAATGCTATTGTAAAGGAGACAGAATTATGATCACTATCTCCAAAATGCTCTCCCAATGACAAATCTGACACCTGACCAAGTTCATTTCCCAATACCAGATCAAGTACAGCCTCTCCTCTTGTAGGCTTATCGACATACTGTGTCAAGAAACCTTCCTGAACACACCTAACAAACTCCACCCCATCTAAACCCCTCGCTGTAGGGAGATGCCAATCGATATTTGGGAAATTAAAATCTCCCATCACGAGAACTCTGTTATTATTACACCTTTCCAGGATCTGTTTCCCTATCTGCTCCTCGATATCCCTGTTACTATTGAGCGGCCTTTAAAAAACACCCAGTAAAGTTATTGACCCCCTCCTGTTCCTAACCTCCACCCACAGAGACTCCGTAGACAATCCGTCCATGACGTCCATCTTTTCTGCAGCCGTGACACTATCTCTGATCAACAGTGTCACGCCCCCACCTCTTCTGCCTCCCTCCCTGTCCTTTCTGAAACATCTAAACCCTGGCACTTGAAGTGACCATTCCTGTCCCTAAGCCATCCAAGTCTCTGTAATGGCCACCACATCATATCTCCAAGTACTGATCCATGCTCTAAGCTCATCCGTTTTGTTCACAGTACTTCTTGCGTTAAAATAGATACATCTCAAACCGTCCATCTGAGTGCGTCCCTTCTCTATCACCTGCCTATCCTCCCTCTCGCACTGTCTACAGGCTTTCTCTATTTATGAGCCAACTGCTTCTTCCCCAGTCTCTTCAGTTCAGTTCCCACCCACCAACAATTCTAGTTTAAACTCTCCCCAGTAGCCTTAGCAAACCTCCCTGCCAAGATATTGGTCCCTCTGGAATTTGGTACAGGTCACACCTGCCCCAAAAGAGGTCCTAATGATCCAGAAATCTGAATCCCTGCTCTAATCCCTCAGTCATGCATTTATCCTCCACCTCACTCTATTCCTATACTCACTGTCATGTGGCACAGGCAGTAATCCCGAGATTACTACCTTTGCGGTCCTGCTTCTCAACTTCCTTCCTAACTCCCTGTAGTCTGTTTTCAGGACCTCTTCCCATTTCCTACCTATGTCATTGGTACCAATATATACCATGAGCTGTGACCTGTGACTGCAGGATATCTTGGACGCGATCCGAAACATCCTGGACCCTGGCACCTGGGAGGCAAACTACCATCTGAGTTTCTTTCCTGCGTCCACAGAATCGCCTGTCTGACCCCCTAACTATAGAGTCCCCTATCACTACTGCCTTCCTCTTCCTTTCCCTACCCTTTTGAGCCACAGGGCCAGAGGCACAGCCACTGTTGCCTCCCCCAGGTAGGCTGCAACAGTACTCAAACGAGAGTACTTATTGTCAAGGGGTACAGCTGCTGGGGTACTCTCTAGTGTCTGACTCTTGCCCTTCCCCCTCCTGACTGTGACCCACTTGTCTGTCTCCCATGGCCCCGGTGTGACCACCTGCCTATAACTCCTTTCTATCACCTCCTCGCTCTCCCTGACCAGACGAAGGTCATCGAGCTGCATCTCCAGTTTCCTAACGTGGTCCCTTAGGAGCTACAGCTCGACACACCAGGTGCAGATACGGGAAGCTGGGAGACTCTAGGACCTCCCACATCTGACACCAAGCAACAGAAAACCGGCCTCACACACATACTTCCTTTCTGCAATGAACACAGGTAAACCTACCTCGCCTCATTACCGCCTAGGCCCATTGAGCCAAAGCCCTACCACTCTGCTACCCTCTCACTCCGATGCCCACTGGATATGGTGGTCTTTTTAACCTTTTCCCACTCTACTGGCTGACATCACACACGCCTGCACAGTCTTGCCTCTCTTTTACCCCAAGTAGAAAAATGCCTTGGCTCCAGAAATCCTTAGCCATTCCACTCATGGCCTTCGTGCTCTGAATCAAAAACCGCTGAAGACTTCTTGCCTTTTTAAACTTTTCCCGCTCTACTGACTGATGTCACGCACCTGCGCAGTCTTGCCTCTCTTTTACCCCGAGTAGAAAAATGCCTTCGCTCCAGAAATCCTTAGCCATTCCACTCGCAGCTGCCTTGCTCCAATTGCTATTGAAATCTAAGCAACTTCCCCCACCAGGAAAATAAGGAAAGAATAATGGAGGTGACATCTTGTAGATAGCTGCTTCCCCTGAAAGTGTCAGTATCCTCTGTCTGTGAGAACAACATTAATCCTCATGTAGTAGTAGGCCTCCGTTAGTCTCGATAGACCGTGGATTTGCACCTTGGAAAGTTTCCAGGTTTTTTTTATGGAAGACCGGCAGTTGCCCAAGCTGCAAGTCTCCCCTCTCCACACCACCGATGTTGTCCAAGGGAAGGGCATTAAGACTGATACAGCTTGACACCGGTGTCGTCGCAGAGCAATGTGTGGTTAAGTGCCTTGCTCAAGGACACAGCACGCTGCCTCAGTCAAGGCTTGAACTAGCGACCTTCAGATCACTAGACGAATGCTTTAACCAGTTGGCCACGTGCCAACACTGATCCTCATGTATGTCTCACAGTCACAACATACCTTCTGGCCAATTTAGCACTTCCATAATGTGGTGGCATTTGTAATCAGGTGATATATGGCAGCCAATTTGTACGCCTCAGTAAGAAAAATACAAGGTTCATTAATCTGTTTTTGGTACTGGTGGTTGAGGGATGTTGGGTTGGGTAGTTGTGGTCATCACACAATAGAATTGTGCTGAAGGGGATGCAGGAGATGTTGTCTTCATTGGAACATTTTAGTTATAAGGATCTATGTGAGCTGTGTTTGTTTTCCCTGGAGCGGAGGAGGCTGAAGGATGACTTGATAGTGGTATGTAATGGTGGGACTGTCTTAAGATGAGGACAAATTTAAGAGATTTAGTCAGAATCTGAGGGGGGATCTGGAATGGGTTGTTTGAGGAGGCGGTGGAGGCCGATACTCTCACAACGTTTCAGAAGCATTTAGGCAACACAATTCGCCAGGGCATAGATGTCTACGGACTTAATATAGGCAAATAGTATTGCTGAATTGAGCAATCAGTGCAGACGCAGTGGGTTTATGAGCCTGTTCCTTTGCTGTATGACTCGATGACTGCGGATAGCAAGTGTACTAAACGACCCTTCACTTCCACAGAATCTTTTATAGTCACCCCAAGCAATACCTCCAAGCAGTATGGTATCCCTCATAGATGCACTGTAAAGTACCGTAAGAGTGGCACTGCAGGACCACAGCTAAAATAGTTTCTCAAAACTAAAATCTTCTTAGTACCACAACCAGCCACAAGTTACTGATGACAACATGATGTACTTTTAACTGTATTGTGTAATACATTGTTTTAAAAGAATAAAAATGGTTGAAAAGATATTACTCCGAAATGACTGATCGTGTTCTGTTTTCCACAGAGCTGCCAGGAGCTGGTGCAGTATCTGAGGTATGCCATTTTTAACAAGGCGCAAAACAAATGTAGCATTCAGACCTTGTGAGTAATTTTAAATCTTGGTGCAGGGTCAAAGCCAGTCTGCTGGTAACTACGTGGAATTAGTTAATGTCAGTGAGGGGTTGCTTTAAGCAATGCCAATTCTGCTGAGAAACTAGATTAAGTAACAAGACTCTAATGTTCTGTTGTATTATCTGTGGTTAGTTCCTCTGCTGTTGCAAAGTTTGTATTGAAAATGGAGGTAAGCAGAACAGCATGTGGTTCTGCTGCTTCCCCCCCCAGAGACAATAACCTTCTGTGACTAGCAGGAAGATGGTTTAGACCCAGCACCGCCTCTTGATTGTTGAATGACAGCTGCTGGTCAAGACTCCCCATCTGATTTGCTTTCAGGATTTAAGATTGTTTAATGTCATTTCCAGTACATAAGTGGAAAGGAGACCAAAATGATTGTTACTCTGGATCCGATGCAGCACACAAAAAGCACAAGAAGATAAAGAACACAATAACAAAAAATCAGAATAAATATAAATGATAGCTTATGTACATGAAGTGACGCTAAGTACAGAAGTGTCTGTATATGTGACTCTGACACAAACTGATAAAATGGTTGGTGGGGGGGGGGGGGTTTAGTAGGTGGAGGTGTTGACCAATCTCACTGCTTTGGAGAGTTAACTGTTTTTGAGTCTGGTGGTCCGAGTGTGGATGCTACATAGCCTCCTCACTAATGAGTGTGGGGCAAGCAGTCCATGATTAGGGTGGGTGGGATCCTTCTTGATTTTGCTGGCTTTTTTTCTGACATCTTTCTATATGTATATCTGTGATGGCAGGTAGGCTGGTGCCAGTGATACTTCTGGTAGTTTTGACTACCATACACCCTGTGGCCTGCATCTTGGTAACACTGGACAGCAAATTTTTTCAAAAGCGTTGCTTTCTCAGAAATTTGTGTGGTTATGATAGACTGCTTGAAAATGAACACAAGTAGAATTTCAGACTACTTGTATCACGTAGGAATTTGGCGAAACAAGAAATTAACTTTTATTGAATATAATGCATTTTATTTGCATAACTGACGCTTTGCAAGAGTTCAACTAAGCTAAAAATGTTTTGTTGATGATTTTCATTTGTACTCTGTGTCTAAGGCTTCTCGCTTAAGTGTCCAACAATAATCAGCCAGCACTGATGGGTTCCAGTTGCCCTGATACTGTTTCTCCATGACCGCAATGTCCTGGTGAAACCTTTTACTGTGCTCGTCACTGATAGCGCCAAGATTTGCAAGAAATAAGTCTAAATGGGAATGCAGAAAATGAAACTTTAGTGACATGTTACGCCTCATGGTTTTGTCTGCTTGAAGCATGTTGTCAACCAGCTGCACGTAATTTGGTGCTCTGAGGTTGCCAAGGAAATTTTCAACAACATCCATGCGATTTTCTCTGGTCCCACTAGGTTCTTCGAATTGCTTGACATTGATGATCTTATTTATTTGTGGGCCAACAAAAATGCCTTCCATAATCTTGGCATCAGTTATTCTGGGAAACATCTGTCTCAAATATCAAAATCCTTCATGGAAATTTTTGTGCCTGGTGACAACAGATCCCATCGTTGCAGTCTTGAACCCAGTAATTCTGCTTCTGCCTTTGACAAGCCCAAGTCTCTGACCAGGTCATTTAACTCAGATTGAGTTATCAGATGAGGCTCACTTGACATAAAGGGTTCAAAATCTGTATCAGTATCTGTCATTTCCATTCCTGGCTCATGCATCATGACATCTTTGTCTATCTCCTCTAGACCCCATGTCTCTGGTGACTTTGGTACTAGAAGATTATCATCATGTGGCACGGGTCTCATGGATGAAGGGAGATTGGGGTATTCGGTGGATTTCTTATTTTTAGCAGAGGAACCATGGTCACCTGGTCAGAGAGAAGTAGCAGTCTGTCATATCATCAGGACAGTGAACGACATTGATTTCCGAGTACCTTTGAGCCAAGGTCTAAGATCAACAGCACATGTTGCACAACAAATGTGAGGAGCCCAGGCTTTGTCTTGGACCCCAATTTTTATACCCAAGTTAGAGCTCTTACGATTTCTTAATATGAGGAGTCATGCTCAGTCTTTGAGAGTTAAGCATAGACTCGTCACAAATATAACAAAGTATTGCGGCTGTTGCAACACTAGCGATGTTTTGCTGTCACAAATACTCTTGAAAATACTGTATGTACTCATAATAAAGTAACTGTATGCTATGAGCGTAGAGCAAGCGCATCAATGTGATCGCAAACTGATATACAAGTAAACGCAATGCACAAAACGGTGTGTGTGATGCTTTTATAGCCTTTCTAAAACCTGTCCTGTCATGCAGCAACTGCCCTGCCTGAGCCCGCCCAGGAATGCCTGGACAAGATAGAAAACTTTTCAGCTTACGTTGTGGGCAACAATTTAATTAACTTGAATTATGAGTTGAAATAATAAATATAAGTGATTTTAAAAAAAGGTGTGTAATGGGGAGCTTTCATGGTGATTTTCATGATTAGCAGCCCAAAATCCATAAGATACACCCAAAAGTATTCAGGAAACAAAATGTTTGTTGTCCAGTGTAATTTATAAGGCATCTGGATCAGAGCAGGTGGATTGGAAATTCGGTTCTAATTCCATCACTTATTACCATCATTCATTTCTGGAATAATCACCAATAATTTATAGAATGAAAAATAAGCAGGTTTTACATTCATGCCTTGTTTGATTTTTGCATTGTATTTTCTTGGTTCTGTTACAGAGAGAAGAATTTCTTGGAGTTCTCAAAACACCTTAAAGGCCTTGTCAACTTATATAAGCTCCCTGGAGACAAGTAAGAATCTAAATAACAATTTCATTTGACGTATAGGTGATGTTATTGCTGTTTGCTTACAAATGGATTGTAGGCACTTTTAAAACTTGTATTTATGAAGCCATAATCTCATATCGAGAGAGCTTGGTTTATGAACATATTAGGGTCAAAATATTCACAAGGACAGGAGAAGGAAAACAAGGATTATATAATCTTTCCAAGTTCAGGTTGCAATAGAGCACCCCACTGTCATAAAACTTTTAATTGTCTGCTTTGTAGGCATCATGTGTTCTCTTACTATGTCAGATCCAAGTGATTTACTTCCAAGAAAGCTGATGAATTTACCTAGAAAAGATGACATGGGCGTGGTATAGAACATAGAATAGTACAGCATATTATAGGCCCTTCAATGTTGTGCTGACCCTCAAACCCTGCCTCCCATATAACCCCCCCACCTTAAATTCCTCCAACTATTTCTGGAATTTGTTCAGTATTCAAAACTTGATCTAGCGATTAGTATCTGATAAATATGTGCAGTTATTTTGTACTTCAATCCTAAATTGCATTGCATTTTCTAAATTGCAATATCAAAACCATCTTGAATATTGTTTTACCATCCATGCCTGGTCAAGGTTTATTCAGGACACTCTGACCTAAAATTTTTGATTTATAGTAGATTAATATTTCACCTTATTTCACCCCTTTCCACC
This sequence comes from Hypanus sabinus, assembly GCF_030144855.1. Taxonomy (NCBI): domain Eukaryota; kingdom Metazoa; phylum Chordata; class Chondrichthyes; order Myliobatiformes; family Dasyatidae; genus Hypanus; species Hypanus sabinus. Next base: position 36,439,299 of record NC_082738.1, on the reverse strand, counting down.
CACCCTTGGTTGTCCGTATGTTTAACTGCATTTTAATGTTTGCGCATGTGTATGTGTTGAGTCTAGACAGTGAATCCTACCATCTCTAGTTAAATTAAGTGATAATTGAGCTTGGAACTGCTGAAACAATGTATAATAGTGACTGCACCACTTATGTTGTGGCTTTTTCTTTAATATCATCCAATTTTTCTGAATTTTGTTTTTTGTTTATTTTTGAGTAAAAGAAATCGATGTATTTACTGAGGTGCATTTTGAGTCATGGTTGTAACACATCCAGTAGTCAATACAACTATTGATAGGCTATTAACTTGAGTTTGGAGTAGAAATACAAATTTTCTTGAATGTGATTTGTGCTTGAGAGTTCAGAAGTAATCTGGGGGTTGAGTTTAGAAGAAGCAAAAGTTAAGAGTATTTCTGTGGAATCTAAAATTAGCCGTGTAGTTTAAGGTCAGCTACAGAGAGGAAGTCTGCATAATGTAAGCTTAACCGTCAGTGAAACATGGAGATAAAGTCCATTGAAAGGAAAACCTCAGAAGAGTTCAGATAGTTACAGAGGAAAAGTGAAATAGAACACAATTGTTTTGTAAAAATATTTCAGTGCCATGAGAAAGTATGCAGATGCTGGAAATCCAAAGCAACACACAAACACTGGAGGAAGTCAGGCAGCATCTATGGAAGAGGATAAAAAGTTCCAGCCTAGACCCTTCAAGACTGAGAAAGGAAGGGAGAAGATGCCAAAATAAACAGTTGGGGGAGGGGAAAGAGGCTTGCTGAAAGATGATGAGTGAAGCCAGGTGGGTGGGAAAGGTCAAGGGCTGCAGAAGAAAGAAACTGATAGAGGATAGTGGACCATAGAAAGGTGGGTAAAGGAGAGGACCCAGGGGGAAGTAGTAGGCGGGTGAGAAGAAGTAAAAAGTCAGAGTGGGAAATAGTGGAAAGAGGGGATGGGAAATTTGTGTACTGGAAGGGGAAACTGATATTCATACCACCAGGTTGGAGAGTACCCAGATGGAATATAAGGTAGTGCTCCTCCACCCTGAGGGTGGCCTCATCTTGACATAAAAGGAAGCCGTGGATGGACATGTCAAAATGGGAATTGAAATTAAAAGGTTTGGCCACCAGCAAGCCCCACTTTCACTTGCTTCCCTGAGCAAGTATTTTTGGTTCCATCCAACACAGATCATGAAGATCACCACTGTTTTGACTCCATGGAAAGGGGTGACTGTGAATTATGGGAATGTGTTTAATAGGGGAATCTGTTTGTTTACTTCTACAGTAAGCTGAAAACTAAGATGTATTTGGCTCTGCAGTCCCTAGAACTCGATCTTTCAAAGATGGCGCACATGTTCAGGTAAATATTACATTCTTTGATCTGATGCAACTTTTGAGATTTTGTTAATGTGTAGAATCTACAGGGAGTTAACACAAGATGGGGCAGCACAGTTGTAACACTTTGCACCACTGTCTGTTCTCCCTGTGACCTAGTGAGTTTCCTCTGTGTGCTCTGGTTTCCTCTCCCACTACAGGTTGGGGTTTGTAAGTTGTGAGCTTATATGGGCACTAGAAGCACGGCGATACTTGCAGGCTGCCCTGAGCACAGTCCTTGGATTGTGTTGATCGTTGACACAAATGGTGCACTTCACTGTATGTTTCAATGTACGTGTGACTTTAAAGTCTCCATATGAAAATAACTCCATGCACACTTGCTTTTCATTGGGTGAGGGGAAAAACTTGGCTTTAAACAAATTCATATCTTGAATGCTCCAGAAAGGAAAGGTAGATGAAATTTGGGTATACATAGACTTTACGATAATATTTCCTTTGTGTACCTGAGTGGTCTACTAATAAATTGCTCATTTGTATTTTTAGAAATGAGATAAATTTGGCGTCTGTGTGGATATCATTCATATAAAAATTGTGGACTCTTGCTGTGGGTTCATATGCTGCTTTAAGTGTTAGCTGTCTCATTTAGTGACATTTGTGCATCTATATTGGAAAGCACTCCCACTTCAGGCTGACATTCCAGTCTGTCACTGAGGAAGTGCTGTGTGGTTAGAATTGTCTTTCCACCAATCCATTAGCTCAAACCCCTTCCCCTTCCGTAGCTCATTTTTAAAAAATTCCTGATAGATTACTTTGGAGACACAGGATACTTTGACACTACAGGACACTAGATACTTTGCATCTAGTCAATGCTGAACTGATTTATTGCCAATGTCCTGAACAATATTTATCTTTTGAAGCAACTTAACTAAAACTAATTAGTCATTCTCATTGTCATTTACAGGAACTTGTTGTGCAGAAGTTAGCTATTTCAATTACAGTATGATAACAATAATTACCCTTCAAAGGAATTCATTACTTGTATTTTGGGAATGAAATTTTGTTTTTAAACATATTCATATCCTGAATGCTCCAGAAAAGAGCTTTTGGGAGCTGGCAGAATGGATGGGATGAATTTGAAGGCTGCAGGCATTTTCTGCTGTGTGGGAACAGGACATTTCTTTTTCTCTTCTCCCCACCTCCACCCGCAACCCAGAACATCAATGATCAAGTCTGGTTTGGGTTAAGCAGAGCTGGGAGCACTGAGCTTTCAGTGAGGCCAACTGGTGGTACTCTCTGTTATAGCTATTTCTGTGTTCTCTCAGAGTTTTTGTTCATTTCTGACTTATGAACAGTTTGGGTTACAAACAGTTCCCAGGAATGCGACCCTATTATAACCTCTATTCTGTTGACAGCCTGCACAGTGCTACATGTGTCCAAGTTGTCAGAGCTCAGGGCTCTCTGGGCTGCCGTGGCAATCAAGCCCAAATGAAAGGCATTTTCTTACTGGGTTGCAGGAAAGGAATTGAATATCTGGATATATTTTTGTCTTCCCATCCTCTTCTGTATAATGTTCCTGCTGAGCTTTATTAACCAACCAAGGTTTGTGAATGTAAGCTGGTATTGAGAGCCACTTAAACTATCTAAGTTGCTGCTGGAGTTTTAGAAGCTTTTAGTTAGTTTTCTCCCTTCTGAATTTGTTGACTTCTCTATAATATTCCCGTATAAATTTCAAACTTCTCGCTCTTCATTTGACAAATAATACTGAATAATGTGTCAGTTATCTGATTGAGGACCAAGGCCACTGCCTTTGGTTTCTGCCACATCCTCAGCTCCATGACTAGCATTCCCAACCCAGGAACTGAAAGCCCTCCACCACAGAATTTACATACTTGTGATTGTTGAGGAGCTGTGTTTTCATTTAAGGATCTGCTCTATCACTAAAACCAGCTAACTTGACCTTGCTACTGCTTCACTTTATCTTCTACGTGATTCTTCAATGCCTTCATTTCTTCTGAATGTGTTAATTTTTTTTCTGGGAAAGTAACTACCTTCTTCATGTGCTGCTGATACTCTGCTGCCCGCAGTTTAATTTGCTCATGTCTTGTTCATTCATGCACCTGTACTTGTTAGCCTTCACCAGCAGCTGTTGTAACAATGTTCCCATGGACTTATTCCTACCTGCCTTCCTCTCCCCTGTCCTTCACCACCACTGTGTCTGTCGTACTATCCCACCCTACAGAGCCTACATATATATGAAACCAGAATATGTGTGTGTGTGTGTGTGTGTGTGTGTGTGTGTGTGTGTGTATATATATAGTATGTTTTTACAGACTTTTGTTTTTCAGTTGCCTTGTTTGTACACTTAGGAGCTTTCTTATATCTCCACCTTACCTCTTGTAAGAAGTAGCTTAAAGCCCATCTTTTTAAACAAACCTGTGTGTGGCTTGCTCTCTCAACTGTCTGGAACGTCAGATTTTATCGATTTGTTAAAATACTACCACCTATTGGGGTGTTTCATTTTGGTAAGAAGGTTGTAAGGATTAATTATCAGTATTCAGATAGTTGACTTTCTGGTCCAAGTACCCATAGATTAATGCCAGCATGTTTTTGACTGTGAAGGAAAAACAATTTGTGAAAAGTTTAGAAATTTACTTTACAATTTTTTTCTACGTTCTTTTTTTAATCCATCCATAATTTTAATTTATTTCAGATTAGCCACCAATGCAAGTAACCTTGATACAATACTCCAAGGAAGCGTTGGCTATCTTACACCAAGAAGTGGCGGTATGTTGTTTGACAATACAGTGGATTCTGGTTAATTGGGACACATCGGGACCAGTGCATTTTGGCCTAATTCAGTGGCTGCCCCAGCAAACTACCATTTAGCTGAGTAACAAATTGTGTATTTAAAAGAAATATAGAACCTGTTAGAGCTCTACCAATACTACTACAGTACTATCAAACTGTGTATTAGTTCTTAATAGTTATCAACGGTGGAATTTCATCCAGTGTTCACTGCTGTGTTCTTTAGATAGACTGTAAATGAACAAAATCAGTACAGGCACCTATTGCAGATAATGGACTGCCTTCCTACAATGCTTTTGACTATTGCATCTTCCAAAACTTCAGTTTCATTGTAACATTTAAGGTGGTTGTTGATATCTTCAAATTCTTCATAGTTCCTAATTTGCTGAAGTAGTGAAATTGTTTCATTTTCACTCCTGACGGTTGCTGGCATCTCTCAGCCTGGAATGCTTGAAACCGCAGTGAGCAAAACCATCCTGAATATCTTACTGCTTATGTCTCACCAACTCTCAGTGACAAAACACATGCAACTGACACTATTTAAAAACTGTTTACTCTTAGCACGGCATAGTGTCTAATGGACACATAAGTTCATCCATTAGTTAGTTGGCTAGTTAGAAACTGACAACAATCTCCTTTCCCAATTAAGCAGCATAGTGTCCTAAATAAACAAAGGAAATCCTGGTTATTTTCTCGATTAGTTTTTGTTCTTTAAGAGTTGTCCCAAATAAGTGGCTACCCCAATTAACCGATGGCCCAATTAATTGGAATCCACTATTTGCTATTTCTGAGTAAGGGGCTTGGGGAGGAAATTGGTGTTAAGTATGTTTTGTGTCTAGTCTCTGAAATATAATTGGCTTTCATATCTTTGGAAAGATAACTTGAGATTATTTAACAATATTTTGAATTTTAGTTCAATCTCATCGTTGTAGGCCAATCCAGTAGCACCGCTATTCCCTTTATAGTGGAACTTTCCCCTTCACCTTTGTAGGCAGGGCTGTAATTGACAGGATTAAAGTTATGTATGGAATTTGTATCTCATAACTGTCATTCATTATCTTGCTGGAGAAATGTCTTGTTTTTTACATAGACCATAGATATTGCCTTGACTTGGACTCATAAGAGGTCAATGGTGGCCACAGATTTTTTTTGTCCCTCTCGCTTCTCACCTTTGTAAACTGGTGATTCATGTTAATTTTGCTGCAGCAGTTCTGAAATTTCTCATACAGACCCTATTCTTTGCCCTGACTTCACCAGAGAAAGTTTCAGAACAACTCTTCTTTAGAACAGATGAAAGCAACCCCACAAAATATTAATCTTTTTCATGATCAGCTGACTAATTTGTGTATTTCAAATGCTTTTAATTTTGTGAACCAGTTTGTTTATCAATGGATTTTGACTGAAAATATCTTTGCTGATTTTACAGGACACTTAATGAATTTGAAGTATTACGTCTCTCCGTACGACCTGTTTGAAGATGGAACTGGTAAACTTACGAACCTGAACGAAAATAATGGTACAGTTCCAGGATCCTTTTCATGTTGGTGAAAATTAAATAGGTGGGGATGGGATGAGTTTATGTCCAAGACAGCAAGTTGGTGTTGGATAGAACTTTCTGTGAAAACATGATGCTCTAGTCCAGGAGTGGCAAGCGCAAAATGTCTCACACAAAAGTGTTGTTGGCATGCAGCATGCAGTGCTGCTGCTCGATTCTTTAAACCCCACCCATAACAAAAAGATACACAGTGGTTATCTTTACTGCCAGATGAAGCAGTGAATGATTTTTTTTAAACAACCTGTGGGCCATGAGATTTTTTATTGAAAGGGAAACTTCTCATGCCAGCTAAACAGTTGCAAAAATTTATGATGTTGGGTGATACATTTTCAAATCCTCGCAGACCTGATGTACACAGTAGTAATTAGACAATAGACAATAAACAATGGGTGCATAAGTAGACCATTCGGCCCCTCGAGCCTGCACCACCATTTTGAGATCATGGCTGATCAATTACCATCAATACCCAGTTCCTGCCTTGTCCCCATATCCCTTGATTCCCCTATCCATAAGGTACCTATCTAGCTCCTTCTTGAAAGCATCCAGAGAATTGGCCTCCACTACCTTCCGAGGCACCCCACAATTCTCTGGGAGAAGAAGTTTTTCCTTAACTCTGTCCTAAATGACCTACCCCTTATTCTCAAACCATGCCCTCTGGTACTGGACTCTCCCAGCATCTGGAACATATTTCCTGCCTCTATCTTGTCCAATCCCTTAATAATCTTATATGTTGCAATCAGATCCCCTCTCAATCTCCTTAATTCCAGTGTGTACAAGCCCAGCCTCTCTAACCTCTCTGCGTAAGACAGTCCAGACATCCCAGGAATTAACCTCGTGAATCTACGCTGCACTTCCTCTACAGCCAGGATGTCCTTCCTTAACCCTGGAGACCAAAACTGTACACAATACTCCAGGTGTGGTCTCACCAGGGCTCTGTACAAATGCAAGAGGATTTCCTTGCTCTTGTACTCAATTCCCTTTGTAATAAAGACCAACATTCCATTAGCCTTCTTCACTGCCTGCTGCACTTGCTCATTCACCTTCAGGGACTGATGAACAAGGACTCCTAGATCTCTTTGTATTTCTCCCTTACCTAACTCTACACCATTCAGATAATAATCTGCCTTCCTGTTCTTACTCCCAAAGTGGATAACCTCACACTTATTCACATTAAACGCCATCTGCCAGGTATCTGCCCACTCACCCAGCCTATCCAAGTCACCCTGATTCTCCTAACATCCTCATCACATGTCACACTGCCACCCAGCTTAGTATCATCAGCAAATTTGCTGATGTTATTTTCTATGCCTTCATCCAAATCATTAACGTAGATGGTAAACAGCTGTGGTCCTAATACAGAGCCCTGTGGTACCCCACTAGTCACCACCTGCCATTCCGAGAAACACCCATTCACCGCTACCCCTTGCTTTCTATCTGCCAACCAGTTTTCTATCCATGTCAATGCCTTCCCCCTGATGCCCTGTGCTTTGATTTTACCCACCAATCTTCTATGTGGGACCTTATCAAATGCCTTCTGAAAATCGAGGTACACTACATCCACTGGATCTCCCCCGTCTAACTTCCTGGTTACATCCTCGAAAAACTCCCAACAGATTAGTCAAGCATGATTTACCCTTGGTAAATCCATGCTGGCTCAGCCCAATCCTATCACTGCTATCTAGATATGCCACTATTTCATCCTTAATAGTGGACTCTAGCATCTTTCCCACCACCGATATCAGGCTGACAGGTCGATAGTTCTCGGTTTTCTCCCTCCCTCCTTTCTTAAAAAGTGGGATAACATTAGCCATTCTCCAATCCTCAGGAACTGATCCTGAATCTAAGGAACATTAGAAAATGATTACCAATGCATCTGCAATTTCCAGGGCCACCTCCTTTAGTACCCTAGGGTGCAGACCATCTGGACCTGGGGATTTGTCACCCTTCAGTCCCATCAGTCTTCTCAACACCATTTCCTTCCGAATGTCAATCTGTTTCATTTCCTCTGTTACCCCATGTCCTTGGCCCATCCATACATCTGGGAGATTGCTTGTGTCTTCCTTAGTGAAAACAGATGTAAAGTACTCATTAAATTCTTCTGCCATTTCTCTGTTTCCCGTAACAATTTCACCCAATTCGTTCTTCAAGGGCCCAACATTGTTCTTAACTATCTTCTTTCTCTTCACATACCTTAAAAGAAGCTTTTGCTATCTTCCCTTATATTCCTGGCTAGCTTGCGTTCGTACCTCATTTTTTTCTCCCCGTATTGTCTTTTTAGTTAAGTTCTGTGTTCCTTAAAAACTTCCCAGTCATCTGTCCTCCCACTCACCTTAGCTCTGTCATATTTCCTTTTTTTTTAATGCTATGCAATCTCTGACTTCCTTTGTCAACCACTGTGGCCCCTTTCCCCACTTTGAATCCTTCCTTCTCTGGGGGATGAACTGATTTTGCACCTTGTGCATTATTCCCAAGAATACCTGCCATTGCTGTTCCACTGTCTTTTCTGCTAGGCTATCCGTCCAGTCAACTTTGGCCAGCTCCTCCCTCATGGCTCCATAGTTTCCCCTGTTCATCTGCAACACTGACACCTCCGATCTGCCCTTGTCCTTCTCAAATTGCAGATAAAAGCTTATCATATTATGATCACTACCTCCTAATGTCTCCTTTACTGCAAGATCGCTTATCAAATCCTGTTCATTACATAACACTAAATCCAGAATAGTCTTGTCCCTGGTTGGCTCTTGTACAAGCTGTTCCAAGAATGCATCCCGTAGGCACTCTACAAACTCCCTATCCTGTGGTCCAGCACCAACCTGATTCTCCCAGTTCACCTGCATGTTGAAATCCCCCATAACTACTGCGACATTACCTTTGCCACATGCCAATGTTAACTCCCTATTCAACTTGCACCCAATATCCATGCTACTGTTTGGTGGCCTGTAGACAACACCCATTTGGGTCCTTTTGCCCTTACTGTTCCTCAGTTCTATCCACACAGACTCTACTTCTCCTGACCCTATGTCCCCCCCTTGCAAAGGACTGAATCTCATTCCTCACTAACAGGGCCACCCCACTCCCTCTGCCCACATTTCTGTCCCTACGTTAGCACATATACCCTTGTACATTCATTTCCCAGGTCTGATCTCCCTGCAGCCATGTCTCTGTTATCCCAACAACATCGTAGTTACCCATTCGCACCTGGGCTTCAAGCTCATCCGCCTTATTTCTGACACTTCGTGCATTCAGATATAGAATTTTTAACCCATTTCTCCTCTCTCTGTTTGAATTGCTGCCTATTGTGCTTAACCCAGCTCCCCGAACTCCCAACGGGCTATACGCCCCTAGAATTTTGTTGTCCTTCCTAAATTTACTTATTCTTTCAACACATTTAACTCCATGTTCCGTCAGACAATCCCTCTGTACATGAGTCCTCCTTATCACTTGTTCCGCCCCACCTTCCTCAACTACACACTTAATATTTCGGAACCGTGTAGTCCCCACCTGTCCTTTATTCTTCCACTCACTATCCTCTCTCACATTCTGGATCCCCGCCCCCTGCAAATTTAGTTTAACCCCCCCCCAAAGAAGCACTAGCAAACTTCCCTGCAAGAATGTTAGTACCGCTCCAGTTCAGGTGTAAACCATCCCTTCGGAACAGATCCTACCTTCCCTGGAACAAAGCCCAATTATCTACAAACCAGAAGCCCTCCCTCCTGCACCATCCTCTCAGCTACGTATTAATCTTTATAATCCTTCTGTTCCTTGCCTCACTTGCACGTGGCACAGGTAGCAATCCTGAGATTGTTACCCTGGAGGTCCTGCTCTTCAGCTTCGCACCTAACTCCCTATCCCTAATTGGATATTAAGTGGTTACAATATTATTTAGGAATTGTTATTTTTCAAATGTCTTTTTAAAAGATTAATATTAGTAACTTTTGAACAGCTTTTCTAAAATGTTTCATTTGTTCCAAGCTGTTTCTGTTATACCTTTATTAATAGTAAATCAATGAATTTATGTAAATAGGTAACAAGACTCATCCCTTTTTCACTTTTTAAAAAAAAACTACATTTATTGTTACTAATTCATTAATTATGCTAATCTGTGCTCAAAATTACCATGGCACATGAGAATTTTTTCAAAGATTATCATCAATTTGGCCATAGGGTCTCAAAAAGTTTCGTCACTCCTGCTGTAGTCTTTTTCTGATATGTATATATTGAGGGGCATTAGGTTTCTGTGAGGCTAGAGTATTAAAGTGGTTCTGCGCTATGATTTCATTTTGAATCAAGATAATCAGCTGTCAATTGTACTTGCTGTTTTGAATGTGCATTGAGTTTTTTCACTCTTGTGTCCAAGTAGAAACCAAGCATTCTCCCCTCGATTGTATGGACTTCCACCCACAGGGGCAACACTGTAACAAAGCAATTAGTATAACACTATTACATTGGCAGCAACCCAGGTTCATTTCCTGCTGCTGTCTGTAAGGAGCTTGCATGTTTTCCCCGTGACAATATGGTTTTCCTCTGGTTTTCTCTCACATTCCAGAGACGTATGAGTTAGTAGGTTAATTGGACAGCATGGGCTCATTGGGCCAGAAGGGCCTGTTACCATGCTGTATCTATAATAAACATCCCAAAAGTGTATTAGTGAACTAACTGGCTATGTTAAATTACCCCATTATGTATGTGACTATCACATAGGATCAAAGAGGAAATTCATGGGTCTGGGAGAGAGAGAGAAGGGTTTGCAGGATTACTGGGGAATACAGTGGAACTGATGGGACTTGCTCTTTTGGAACCTTTCAGGCCATTTTCTGTGTTGATAGGCAAGTAAGGAATAGGCCATTCAGCCCCTCTAGCCTCAAACCCAGTTGGCTATTCAGTCAAAATTTGCTATCAGGTAAAATATTTCCACACCCCCTACTTCTGCCCATATCACTTAATATTTTAGGTTGTGCAAATTAAATCTTACCCTGATTTTTAAAAAAAAAACAGTTGGCTTAACATTGTCTACTGTTCATTGATCCCCTTCAAAAGCCTTCCATTCCAACTTGGTTTCTAAAGGGCCTTTCTTTGAAATTAATGCCATGTTCGTTTATATTGGACTTAATCCACTAAAAATCTATCTATCCTAAGTTCCCCTTTGATCAAATGGACTCCAAACCTAAATCTCAATGAGTATGTCTGTATGAACACTCATAGTTTAAACCATGAAGTTCAAAGTAATTTTATTATCTAAGTATATGTGTCACCATATACTACCCAGAGATTTGTTTTCTTATGGTCATTCACAGTAAATACAAAGAGAAACAATCGAATCAATGAAAAAGCTGAACGAAAGATGGGCAAACAACCAATGTGCAAAAGACAACAAATGGTGCAAATACAAAAAAAGAAAAAACAAATTACATTCCAGTAAATCTGTGTTGCACCGGTTCCAAAATGCATTGCTTTTCTTTCCCCTCAAAAGTTAAGATTGTTCTCAAATTGTAATGAGCCATTGAGACCAGGGCTGAAGAGGCATTTATGAATTGACAATATTAAAAAGGGGATGGTGAAGGAGAGGAGAGTTTGAAGTCGGTAATGCCCCATGCCCTCTCTTCACCATTCCCCGTCATCTTTGCCCTTTCTCACCTTATCTCCCTGCCAGCCCATCGCCTCTCTCTGGTGCTCCTCCCCCTTTTTCTTTCTTCCACGGCCTTCTGTCCTCTCCTATCAGATTCCCCCTTTCTCCAGCCCCGTGTCTCTTTCACCAATCAACTTCCTAGCTCTTTACTTCACCCCTCCCACTTCCAGGTTCACCTATCACCTTGAGTTTCTCCTTCCCCTCTCCCCACCTTTTACATCTACTGTTTATCTTTTTTTTTCTCCAGTCCTGCTGAAGGGTCTTAGCCTGAACATCGACTGCAGTCTTTTCCAAAGTTGCTTCCCAGCCTGCTGAGTTCCTCCAGCATTTTGTGTGTTATATTAAATAAGTATTTGAAAGGGAATAACAGATACCTGGGCTACAAACACGAGATTCTGGAGATGCTGGAAATCCAGAGGAACCCATGCATAATTCTGGAGGAATTCGAGGTCAGGCAGCATCTATGGAGATGAATAAACGGTCAACATTTGGGGCCAAGGCCCTTCAGGATCTGATGACAGGTCTCAGCTCATATAATCAACTATTTATTCCCCTCCATAGGTTCTGCCTGACCTGCTTAGTTTCTCCAGTATTTTGTGTGTGTTAGCTTGGGTTTATAAAGGAGCTTTCTGACTAGTGAAGCAATTTCGTAATGTAGGAACTACAACAGCCAAATTGTAATGCTGCCTGACCCACTGAGTTCCTCCAGCATTTTGTGTATGGTACTCTGGATTTCCAGCATCTGTAGAATCTCATGTTTATAAACCCAGGTCTCTTAGTCCCTTTCAAACACATTGTTTATTTAATGTTAGCTTCTCACAGTACATTACACTTCATGAATGTAGACTCACTTCATGAATCTTCCCTGTTAGCTAGCGCTTGTGATGGGAAAAGGTCATGTAAATTGGTAGCATTGGTTGAATGATAAATATTGGCCATGACACACAGAATTACTTCACTATTTTCCTCGAAGAATTGTCATTGGGAGTCTTTCTGCCTATTGGAAAGAACTGGCAAAACTTTAGTTATTCTTACATCTAAAGGAAGCACCTCCAACAGTGCTCCGCTCTTTCAACACAATATCAGTGTCAGTCAAGAGGTTTCACCTCGGGTTTCCAGAATCTGATTGAATTTACTAATTCAGGCCAGGTAGTGAGATTGTTGGCTGGCACAGGACTTATATTTACAGAATTAAATGGTAAACTTGCAGGATCTGGTTGTGCTAACTACTTGAATAAAAATATTTTGTTTCAATTTTATTTTTGTTGCTGTTGTCTTAAATCTCCTGGCATGGCAACCTTCACTTTCCAGGCCATGCTATTTTAACATTCATACTTCAGTTTTTATATTCATACCATATTTCCTCCTTGCTTTGGACATTGTGGTTCTGTGTTTATGGCAATTCATTCACTTTATTAAATGTCTTATTTACAGCTGCTGGCACGAAAGTTTGGAGACTTTAATCCCAAAAAATTGTATTTAATTGGCTGCTACCCCATGGCCAAGCTGAATGTGTAGTTGAGCTCTGCCTACCCATTTGCTCAGTTCAGCCTGCCTCTCAATATCAGTTATACAGCATGCATCAGTTAGTTTTGTCCTTTAGTTCATCTATCCCATGCTGCATCTGACTCGTACACCACCACTTGCAGTGAAGTAAAATGGTGATAACATTCTTATTTATCTATAAAGAGCATGTGACTTTTCTTCAAGGCACAAATAGTTAGATTCTGTCAGTTAGCTCTAGCCATATCTGTCTCCTTTGGAATGCAGCTGCTCATATTCACCACATTTAATAAACTATCTCTGTTCTCTCCTTGCATGCTAGATTCTAAAGCTTGTAACAACTTAAGGCAACCTAATAAAGGACTTAATGTCTTTAGTCCTTGTGCTCTGGTAGTTGGTATTCTTAGACTCCATATAAACGTTAGAATGAGAACCAGCTGTTATTTGCTAAGCACACAAAATTCTGAAGAAACTCAGCAGGTCAGGTAGCATCTATCGATGTTTCAGGCTGAAAACTGATGAAGGATCTCAGCCTGAAATGTAGCTGTTTATTCCCCTTTATAGATGATGCCTGACCTGCTGAGTTCCTCCAGAATTTTGTTTGAGTTGTTCTGGATTTCCAGCATTTACAAAATCTTGTGTGTGTGTTATTTGCTAAATCCTTTGATTATAAAGTGGTTTATAAGTTTAGTGAAATATTTCAATCCTGATGCAGGGTCAACAATCCCATTCCACCCCTTTCCCCCTCCCCCCCCAAACACAAACACACAATTTGACCTGCTGAGTTCCATCATCACATTATTTGAATATCTCAATTCCTGACGTGCTCCCAACCAGCACATTGAATGTAGTAATTAGAACGTTAACCCGTATATTAAATAAAAACATGGATGAAGCACAAGAGCATCTGCAGATCCTGGAAATCCAGAAGCAAGTCAGGCAGCATCTATGGAAAAGAATAAGCGGTCAACGTTTTGGGCCAAGGCCCTTCATTAGGACTGGAAGTTAAATGATTAGAATTTTATCATAGTTGCACGATAAGAATTTCAGAAAACTTGTGCAAAGCTCTTTTTTATGCATATTTGATAATAGATTTAGTTTATGTTCATAGACTCCAATGTTGGAAGGTCTGTAACATAAACAGAATTGTTTGCTAATTTTGGTAACGAGCAATACTATCAGGAATTTCACACCTCTGTTTAATTTCTCTCATTCTGTTGATGTTTTTTTATTTGTGGCCTATTGTTTTCTTCCTGTATAGTTCCACGATCCTTGGGCATGAATGTGTTTGTGACGATTGAGGGCCCCACAGGGATGTGCAAACTGCCTATCGCTCCCCTGATCACAGGCTCCCATCCCACAGACAACAAAGGGTAAGAAAACACTGCTGGCACATGGGGCTTATGGGATGGAAAGTAAACCATTCTTAAACATACCAATTATTGTTCAACCATGTATTCCCATGGTATGGTTTTGTTGTGAATGGCAATGGTCCCAATACAGATTGATAATTAGCATTAACACGACGGTGCATGGAAAGTGTAACTATGTCTTAAATAGCATTCAAATTCCAATCTTACTGCCAGTGGAGAGTTTTGCTCTACCTGACTCTAAAGTCAGACTTGGACTTTGGTTTTTGACCAAAGTTAAGTTCATTATTAGAGGCATAAGTATGTGTATGACAGGTGCAATGTAAAAGACCCAACATTCACAAGACAAACACAGTAAATATAAGTTATGCAATTACTTATAGAAGAACGCAATTCGAACAAAAAAAAAACTAAGTTAATTGCAGTTCAAATAGGTCCTGCTGTTGCTATGCTGAGGTAATGATTAGAGTAGTGCAGGATGGTTCAAAACCTGAATAAGGCCATAAGATGTAGGAGCAAAATTAGACCATTTGGCCCATCGATTCTAGTCCACCATTCAATCATGGTTGATTTACAGTGTTGATAAAAAGTGATCACCCCCTTGGAAGTTTTCATGTTTTACAACATTAAATCACAGTGGATTTAATTTGGCTTTTTTGACACTGATCAACAGAAGAAAACTCATGTCAAAGTGAAATCAAATTTCTACAAATTGGTCTAAATTTATGCAATCAATTATTGTGTTTAATAATTGCAATAAGTATTCATGTCCGTCAAGTCAAAATTTGGTAGATGCACCTTTGGCAGCAATTACAGCCTTGAGCCTGTTTGGATAGGTCTCTTATCAGCTCTACACATCTGGACACTGCAAATTTTCCCCATTCTTCTTTACTGAACTGCTCAAGCTCTCTCAGATTGCATGGGAATTGTGAGTGAACAGCCCTTTTCAAGTCCAGCCACAAATTCTCAATCGGATTGAGGCCTGGACTCTGACTTGGCCACTCCGGGACATTAACTTTGTTTTTAAGCTATTCCTGTGTAGCTTTGGCTTTATGCTTGGGGTCATTGTCTTGCTGGAAAATGAATCTACCACCAAGTTGCAGTTCTCTTGCAGACTGCATCATGTGTTCTTGCAGGATTTCTCTGTATTTTGCTGCATTTATTTTACCCGCCAACTTCACAAGTCTTCCAGGACCTGATGCAGTGAAGCATCCCCACAGCATGATGCAGCCAGTACCATGCTTCACGGTGTGGTGTGTGTTTTTGATGATGTGCGGTATTTGGCTTATGCCAAACATAGCTATTAGTCTGATGGCCAACAATCTCAATTTTGGTTTCATCAGACCATAGAAACTTCTTCCAACTGACTTCAGAATCCCTCACATGCCTTCTGACAAACTAGCTGAGATTTTGTGTGAGTTTTTTTTCGACAGTGGCTTTCTCTTTGCCACTCTCCCATGAAGCTGTGACTGGTGAAGCACCCGGGCAACAGTTGTTGTATGTGCAGTCTCTCCCATTTCAGCCACTGAAGCTCGTAACTCTTCAAGAGTTGTCATAGGTCTCTTGGTGGCCTCCCTCACTAGTCCCCTTCTTGCACGGTCACTCAGTTTTTGAGGACAGCTACTGTAGCCAGAATTCCAGCTGTGCCATATTCTTTCCATTTCTTGATGATTGGCTTTACTGTATTCCAAGGGATATTCAGTGACTTGGAAATTTTCTTGTATCCGTCTCCTGACTTGTGCTTTTCAGTAACCTTTTTGCAGAGTTGCTTGAAGTGTTCTTTTGTCTTTGTGGTGTAGTTTTTGCCAGGATACTGACTCACCAGCAGCTAGACCTTCCATACAGGAGTATTTTTACCACAATCAATTGAAACACCTTGACTCAATACGGTGATCTCCATTTAACTAATTATGTGACTTCTAAAACCTATTGCCTGCACCAATGATGACTTGGTGTGTCATAAGATAAGCTTTTGACAATATTAGAGCATGCAAACTCTAAAGTGCTGTAGGTGCCTTTGATTCTGTGTTTGGCTGACTGGTATCTGTACAGTAATCCAAACTTTTCTCTCTTTCAGCACACCTTCCTTCTCTTCTGTGACTAACGCCAACAGTGTGGACCTGCCAGCCTGCTTCTTCCTAAAGTTTCCACAGCCAATTCCTGTGTCAGCTTTTTGCATTCAGAAACTTCAGAGCTATTTAGGTTAGTTTGTTGAAAAGCCATTGAGGGGTACGATAAATATGAAAGGGGCTACATCCAATTTTCCTTGGTTGCACCAGCAGGTGCTCCAGTATGCCAGAATTTCAAGCCTGGTTTGATGAAAATTGTACATTGGCTCAAAGTACTGTTTCTCAGTGTTTGCTCTATTCAGACGTTTCATAGAATATCCAATATCTTCCATTCTTCAATAATGACCTTAATTTGTATAGTGCACTAGTTGGGCTATACCACTAGTAATCTAGAGGCTGACACTGACAATCACACTAATTGCTGGAGGAACTCAGTCAGGTAGCATCAATGGAGCAGAGTGAACAGTTGATGTTTTGGGCTGGGACCCTTCATCTGACGGGAATGAAGCCAGAATAAGAAGGTGGGGGCCGGGACAGAGTGCAAGTTGGCAGGTGAGTGGGTGAGGGAAGGGGGGGACAATCCAGAAACCTGAGTTTAAATCCCACCACAGTTGTTAGTCACTTAATAATTTGGAACTTGCAACAATAAGGCATGGTGACCACACGAAAATAAATGCAAGAATGTTGTGGAACAAAAACCCAGGAATTACCCAGCACAACCAAAATCAGGTGCGGGAAGTAATTGGCAGGTTCTGCAGAAGAGGTTGCCAGATGGTTCACTGATCTGACTTTGGCTGTGCTAAGTCACCTGATTTTGGTTTAGACAAAACAACTGAACTCAATGTGTTGAAGTTAGGGTGAATTTAAAAAGAGCCAGTAAGAATTTACTTGGGGATCTGTTCAAAGGCAGAAAGCAGCAGCAGTTTGAGGACAGAATCAGACTTGCCTTCTGTTATTCTGTAGGTTTCTTTTCACATACTATACTACCAGCTTTAGCGTTTTCCCTAAGTAACTTCCTGTGGTCACCTCCAGGCTTGTGTATGGACAAAAGTTCAGGCATTAAACTAGAGCAATTCTACTGCAGAAGATGAACCTTTCAGAGTACGAGAATGAATCTTTGGAGGACAAGCTGAATCTTAAAATCAACTTTGATATCCTTATCCAAATTCAAGTATTTCAGTTAACATGACGGTCTGTGTTAGGAATCACTTTAAATTCAATTTCAGAAATATACATCAAGCTGAAGGTATCATGCTAAACAAGTGCCATCTAGTAGTGAAGATTAGTACTACAGCAGAAAGAACCGTATTTATTTCCATTGCAACTTATTGACACTATTGGACCATTATGATAAACTTATGACAAGCATGAGTAAAATTGAAAGGAATGGGTAATTATGAATTTCATTATACTTTTTAGATTGGGAATCACCCCAGACATTACTCCCAGTATAACTAATATATAATTTTTAACAGTAATGTTCCATGTTTTTTTCCCACTATATTTGGCATTGGGGGATCTTCACTAATTTCCTGGTGTATTTTTTTCTTGGACAGGTGTCACTCTCTTTGATCCTCCTACCACTCTAGTTCCACTTTATGAATTAATCACACAATTTGTACTTTCGGGGAAGGATGACAGTTCTTCAACTTTGAAACACAACATGCGCTTTTATGCTGTGAGTTGTAATGTTAATCTGATTTAGAGATCTGTCTCTTACTTTGAAACATTATTGGTTTAGTAACTAATATGTATTTACTTACTGACTTAACTGATTGCAGCAGTAGACATTGTGAGCATCTTTGGGTCTCATTGTGGGAAGGATGTACTGGCATTGAAGAGGAGGTTCGAAAGAATTATCCTGGGAATGAGAGGGTTAAAATGAGTGTTTGATGACCTTGGGCCTGAATGACGGTGGACCTCATTTAAACCTACTTTGTCTTATGGTCTGTGGTCAATGGACAGTGCAAATATTGGTCAGTGATGTTCTGTATCTTTGAAGGACAGCACTGGATTTGGCTGTGATTTCCTCTGTAATTGTTGTCATTAACCAAAAGGGTTTTTGTATGTCTCTGCACATGTAACTATAATAAGCCAATAATAAGTTTTGGAGGGCTTTGAATTCCATGAAGCTGGTTGATAGTTTAATGCAGTTTTGGTTGCTGTTTCAATTCATGTTTAGGTACTGTGTTTTATTTGAGCAGTCTCAGGTGGCAGACACGCAGTAGTAGCTCTCACTCATGCTTACCTTGAGCAGAATTAAGGGAAGGAGGGAGAAATGAAGACAGCTCTGCACTTTGACACATATCCTCCTCGGTTAAAATCAGTGATAAATGCATGCTGCTAATTGTGTCAAATCATCATTGTTTCGCCATTGAGATTGTACGTACAGCATAAAAAAAACATTGTTGTTGTTGTTCCAGTCTTTGCCAGGCCAACAACATTGCTATTTTCTGAACAAGGATGCCCCAATCCACAATGGGAGGTGTTTACAAGGTGCAATGCTTCAGAAAATTCCTTTCAGGCACCCAGCTCAAGTGCCTCGGATCTTGGAATTTATCCGGCACCAAGTGGCGTACAACACTCTTATTGGGAGCTGTGTGAAAAGGACCGTGCTGAAGGAAGGTAATGGCAACTTTTTATGTTTTCAGTAACCTGTTGCTGAGTTCAGGGGGTGGAACCTAGCTATCCACTTTAATGTGACAGAAACCAACTATGTGACATGCAGGTATTGGGTCAGCTGTACCTTTTGATAGTGTCTAGGTTGGATCTTGCCTTTCAATGCCAGTCAGGCTCAGCATCTTATTCAAGTCTGAACAATTTGCTTCATATCACTGCCTGTATTCAATGGAGTTTAGAAGAATAGGGGATCTTATTGAAACCTACCGAATAACGAAAGGCGTTAGATGTAGATGTAGAGATGTTTTCTGTAGTAGGAGAGTCCAAGACCAGAGAGCACCACCTCAGATTAGAAGCACATCATTTTAGAACAGAGATGAGGAGGAATTTCTTTGGCCAGATGGTGGTGAATCTGTGGAATTGCCACAGTTGGCTGTGGAGACCAAGTCTTTGGGTATATTTAAACAGAAGTTGATAGGTTCTTGATTAGTACAGGCGTCAAAGATTATCCTAGAATGTTATGTGTCTTCAGGCTCTTGTACCTTCTCTCTGATGATAGTAATAAGAACAGAGCATGTCCTGGGTGATGAGGATCCTTTTTCTGATCCTGTGCATTGGCCCCTCCATATCAGATGGTGATGCAACCCGATAGAATGCTCTCCATGATATATCTTTTGAAATTAGCTTGACGTACCAAATCTCCTCAAACTTCTAATGAAATATAGCCATTGGTGTGCCTTCTTTGTAATTGTTTCAATATGTTGGGCCCAGGATAGATCTTCAAAGATGTTGACACCCAGGAACTGCTCGCCCTTTTCCACCGCTAGTCCCATGATGAGGACTGGATTGTATTCTGACTTAAAGGAAGGTGATTCTGTCTGAGGGGAACTGTGAAATATTGGCTACTGCACCTGATCTGCTTGTAAGAGATAGAAATAGAAGATGAAGAATTAGAACAGAGGGAAAAAGGTGGGGGGGAAGAACAGTGCTAGAACTGAATATGAAACACAACATCTGATATAAACGAGAAAACTGGAAGAAGAAAGCTTAGCAAGTCTAGCAGTATCTGTGAAGAAAGAAGAATAGACTTAACATTATGAGTTAATACCTTTCATTGGCTCTCATACAAATGGGAAAGGATGACATTGAAGATCATGACATCAATATTAGGTCCTCAAGCCTATGATATTCCTAATTGGAAAATGTGGTTTATGAAATACAAAGGGGCAGAGATGGTCAGTCCTTTTCCCAGCATAGTTGGATCTGAAACTAAAGGGCATAGGTTTAAGATGCAAGGAGAAAGAATTAGACCATAAGATGTAATAGCAGAATTGGGCTATTTGGCTCATCAAGTCTGTTCCACCATTTGATCGTGGCTGATTTAT
Source organism: Hypanus sabinus (assembly GCF_030144855.1). Classification (NCBI taxonomy): domain Eukaryota; kingdom Metazoa; phylum Chordata; class Chondrichthyes; order Myliobatiformes; family Dasyatidae; genus Hypanus; species Hypanus sabinus. Next base: position 36,419,041 of record NC_082738.1, on the reverse strand, counting down.
TACCCTCTCAACCCCATTCTTCTGCCTTCTCCCCATAACCTTTAATGCCCTTACTAATCAAGAGCCTGTCAATGTCTGTTTTAAATATACCCAATAACTTAGCTTCCAATGACTTCCACAGATTCACCACCATCTTGCTAAAGAAATTCCTTCTCTTCTTTTTGTTCAGGTACAAGGGAGGAAAGGTTTAGAGGGATACAGGCCAAACTCGGGCAAATGGGACTAGCTCAGGTAGGCACCTTGGTCCGCATAGATGATTTGGGTCAAAGGGTGCAGACAGATCAGACTAGTAGCGGTATAGAAAGGCAACTGAAAGCCCAGGAACACTTGCAGACTGAACAAAGGTGTTTTGCAGAACAATCACCTTATCTCCATTTGGCTCCTCTGTAATAGAGGAGACCATACAGTGAATGCCATATGCAGTAAGCTGAACTACACCTGTCAATCACTTCATCTGAAAGGCATATTGATGTCATTGGCTGCTGAAAAGCAAAGTGGTAAAAGGCTAGGGGGTTGCATCTCCTGTGGCTGCATCAAAGTGTGCTGTGGAAAGGATGGAATTAGCAGGTAATTATAGAAGGAACAGTTTGGAGTGCTGAAAGCTAGGGGAGAAGGAGAAGATCTGTTGAATGTAGAAGTTGTGTAGTGGAAGAGGAAATCTTTGCTATGGATAGGAGAAGAAAGGGTGAGAGCAAAAGTGCAGGAAGTGGAACATTCGTGGCTGAGAGATGTCAATGATGGTTAGATAAACAGAAAACCTCTTAAAAGCACGGTGAGGGAAGTTATTAACAGAAGCACAAGAGGGAGGAACTGGGAGAGTAGAATGTAATCTTTACAATAAGTGGGTGGGAGGAGGTTATAGTTGTAACAACTCTGCATCTTTACAGTGACCCCAGTGTGTGCAAGGAAACAGCAATGATGAGTGAACATGAGCAAGGAGCTCCATTATTTTTTTTTGGTCATAGCTGCTCACGTCATGCTTCCAGTTGGAAGTCATTTTAATTCTCCCTCCCAGCAAACTTTCTCTGATCTTGCTAAGTTCAAGGCATGTTATAGCCCTCAGGCCTTTTTGCTGCATTTAACAATTTCAGGTAACCAACCTTTTGATGCAGAGTTGTTAACTTGTAACCTTTATTCCCATTTTCACTCTGCTGATCTACCATTTTATTTTAGATTTCCAGCTACTGCATTGTTTATGGCACTCAATTCCAGCTTTGTTTTGTCTCTGCTGTCAGTCATCTCCTGCATACAACAACTCCAGACAGATTAGCTGTTATTAAAACTTTTCTTCATGCTCTCGTAGCCAGTACCACCACCATTTATTCGTTCGGTCTCTCTTGGTCTCTGCCCTCCTCCATGCTCTGCAATGTAAATGATTCCATGTAGATGCTGTCTGGCCTGCTGAGTTCCTCCAGCATTTTATGTCTCTTACTCTGCAATGTAAAATGTGTTTGAAAGGTCATCAACCAAGACTTTTAACTTTCTCCATGTATGTTCTCACTTGCTATAAACTTCCAGCATGTAAAGCTTTTATGTAAATTTACATCAATACTCAAGTGTTTCACTTTAAATAAAAATTGTTATGACACTCAGTGGCCACTTTACCAAATGCACCTGACCACCTGCTCGTTAATGCAGATATCTAATCAGCCAATTATGTGGCAGCAACTCAATGCATAAAAGCATGTAGACAAGGTCACATGGCTCAGTTGTTGTTCAGACCAAACATCAGAATGGGGAAGAAATGTGATCTAAGTGACTTTGATCCTGGAATGATTGCTGGTGCCAGATGAGGTAGTTTGAGTATCTCAGAAGCTGCTGATCTCCTGGAGTTTTCACACACAACAGTCCTTGCAGTTTACAGAAAATGGTGTGATAAACAGAAAAAAAAAATTAGATGAGCAGCAGGTCTGTGGGCAAAACCTCTTTATGAATGAGAGAGATCAGAGGAGAATAGGCAGTCTGGTTCAAGGCAACAGTAACTCAAATAACCACACGTTACAACAATGGTGTGCAGAGGAGCATCTCTGAATGCACAACATGTCACACCTTGAAGTGGATGGCCTACAACAGCAGAAGACTAGGAACATACACTCAGTGGCTACTTTATTTGGTACCCTCCTTTACCTAATGAAGTGTCCACTGGGTGTAGGAATCCTCTGAAACAACAAGGAACAAAGAGGTTGAAACTGTCTTGATGCAAAATATTTTAAAGAGTGAGTGCTGACTGAAGGACTAAAATGACTAGAGAGATCCTGGCTTTGTACATATTTGGCAGGAAATGAGGTGTGATGGGGGTATGGTAGCACAGTATATTGAAAGGATATGATATAGTTTAAAAGGTAGAATTAAAGTGAAAGGATTGAAAAGTTAGTTTTGTCCTGGAACTTGAAAAAAACTCTTACCAAAAATGATGCTTCCAGTCTTTGAGATCAATAGCATTGCTACTTCCCCTGCAAGGGTGCACCAGTGTAAAAATCACTGATTTTTATAATGTGTTAGTTTATGAATATGCAGAGCAACTTCGAAGCTCCACACAAGTTGCTAGACTGAGTTTCTCCAGCATCTTGTGTGTTGCTCCAGATTCCAGCATCTGCAATCTCTCACAGCTCCAAGACTGAAGTGCCACTCATTGATGTGAAATTCCACAGTTGTCAGCAAAATGAGGAAACTGGGATATTATCACATCTGAATCGAGTTTCCATTTTATCTATCTGAATAGCAGTTTGGATGTTCTTTTTGCTGCAGTGTTCTTATCATTGCAATGTGAATCGTGTGTTTGCAGATTTGCCTGGCCGTTTGCAGTTTGAAGTGTGCCCGCTGACTGACACCAGGTTCAGCCTCTCCTTCCAGCATCCTGTCAATGACTCCCTTGTGTGTGGTATGCTACTGAGTATTTCTGCCTATGTAGTCTTGTTTACTAAAGCTATGTAACTACTTACACAACAATAAATGGTCTGGTGTTGTGACAGGAATGCATTTTTGTTCCTCCAAGTATTTCCCCTCTGACTTGTGCTGTAAAGGTTTAGAAGCCACACAGCTGTTAACTGGACCTACACCAAGTGGCTGTTGTCATCTGTGATACTCGGTGAGATGTGGCACCACCTTGACCAGCCATGGTTGCCGAGTCATGGAGCCTGCACCTGCCATCAAACATCCACTTACAGAAATCCTATGCTCCCTGCTCATTTCCTTCAGTGCCCAGAGATTCTACCACTCTCCTACATGTTAGGTGCAATTGACCTACCAACCTGTACATGTCTAGGGTGTAGGAGGAAACAAGGGCACTTACTGGGAATTCACATTGCCACGGGGAAACCATGCAAATACCAGAGGTATACTGGAGGTCAGGATTGAACCTGGATCACTAGTGCTGTGAAGGAGCAGCTCTGTTAGATGACTCAGTATGCCTTCTGCAGTGAAATTTGTTAGCTCAGCCATTTAGCCTAGGATCCTCCCATCCACTTCAAGTCAGGCAACAGATTCAACGTGTGGACAAGCCGAGGGAATTGTAGACTAGAGCTATATTTTTTTAAAAAGGCCACTCAACCTACTTTGCCTGTGCTGCTTCCAAAGTAGAACTGTTCAACTCATCTCACTCCCCTGATCTTTCCTCTTAGCCCTGTAACTTTTTGAACTTCCATGACCATTTGGGCTGCATTATTAGTGTTGGTTTTCTGCATTTAGAAAATAATTCTCCCCATCTCCCTCTGTTTCTTTACACTGTTGTTGTCAGAGAAGGGATGCCCTGATTGCATCTGAGAACCTCTTGTTCTGCTCTACCATTGAGCTTTGCTTAATCTTGTCTCAATCCCCAGGTACATTACACCTATGATAATCAACTCTTGATTATTCAGAAATCCTGATGGTGATGTTTCCTTCACTCTCTTTAAACTCATCATGTTAACTGGAATATCTATTGTCCTACAGTGTCACATCTTTTTTAAAAAAAACTAATCGATTAAAATTGTGTTGGGGTTGTAATAGTTGTAATAAACACTAGTCCAGCAAATCTGTCAGTATGGCACTAATCCTCAGGGTGTGGATTACCAGAGTTTAAAGCACTTAAATATTTCCAAGCTTCATTTTTATTTTAAGCAGTTGCTCTGCCGCTGAGAAACCACCTTTTGTTTTTAAAAAAAAAATCACCACTTGTAGTCATGATCTTCGGGGGTAGCTTCTATTCTCCTTTTTAATTTTTTTCACTGCTGCTTATTTTACCAGTTGTGATGGATGTACTGGACTCCAGGCAAGTTAGCTGTAAGCTATATAAAGGACTTTCAGATGCCCTCATCTGCACTGATGACTTCATTACCAGAGTGGTGCAGAGGTAAGTATTTTCTCTGAACTTGGTTTGCCCTCGAGAAACATGTGGCAGAAGATCGGGGGGGGGGGGGGGGGGGTGGGGGGTGGGGGGGGGGGGAATGAGGACATTCACCAAGTAATTCAAGACCCATTTTGAGGGAGCATTCTGGCATTAATTTCAATTTTGGAGGTAATATTCTGTGGTTGTCTAATGGGAGAAGGGATTGCGGATTTAAGACAGACATAGACCTGAGAAGCTCTAGCTTGAGGGCGATTTAGGCAGGGTATTCTGTTCCTAATCAACTATGCTAACATGATTGCAACTAAGATAGCAGTGTAATACAGCTGCTACCAGACCACTGCAGCTGCAGAACAAGAAAGCTCCCATCCAGATATCTAGATAAAGCCTTTTTTATACTTTAGAATAAGAATAACTTGGGCAGTGGAAATAAAAGAATTATCTGACATGCAGTGGGATACCTGTCTTCACTGAAGGTTTTAATAATTCATAGTTATTTAGTATTGTACAGAATCAGAATCAGGTTTAGTATCAATAGAATGTCATGAAATTTCTTGTTTTGTGACAGAATTACAGTGCAATGCATAAAATACTGTAAATTACAATAAGAAATGTATATTAATTATTAAATGGGTATTAAATATTAAATGGGTAGTGTAAAAATAGTGAGGTGGTGTTTGTAGGCTGGGTCATTCTCTGTTCAGAAATCTAGTGCAGAGGAAGAGGCTGTCTCTAAAGCTTGTATATCATATAGCACGGAATGTGCCCTTCTGCCCATGTTGTCCATGCCAACCAAGATGCCCAACTAAGCTAGTTCTATTTGGCCCACTTCCTTTTAAACCCATCTGATCCAATTGTCCTTTACATGTTGTTAACGGTAGGGGGGTTTGGAGGGTTTGGACTTTTCTGTGTGCAGTCACAGAATTTTCTCGATAAAGAAGTTCTTCATTGAATTCCTCTTTGGTGTAGCCTAACAGTTTGATAAGTTCCTGGCAGGTGTGAGTGATTTCTCTGGCCCCCTGTGTTTTTCAGATGTATGTCCATCCCAGTGACTATGCGAGCCATCCGCCGCAAGGCTGAGACCATCCAAGCAGACACCCCAGCTTTGCCACTCATTGCCGAAACAGTGGAGGATATGCTGAAGCGAAACCCGCCTCCTCCCAGCAGTCCAGGCTACAGCACACAGCTGGGTAACAACCCACCAAGCGGCACCACCACGCCAACCAACACCTTTCCTGGGCCTATCTCCACTATCTTCAACTTACAGGGCATGAAGGAGAGGCACGAATCTGGACATGGGGACGACTCCTTTAAGGTCAACCAGAACCCAATCCTGACTAGTTTACTTCAGATCACGGGGAGCGTAGGCTCTTCCATTGGTTCGAGTCCTACCCCACCCGGCCACACTCCCCCGCCGGTTTCTTCCCCTGCAAGTAATACCAAGAACCACCCCATGCTGATGAATCTGCTCAAGGACAACCCAAGCCAAGATTTCTCCACGCTGTATGGCAGCAGCCCCCTGGAGAGGCAGAACTCTTCCTCCAGCTCACCTAGAATTGATGTCGCTTCGGGCAGCACAAAGCAGAAGAAGAAGAGGACACGGTCACAGACAGATAAACCCAAGCAACCTCAGACTGAGGAGGACTTTCAGAGAGAGCTCATCTCCATGGACTTCGATGCCCCTAACAGTGTCTTTGATGTGAACCTGGCTGGAGATACTTTGGACACCCCACATATTACCCCTGCCCCCAGTCAGTGTAACACTCCTCCTACGACATACCCTCCAACTGTGGTGCATTCCCAGCAATCCGGCGCACAGAGAATGGTACGCCTCTCCAGCACGGACAGTATTGGAGCTGATGTTACAGAGATTCTGTCAGATATAGCGGAGCAAACTACTAAGCTGGCTGCCTCTGTGGATGACTGTCAGTCCATTGGGACCCCTGTCCGTGATTCTGCGGTCAACAGTACGTTTGATGCAGATGTCTTCCAGGCTGGAAGCAATGAGAATGCGTACACTGACCCTGCAGATTTAATAGCGGACGCCACTGCCACTCCAAATAGTGACTCATCAAACCAGTTTTTTCCTGATGGAGTAGATTTTTTATTGGAAAATCAAGGTGGGAACAATTTTGTGAGCAGTTATTTTGACGAGAACAGCCAAAGTGGTGATATGGATGAGATGAAAAGTTTCCCCTCACAGGGGTCTGCCTCAATGAATGTGCAGGCAATGAGCAGTGACACAGGAGAACGTTCCAAAGGGAGCAGCCACACTGACATGGTTGATTTTAGTATGTTTACAAACAGCACTAAATCATTAGGATCATCGGAGGGGATGGAACACTCGGGGAATCAGAGCCCTTTACTGAGCACAGTGGAGGTTGCGAAAATGGACAAGTCCCAGAAACAGCGATCCAGCAAGGAAGGAAATGGCGGAGGGAGCAGCAGTTTGTCTGGAATGGCCATTGACAGTAAACCCGGGAAGCGTACTCGGACTCCGTCAAGTGATGGGAAGAACAAAGAAAAGCCTCCAAAGCGCAAGAAAACAGACTCTGAAAGCAAGTCTCCATCTCACAGCGTGTCGGGTCGTCCCTTCACACCCCCTGCCAGCACCTCTGGCTCCAAGTCCCCCGGGAGCTCCGGGCGGTCGCAGACTCCACCCAGTGTGGCCACGCCCCCCATCCCCAAAATTACAATTCAGATTCGCAAGGAGATTGTCGGCAAGTCGTCTTCGCACAGTCAGTTCGGGTCTGGCCCCTCATCCAGCAGTAAAAGTCATCACTCCCATTCCTCCAATTCCTCTTCAAGCAAGTTGAAAAGCAGCAAGTCTGAGAGCTCTTGCAGCTCAAAAATGAGCAGCAGTAGCCTGTATCCAGGGCAAGGTAGTACCAGTTCTAGTCAGTCCAAGAGCTCCTTGCAGTCCATGGGAAAGCCCAGCTCTTCTCCGGTCACCAAGCATGGTTTGACCAGCAGCGGCAGCATGTCCAGTAACAGCAGCAGCAAAATGAAGCCACAGGTCAAGTCATCCTCTTCCCTGGCCAATCCATCCGGAGGGAAGCCCAATGTGTCTCCCTCACACTCAAGACCTTCGGGCAACTCAGAGAAACTCTCTTCGCCCTTGAAGCCCATTCCGGGGACTCCACCAACAAAGGCGAAGTCTCCAGTCAGCTCGGGCTCAGGGAGCTCTCACATGTCGGGGTCCAGTTCTAGCTCAAGCATGAAGCAGTCCTCTGGTATGGCATCTTCCAGTTCCCTGAGCCAGAAGCCTCCAAACTCATCTTCCTCCTCCTCCTCATCATCATCCTCGTCATCCTCATCATCTTCTGCTTCCTCGATGTCTTCATCTCAAAATGCTCACGGAAATTTAATCAAAGGAAAGTCTCCCAGTCGGACCAAGAAGCCATCTCTGACAGCAGTGATTGATAAACTGAAACATGGTGTGGGTGGTGTTGGTGGTTCCAGTTCCGAAGATGGTGCAGATGGTCAAATGGCAGCATCAACGATGTCGTCCACTCATAACATCCCATCCAAACACAACATGTCGCCAGTGGATTACCAGGGAAAACGTGAGAAAAGCGACAAAGAAAGTAAATCCAAGGTCTCGGTCTCAGGGGGTTCTGGTGACAGCGGGAAGAAATCCTCAGACTCTAAGAATGGTGGAGGAACGGGTGTGGCAAAAATCATCATTAGCAAACATGATGGTGGTTCACCAAGCATCAAGGCCAAGGTGACCTTGCAGAAACCGAATGATGGCAGTGGTGACGGCTTGAGGCCACAGATAACTGGAGCAAAGAACTATGGCTCACCCTTGTTCAGTGGTTCAACACCGAAACACGAACGCTGTTCCCCGAGTTACAGCAAGTCCCCTGCCTATACCCCTCAAGGTGGTGATAGTGGCAGTGAGTCGGGGTCGTCCTTTGCAGAGAAGTCCCACCAGAATAGTCCCAGCTCAGATGATGATGTCCGGCCGCTCCCCGAATATAGTTTGGAGAAGCATAAAAAGCACAAAAAGGAGAAGAAGAAAGGGAAGGACAAGGATCGGGACCGGGACCGAGACAGAGAGAAGAAAAAATCTCACTCGAGCATTAAGCCAGAAAGTTGGTCAAAGTCTCCTATAACAACTGACCAATCCTTGTCCATGGCAGGGAGCACATCCATGAACTCCGAAAGGTCATCCCGCCCCAGTCCAGCATTTTTGATCGGCGATGATGATGACCTGATGAATGTGGCCCTGATTGGTAACTGAAATGAAACACATTGTTGATAAACCAAAATAGTCAATCAACAGTACTGTGATTGTATTCTGCTTCCAACTACGAGGTCCTTGGCTTTGTCCCGTTTGGTAGGTGCCTCGGTCACACAGAAATAATGTTCTAAGTTAACCATTATTTTTAATGTCAGCAACCAGTTATCAATGGTGTATATGAAATTTTCTGTACATTTTTGAGTTGGTAGTCTATGACAAGATTTACATGAACATCCTCTTGTCTTCCTTTACAGAAGAAGGTTGGATCAAATCTAAGTTAAAAAGGTGTCCTTTGCGCAAGGTTTTCTTTGAATTTCTTTAGCAGAGCCTAGAATCTCCCAACCTGGCTCTATCATGACTGTGTTTGCTTGCCACATTTACAGGTCATTTTATTAACCTAAAGCTATTTTAAGATCAAAAGAAGTTGTTCCTTTGCGTGTTAAAGCCTTTCGTATTTTTCTTAAAGTCAAAATAGCCTGTGTGCTTAATTTTCTGGGACTCCCCATAAAGATAGATTTTATTTAACTATTTGCTAGGCCCAGATTCTTTTACATAAAACCTAATATGCTTTTAGATGCTATTTTTAACTATTTATTAATCTCTTAATTTCAGAATTCAAATCATTTTAACAGCTTCTAAAGCTTTGTTGATCAATTTTGAAGACAAAATTTGTACATTGCTTTAAATGTCCCAGTTGTACTACAGTGCTGTTTTCTTTGATTATTTTTGTGAAAAGCAAGAATACATTTGTGTAATTAATTGTATTGACCTTTTAAAATTGATAGTTCTGCTTGTTTGGAGAATGTCTTTATCACTTTTCTATAGCCTCTGCCTCAACTGTAAGTTTGAGAATGTGATTTGCAATTCCACTACCCCTCAGTGTCATGCTGTGAGTTGGATAATGGAGTTTGCATTTAAACCATATGTTTAAGCTAAAGGTAATGTTGCTCTTCAAACATCAAAATTGTTCTCTTTGATGCTTGTTTTATTTTCCATAATTTTGTGTCCTCAGTATGACCATTGAATCCATAACTGTGAAGGTTTTCCCACTTTGCATTAATAACTGCTGAATTATGCTTAATAGGCTTAATAGAGACCTAGCAGACACCTAAAGAACCCTGATCTGTAAGACATTTTTTTTTACCTTCCAAGAGCTAAAGGAAATTGATACCCAAGTTGAATAGCTTATCACTGGGAAGCGAGATTATATTCTGATTTAGGTGAGGGTTCTCACCCACTGGGAGAGTCAGATGGCCAGTGCAGTAATGTGTTGATTGGCAATATCAGCTCAAGACCATATATTCAAGCCATGAATCCATATTGCTCAGTGGTTCATAATTAGTGACAGCAAGTACATGAGCTGTTACTGTATCCAGTAGTAATTAAGAAATACTGAGCAATAAGTTTGTGAAACTGTACTTGGTAAATCCATTTATTGATTTCTTCACCCAGGCTTGATCATGACACAAGATTCATACGAACCCCCCCCCCCCCACCACCACCACCAATTATCTGAATCATTGTATAGATCAGAACTATTTTATAATTATGGTATATCACATTTTAATGGTCATATTTCCAATATTTTTACTTTGCTAGAGTAGCCTACTTGGTGCCTTGAGGTCATTCTCCCATTTAGACCACAAGACATAGGAGCAGCATTAGGCCACTTACCCATCGAGTCTGCTCCGCCATTTCATCATGGCTGATTCATTTCCCTCTCAGCCCCATTCTCCTTGTATCCTTTCACACCCTGACTAATCAAGAACCTATCAACCTCTGCCTTAAATTCACCCAGTGACTTGGCCTCCATAGCCACCTGTGGCAAAGAATTCCACAGATTCACCACCTCTGGCTAAAGCAATTCCTCCTCATCTCCATTCTAAATGGACATCCCTCAATTGAAGTTGCATTCTCCCATCCTAGAATCCCCCACCATTAGAAACATCCACTCCATTTAGGCCTTTCAACATTCAGTAGGTTTCAATGTGATTTCCCCCCTCATTCTTCTGAATTGCAGCGAATAAAGATCCAGAGCCTTATTTTGTTAAGCAGCCTCATGTGCGGCACCTTGTCAAAAGACTTTTGAAAATCCAAGTTCACAACATCCACTGATACTCCTTTGTCTATCCTGCTTGTTATTTCTTCAAAGAATTCTAACAGATTTGTCAGGCAAGATTTTCCTAAGGAAACCATGCTGACTTTGGCCTATTTATCATGTGCCTCCAAATGTCCCAAAACCACATCCTTAACAATTGACCCTAACATCTACCAACCACTGAGGTCAGGCTAACTGGCCTGTAATTTTCTTTCTTCTGCCTCCCTCCCTTTTTGAAGAGTTGAGTGAGATTGTATTTATGTGTGCTTAATTTTCTGGGACTCCCCATAAAGATAGATTTTTGTTTAACTATTTGATCTAACTCTTTGCTTCAAAAAAAATCCATCATACATTGAAGACCAGTTATATAAATTCTATCGCAATGGAAATCACCGTTGGGGTATTTAACTTAAAGTCAGCCAACAGTTTTCATCTGGGCACAAAGTACAAGTTATCTCCATTATTTTAAGGTAGGTTGTTGTGGTACTAATGTCAAGTGAACTCTGAGTGTTTCTTCCCTTCACTTTTTGAAATGTACACTTATTATACAGAACCATACAAGGGGCAGCTAATTGGCCCACATAGGTCAAAAGCTGTTGAGCCTAATAACACCCTCCAGCTCTCAATCCATAGGCTTTGATAATTGTGTATTAAATGCACACTCAGCTGCTTTTTAAATGTGTTGAGTGTTTCTGCTTTCAGGCAGAGCTCCATACCTTCCCCCATTCTCTGGGTGATTTTTTTTTCCCACCCGCAACACTATAATTTTTATGTCATTTACTTTAACCCCATGCCCCCTTGTCTTGCCCTCACATTTCTGTTTTCCCTACCACGGCCTGTAGTATTTTATTTTTATTTTATATTAGCGATACAGTGCAGAGTAGGTCCTTCAAGCCACACCAGCCCAGCAACCCCCAACTAACCCTAACCTAATTACAGGATCATTTACAATGACCAATTCACCTAGCCAGTAGGTCTTTGGACTGTGGGAGGAAGCCAGAGCACCCAGGGGGAAACCCACGTATTCCACAGCGAGGACGTACATACACCTTACAGAGTGCTGCCAGAATTAAACTCTGAACTTCAGAACACCCGGAGCCGTAATAGTGCCTCACTAACTGCTACACTGCCATGGTGTCCATAAACTACCTTGACCATCAGCTTGCTTAGCAGAGACAAAGAATCCACCCCATGTTCCCCCAGCTGTAGATTTTGAAAAACACTTCCTTTGAGTGTGAAAATTAGAATATACCTGTCTCAATAATCTTTTATTGTGAAGAAATAATAGTAGTGGGAATTCAACTAGCTGTCATTGGGAAGTTTTTTTTATTGAAGATGACCAACCTTACTAAAACAGGCAGGGGTACAACAGCTCATTGTTAAATCAGTCAAATTTGAAGGAACCTATATTGGTAGTATTAAGAAATCAAAAATTAATGGTAACTGGGGTGTGTTTCAAACATTTAAATTGGGTCCTGTTATTAATTACAGCTAATATTGAATCGTAAACTTTTAAACATTCTAGTAATTCTCCTCTGTACTCTCTATTTTTTTGACATCTTTCCTATAATTCGGTGACCAGAACTGTACACAATACTCCAAATTTGACCTTACCAATTCCTTGTACAATTTTAACATTACATCCCAACTCCTATAGTCAATGGTCTGATTTATAAAGGCCAGCATACCAAGAGCTTTCTTCACCACCCTATCCACATGAGATTCCACCTTCAGGGAACTATGCACAATTATTCCTAGATCACTCTGTTCTACTGCATTCCTCAATGTCCTACCATTTACCATGTATGTCCTATTTTGATTAGTCCTACCAAAATGTAGCACCACACACTTATAAACTCCATCTGCCATCTTTCAGCCCACTCTTCTAACTGGCCTAAATCTCTCTGCAAGATTTGAAAACCTACTTCATTATCCACAACGCCACCTATCTTAATATCATCTGCATACTTACTAATCCAATTTACCACCCCATCATCCAGATCATTAATGTATATAACAACATTGGACCCAGTGCAGATCCCTGAGGCATACCACTAGTCACCGGCCTCCAACCTGACAAATTCCTTGAAGTAACTTCACCAACAACTTTTAAAGTAACACACAAAATGCTGGAGAAACTTAGCAGGTCTGGCAGCATCTATGGAAAGGAATAAATAGTCAACCAACTCCTAAACCATCAGTTTCTTTGAAATGCTTCCTGGGTGATTGGCAGTGTGTTCTCTTCTGCAGTTTATAGGTATAAAATCAAGATTTGCTTAAAATAACAATCATTTCTTTTTATTTATGAATATCAAGTATTGAAACCAGCCTACCATTCAAGGGGTAGGAGAAGATCATGAAGTGTTGAAGAAAATATTAGTATCTTTATTGTGTATTAAATGTTCTGTTAATGTTGTCTCAAATATTAATTACATCTCTTCAGGTAAAACAGTCCTTATTTCAGGTAAAAAAAATTTAAAAATCAAAAATATATTTGGGGTTGAAAGGTTAGCTTAACTGGATATATTGATATATATATATGTCCCTAGTGGTAGCCTGTGTGCCTGCCAAATTGGCACAAGATAATGCTGCCAATAATCTAGAGGATTAAGGTTATATCTTGAATAAATCTGAACATCACAAATTAGAATCACAGGCTCGTTTTCTAACCTGTGCTAAGTTTAAATGGTCAGACCATGTCCATTAGGCTAGAGGGACAAGTCTTCAGGTGCAGTTTATCATCACTGTACAGTGTTACTGGCCTAAAAATCTGGTTGAGAAGGGATATTATTGGTATTTGGGCAGATGGCCAAGCACAAGCTATTGTACTCATGTTCAGAGACCCAAATGTGGTCTGGGCCCAAATGAAGGATGCTTGCTTCAAGGGCATTTTAGAAGCCATCCCAATAACCATTGGTAACTCCAGAGAAAACTAGGGTCAGAAATTAACTTTGGAACTTCATTCTAAAATTTCTCTGTTCCATCCTCCTGATCAGGGAACCATTTTGAAATGTCCAGAGGATGTTTGAGATAATTGGTTGCCTGTGTATATAAACAAAAGTCAAAATATTTGATTTTGTTTCAAATTATTTCCACAAACATTGTTTTTTTCAATAAACTATTTTTATACGTATTTTGGCATAAAACCTTGACATTTCTCTATATGGTGATCTTGCAGTGTATGGGCTAAGGACCCAGTGTTTTCCAAAGCAGATGTAACTAAAAGAAAATGGTTGACTGTCTTGTGCTTTGTGAAGTGTTCTTTGCTTTAATATACTCTCTAGCATGTAAATGAGTTGTGAATTTCCTCTTATTACCCAGGTTTGATTTGTGCCATACTTTTTTGCAAAATGTAAATTCCCATCATTTTCACAATAGAGAATGTTACTTTGCAATGTTATAAATAAACAATTCAGCAGGACTATGTCTCTGTGTGTTCTAATTTCCCATTTGCAGTGATCTCTGGATTCTCTGATGGGGTGTAATTTTGGTTTGTAACTAGTTTCAGCTACATAGATTTAATATAATTTGTGGATAAACTGGATAGGGAAGGGCTGTATTTACCAAGTTTCCTAATAATACACCTCCAGCCTCATGAGTATTCAAAACCATCAGAATTAGGTTTATTATCACTGACATGTACATGAAATTTGTTTTACAGCAGCAGTACAGTGGACTGCATAAAATGTACCATAAGTTATATTAAGATAGAGAAGTATTTTTTTAAAGTTGAATTTGAATATTACTTACATCCTTCAGAAACACAAGAAATAAAAATCTTTACGTTACATCTGTCTAAATGAGCAGGGGAAATTTATTGTAATTTATAATAAATAGTATGTACAAAAAGAGTAAGTGTTCATGGGTCTATTGTCTGTTCAGAAATCTGATGGTAGTAATGAGAGGAGGGTATGTCCTGGGTGGTGGGGATCCTTACTGATGGAGCTGGCTGAGTTTACAACTCTGCAGCTTTTTCAGATCCTATACAGGGGCCCCTCCAAACCATACTGTGTTTGAAGCAGCTGGAATGCTTTCCATGGATGAATAGTTAGCCACTGCTGATATTTAATTGCAAGAAATGTCATTACACTTGGTGTAAACTAATCTGAATCTGATATGGTGGACTTGATGTAATGTCTCTGCTTGCCTTTCTCATGTTAATCCATTTTCTCTCAAAACACTACCTCGACCTTGATTTTTATTTAAAGGGTGGAGTTTATTGTTGTATACACAAGTACGTGGATGCACAGGTAAAATGAAAAACTTGCATCAGCATCATAATTACGTAGCATCAGATACACAGCATTCACAATAACAAGATTCCTAGTCTGAGTTTTTTGTCTGATGGCCCTAGAGTCTCTAATCAAAGACATGGGGATGTGGTGAGATTGACTTCCAACGATGTACTGGGCGAGAGCTCTCTTGGAGATTGCTGAAACTGGTGATTTATGTTCCCCTTTGGCTGGAACTCTGCATCCTGAAGCCAATTCAGAGTTTGTCCTTCAGTTTTGGAATATTAAGATGGAAACCCTGCCAATGCACATAGAGTTGGTCACTGATTTATGAACTTGTGTCTTTGACTCTCAAATCATAAATCAGCAATAATTGTGAGCAATTAGTGTAACACTTAACAGTGCCAATGTTCCAGTTTCAATTCCTACAGTTGTCTGTAAGAAGTTAGTATATTCTCCTGATGACTGTGTGGGTTTCCTCTGGGTGCTCTGGTTTCCTCCCATGTTCCAAAGATTTGTGTTAATAAGCTCTTTGCATGCTGTTGATGCCTGAAGCATGTCAACAGGTTGACCCCAGCATTTCCTCAGACTATGTTGGTTGTTGACACAATGCATTTCACTCAGTTTTAATGTGCATGTGATATATAAAGCTAACCGTAAATCAGTAAAATACTACTTGATTCTTGTGGAATTGTGCCCCACTTTAACTCTAGTTTACACAGGAAGATGACCACTTGGGTTTTCTCCGATATCCCAAATGTGTGCAGGTTGGTAGGTTAACCGGTCATTAAATTGCTCCAAGTGGTTGGTGAGTGGTCAGATTGGGAGTTGGGGAAAATGGGGAGAATAAAATGAGATTACCATAGGATCAGAATAAATGGTGGTTGATGGTTGGCATGAATTCAGTGGGTGTGTTTTTGTGCTCTGGGGTTCTTCATATTGAGTATGATAGGTATATGGAATGGACTGCCAGAGGAAGTTATCGAGGTGGGTACAATTGCAATGTTTCCAGTTCAAGTTTATTGTCATCTCCACAAATATAAAATCAAATGGAACAATGTTCCTCCAGACCACTATGCAGCCACAAAACGTGTGCTTATTCTTTTGCGCAGTACTGTAGTAATTTTGTATTGCTACCGCAAAAAAGAAAACAAATTTCACAACATATGTGAGTGATGATAAACCAGATTCTGATATGAGTCTCTGTTGTGGGGAGAGGGGAGAAAGCATTCTGTAATAATTAGTAAACCAATTGTTTGGAATCAAGTTGCTTTGCTTGGTGTCTGAGGGTTAGATGTCTGTACCCATGGGTTCCCCCACCCTTAGCACTCCTTCTCTGCCACCTGTCCCATACCCCTCCAGTGGCACACCACCTTCACTATTCCCAACATTTTTTTCCCACCAGATTTGCAAACTCTCCAATCCACGTTGACATATACAGTACTGTGCAAAAGTCACAGACACTAGCTATATACAGTGCTTATTGAAAGTATTCACCCCATTGGAAGTTTTCGTGTGTTTTTCAACATTGAATCAGTTGATTAAACCAGTTATGATTTGGTGTGTCATATAAAGGGGAGGGGTGCATAATTATGCAATCAATTATTTTGTGTTTATAATTAATTTAGATCACTTTGTAGAGATTTGTTTTCACTTTGACACAAGACTCTCTCTGTTGATCAGTGTCAAACTTCTGGGGGGGGGGGGGGGCGGGAGAGAAATACTTTTAAGAAGCCTTGTATGTGCCTAAGAATTTTGCACAGTACTGAATAGCACACACACCACATAAAACCAGATACCAAAAAAGTTAATAAAATAATTCAAAATGCATACAGTACATAGCACAGGTTAACAGTAAACAGGTAACTGTACTTGTGATGAGACCTAGCAGGGTATTCATTGGTGTCTCAGCCTGAGGGAAGAAGCCACTAACTAACCAGTCTGGCAGTTCTAGTCCTGATACTCCTGTCTTTCCTGACAGCAGTGGGTCAGAGAGATGGGTGGTCGGTGTCCTCAACAATGCTTCATCCACAACGCTCTTGGTAAATATAAATATAGGGGAGGGAGACCCCAGCAATCCTCTTGTCAGTTGTTTGCTATCTGTTGGGTCTTGAGGTCCAATGCCTTGCAGCTTCCGTACTGCACAATGATGCAGCCAGTCAGGACACACGATGGTACTCCTGTAGAAAGTTGTTACAATGAGGGTGAGGAGCCTCAATCTCCTCAAGGTGTAGACACTGTAGTGCCTTCTTTACTAACAAGGAGGTGGTGTGGGTCCAGGTTAGATCATCTGTTACTTGCAGAGCAAGGAACTGTATGCTCTGCACTCTCTCCACAGCAGAGCCATTGATGTGCAATGGGAAAGTCCATAGTCATTTCTTTTGTCTTGTCCATGTTGAGACGAGGGTGTTTGATCTCATACTGTTTGTCAAGCCTCTCTACCTTCTCTCTCCATTTGACAAGCCACTCTACCTCAATTCATCCTTGTTGCTGATGATTGTAGTACCATCAGCGAACTTGATGTGGTCTGAGCTGGATCTGGCAGTGCAGTCGTGAGTCAGCAGCAGGCTGAGCACACAGCCCTGGGGAGCACCAGTAATCCGTGTGACGTTGCTGCTAACTCAGACTGACTGAGGTCTTTCTATCAAGGAGTCCAAGATCCAGTTACAGAGAGGGGTGTTGAATCCCAGTGAGGACAGTTTACCCACTGGCACCTGAGGGCTGATCATGTTAAACACTGAGCTGAAGTAAATGAACAACACCCAAGCATATGAGGCACTGTTTTCCAGGTATGACGGCAGAGAGGAGAGCTGATGCAATGGCATCATCGGTGGACCAGTTTGAGGGTGCAATGTAGCTGGAAGGTGAGATTTTATACTGTCCATTACCGGTTGCTCAAAGCACTTCATGATTTGTGAAAACCCAAGACAAAATCTGCAGAAGCTGGAAATCCAAGCAACGCACACAAAATGCTGGAGGAACTCAGCAGGGCAGGCAGCATCTATGGAAAAGAGTAAACAGTCGTTGTTTCAGGCCGAAACCCTTCGGCAGGACTGATGATTGTTGAGAAAACATTTAGATAGGAAAGGTTTAGGGATCTGGGACTAGCTCTGATGGCCGTCCTGGTCAGCTTTGTTAAGTTGGGCCAAAAGACATGTTTCCATATTTTATGACTAAGAAGCTCCTCTTGTGTATATGTTCAAAGGTCCAATTTAACGTCCGAGAAATGTATACAATATACATCCTGAAATGCTTTTTCTTCGCAAATATCCACGAAAACAGAGAAGTGCCCCAAAGAATAAACAACAGTTAAACATGAGAACCCCAAAGTTCCCCCCAGCTCCCCCCTCCCGCGTGTAAGCGGCAGCAAGGCAATGATTTCCCCCTCTCCCCAGCAAAACAAAAGTGCACCCGTTACCGAGCACAAACGTGAGCTAGGTGATAGCAAAGTCACAGACCTTGTAGTTACCCCAAAGACTATTGCAATTCATCCAGCATTTGACAAACCACAGGCTCTCTGTCTCCCTGGCAAAGGAGAGGGAGGTGTCCCCCATTTTCACAGCGAGCGGGAGACATAACAAACAACTCTCTGGTTTATGATGTTTTAAAAAGTCTGTTTCATCGCTTTTTACGAGCTCTGTGCCTGAAGATTGCAAAGATCTCAGGTCTTTGGTCCCACAGTGAAAGATTTTATGGCCTCCCCGACGACACTCGAGTCTCCTGCCATGACACCAACCTTCAATCCACCGAGATCCAGATCTTAGGCTTCCAAATGCGAGCCGGACTCTCTGGCCGAACCCTTGCTGTACCGAACAGCAACGGCCGGTCCTGAAACCCCAAGAACAGGTCCCATTCCCACAAAGAACCAAAGTCGGCGTGTAGCTCCAGGTCAGGGTCTTCAAAAGAACCCTGAAAGGGAAAAATAAAGAGATTAAAGGTAGAAACAGATTTTGTCTATGTTAACAGATTTTGAAATTATAACATGAATGAACTGTAAATGTTCTGAATTTTTTGGTTACTAATTCAAAATGTTCTCTAGTGCTAATTCCTATTCAAATCTACCTTTTAACATAGGATAACACACACAAAATGCTGGTGGAACACAGCAGGCCAGGCAGCATCTATAAGGAGAGGCACTGTCGACGTTTCGGGCCGAGACCCTTTGTCAGGACTAACTGAAAGGAAAGATATTAAGAGATTTGAAAGTAGTGGGGGGAGGGGGAAATGCTATATGATCCGAGAAGACCGGAGGGGGTGGGATGAAGCTAAGAGCTGGAAAGGTGATTGGCGAAAGTGATACAGAGCTGGAGAAGGGAAAGGATCATGGGATGGGAGGCCTTGGGAGAAAGAAAGGGGGAGGGGAGCACCAGAGGGAGATGGAGAACAGGCAAACAACTAAATGTGTCAGGGATGGGGTAAGAAGGGGAGGAGGGGCATTAACAGAAGTTAGAGGTCAATGTTCATGCCATCAGGTTGGTGGCTACCCAGACAGAATATAAGGTGGTGTTCCACCAACCTGAGTGGGGCTTCACCTTGACAGTAGAGGAGGCCATGGATAGACATATCAGAATGGGAATGGGATGTGGAATTAAAATGTGTGGCCACTGGGAGATCCTGCTTTCTCTGGCGGACCGAGTGTAGGTGTTCAGCGAAACGGTCTCCCAGTCTGCATCGGGTCTCACCAATATATAAAAGGCCACACTGGGAGCACCGGACGCAGTATACCACACCAGCCGACTCACAGGTGAAGTGTCGCCTCACCTGGAAGGACTGTCTGGGACTCTGAATGGTGGTGAGGGAGGAAGTATAAGGGCAGGTGTAGCACTTGTTCCGCTAACAAGGATAAGTGCCAGGAGGGAGATCGGTGGGAAGGGATGGGGGGGACGAATGGACAAGGGAGTCGCGTAGGAAGCGATCCCTGCAGAAAGCAGAAGGGGGGGAGGGAAAGATGTACTTGGTAGTGGGATCCCGTTGGAGGTGGCGGAAGTTACAGAGAATTCTACGTTGGACCTGGAGGCTGGTGGGATGGTAGGTGAGGACATAGGAATTGGTAGAAAATAAAACTACCCAATGACTGGCCTTTTAATACATCTGGTAATAATTGGTCAATTTCTGATCTGAGATAGTGCCACTATGTTTGGTACACATTATACTTTGGATATTTTGTACTGAGTTCAAGGTTTGAATACTGTACTGTGTTGCTATTATAGTTTATTCATTACAATGTATCAAACGAGGCTTTATCTGCCTGTTCCAATACCTGGAAACAAAATGTTTATTCACAGAAAACTGGGGGATATTGGTGCCTTGGCTAACATTTACTTCGCAAAGAAAAACATCAAATCAGTTGAGTGTTCAAGACAAAACAATATACTGTAAATGCACATACATTCTTCATTAAATAGGTCACCCTGTAAACAGTGAGGACAGTCAACACAAATAACATTATATGGCATTTTTTTTTCATGCTTCTGCTGAGCCATTGAAGAAAAAAAATAGGCCTGAAAGTATTTCTGGAACTGCAATGCATTGTAAGCAAATGGGAAGTGATTTGCCTAATAGCATATTGAGGAATGTGGTCAATCCAATACAAGTGGATAAGACTGATTAATGTGCATCTTCAGTCCAAGACCCATTTATTAATCAGAATATAATTATAGCTATTAGAATAAGGATAGTTCACAAGAATAGAAGTAACTAATAAATATTTACCATCTCTGAAGATTAGTGTATAATGCCATTTTTGGTAGGATCTGATGATCTAATTGAACCAATTCAATACAAATATGGCCAAACCAAATCTCCAACAGATTCAGCATCACTTTCAAAGTTTTATATGCCTAACTGATGAAGGCAAGTATACTGTATGGCACCTTTACCACCCGATCCATGTGTTGCTACTTCCAGGGAACTTGTACATCAATTTGAACTACGTACATCATATTGATGCATAGGAGGAGTGGATAGCCAGAGACTTTCTTCCCCAGGGCAGAAATGGCTAAATCCAGGGGGCAGAATTTTTGCCATTGGAGGAAAGTACAGGGTCAGAGGTAAGTTTTTTTTTTGCACAGAGTGGGTGTGTGGAACACCCTGCCTGGGGTGGTGATAGAGGCAGATAAATTAGGGGCACTTAAGAAACTCTTAGATAGGCACATGGATGATAGGAATTTGAAAGGCCATATAGGAGGGAAGGATTGATCGTAGAGTAGTTCAAAAAGGTCAGCATAACATTGTAGGCTGAAGGTCCTGTACTGTCCAATGATCCTAAGGATGATCATTAACTCTTGGCTTACTCTGGATCTTGGGATATTAATAAAATAATTTTTTTCTCCTGGAGGTGAACAGGTTTAAGATTGAATTCAGGTGTTTATGAAAGATTACATTGTATATAAGGCCTATCTTTTCCCCATATTGTGAAAATTGAAAGCAGGGAAAGAATTGCTTCGTTAGTCAGGCCACTGAGTATAATCATAAGGAGATGGTGCTGCAGCTGTTCATAACTTTGGTTAAGCCACACATTGGAGTATTATGGACAATTCTGATTTCAGGAAGGATGTAAAGGGAGCAGAAGTGGTTTACCAGGATGTTGCCAGGACTAGAGGCTATAAAATACAAGTGCTTGGACAATCTTGGGTTTCCTTTCTCTGAAGTGTCAGAGGCTGAGGATAGATAAGGTCATCTGTTCATTACGTGACATGTCATATGATGGAGGCGATCAAGGTCTTTCCATGACCTTGATTGTCCTTGGCATTTTTTTTCCTACAGAAGTGGTTCACCATTGCCTTCTTCTGGGCAGTGCCTTTACAAGACGGGTGACCCCAGCCATTATCAATACTCTCCAGAGATTGTCTGCTTGGCATCAGTGGTTGCATAACCAGGACTTGTGATGTGCACAAGCTGCGTTCATACGACCATCCACCACCTGCTCCCGTGGCTTCATGTGACCCTGATCGGGGGGCTACACCTTTCCCAAGGGTGACCTGCAGGCTAGCGGAGGGAGGGAGCACCTTACAACTCCTTTGGTGGAGATGCAGCTCCACCCCGCCACCCAAGATCACATAGAAGTTTATAAAGCTGCAAGACATGGGTAAGATAGACAATCTTATTTTTCTCCTCAGGTTAGGAATATCCACTACTAGAGGACAAGCATTTTAGGTCAGAGGGGTAAAGTTTAAAGGAGTCACCATTTGGTATGGAGGCTCCCATGCACAGTATCAAAAAAAAAGCTCCAAAAGGTTGTAGACTCAGCCAGCTCCATTACAGCAACAGACTCCCCACCATCGAACACATCTTCAAAAGGCAGTGCCTGAAGAAGCAAGCTCAATGTTTTAGGAACAACTTCCCCTCTGCTATCAGATTCCTGAATGGTCCATGGATATCACCACTGTTTCGCTCTCTTTCTGCACTAATACACATATATCCTGCGTATAATTCTCAATCAAAAATAGGGTAATATTTCTATTTTAGATATTAATGACAATTGAAGGAAATGGATAGCTTTGAGTGTGATTTCTCTTCATAGGAGAGAAAATTAATTGGGAGAATTTCTCTTTCATTTTTGAAGCACCAGTCATAACTAATGGAACCATGTGAATGTTGGATGTGAGTAGCAGGAAGGAGAAGGAAAGTTTGCTTGACCTTTATAGTTTGCTCTTTGTTAAGTGTCCTGCTGTTATTCCAGCTGTGTGGAATGTGCTTGAGCAGTAACAAAGAACAGGGCACCCCTGCCTCACCAGGACTGTATTCCTAGAGAATTGTCTGTATTCTGATCTTTTCTGACTTTCAGGTGACCTGGTTTCATAGGTTGGCAAAAATAAATTGATTTTTTTTTAATCCCATGTCTATTCTATGAGAATGAATTCTATTCTGTATCTTAAACGGGTGATTTGACAATTCTTCAAGGGCAAATTTCTCTTATTTAAATGGCTGTAACCAGGGTTGCCTGTATGTCTTTTTGTTTGTATCACTATCTGTGCGATTATTTGGCAGGTATCACTTTGCAAGCGGTAAGCTAGAAACAAAGAGGATTGGCTTTCTGCAATAAACTGGCAGTACCAGTTGTTCAAAGGCTACTTACTGTCACTAGCTCCCAGTTACAGCATTGGAAAGCACTGGTAGAAGCTTCTAGGACTCTATTTTCTGAGAAGGCAGAAGAGAACTGATCTTTGCACATCAATACCCATGCCGTTCTCCAGATGTGCAATAGAGAGCATCCAGACAAGCTGCATCACTGTGTGGTATGGAAACTGCACTGCAACAGACAGGAAGGCTCTATAACGGGTAGTAAAGCTGCCCAATGCATCACCGGCACCAGCCTACCTGCTATTAAAGACATATATACAAAATAACAGAGCTGGGAGAAGGCCCACTATATCATGAAGGACTGCTCATCCCATTCCCATCAGGGTAGAGGCTATGTAGCATCCACACCAGGACCGTTATGCTCAAAAACAATTACTTCCCCCAAGCCAACAGCCTGATCAACACCACCACCACTACATGCACATCACCTAGTGTCCCTTTGTGTACATACAGTCAGCCCATGTATATAACAATTATTGTACACTGTTTTATAGAATACTTTTGTATGCACTGTGTTCTTTATGATGTATCAGATGCAGAGTAACATTAATTTTGTTCTCCTTTACGCTCATGTACTGAAGGATGACAATAAACAATTTTGAATCGTTCAGGAGCAGCTAATTGAATAAATAGTCATGCTTCATGGGAGTGCTTGAGTTTTGACGATTTTGTTGAACACTCCACACCACAGTCAAACAGAAAAGCTAGATATTAGACAGTTGAACCAACGTGCATTCTCTATCAGGGCAACTAAGCAGCAATTGACTGTTTGTGCAACACAAATAAAAATTTTGCAAACTCTTGTTTAAAGGAGAACTGATATTACACACAAAGTAACATACTGATGCTGAAATACATCCTAAGATGCACTAGGACACATCATCAGGAAGGTAACCTGGGGTCATCAGGTGCTTTGGGTCTTTCAGTATCAGACTCTCTCACCCAAGCCAACCCTAATACTGTAATTAAAATGCATAAGTCTGTAAAGTAGAAATAATTCCCATACCTACACTTGTTAAACACATTGTTCCTGGAATGAATATTTCTTCAGCTCTTCAGCAGAGCTTAATGTCTGGCTCCTTGATGATTCTCCTTAAGAATCTCTGGAGCCAGAGAGACCATTTCTAAAAGGTGTTGATTAGCAGTGGTTGCAGTGAACCAAATCTTCATAAACCTACATCTCAGCTAATCTTGCTAAAATTGCAACAGAGCATTTCCTGTTTAATGGCAAGATATTGTGATAAGCACAGCAAAGTGCTCTGATGTAACTGTCTTGAACAGCCTAGTCTGCCATTTGTTCCACTGTATATGCCAGCTCATAGAACAACGCTGTTCCCACTAATTTTCCCCATAATATGGTTCCCCCTCTATTTCCATAAGCTCCCCAAAAAATATACCACACACTTGTACTCCCCTCTCCTGCAGTGGCCAGTTGGCCTACCAGCCTTTGGTGTGGGAGGGAACCAGAGTACCAGGAGAACCCACATAGCAGAAGGGAGTGATACCTGTTCAGCCCAGAGTTTGGGATTGAAGAACCACAGTACTGACACAATGTAATTCAGAAGCAGTATAGAACAAGACAGCATAGAAACAGGCCCCTTTAGCATGTGATTTGCTGAATTAATTAACCAATGATGTGTGCTGAGCTAATTAAGCTGGTAATTAAATGTCAAGCAAGAGAAAATCTTCAGATGCTGGAACTCCAAGCAACACACACAAAATGCTGGAGGAATTCAGCAGGCCGGGCAACACCTATGGAAAAGAGAACAGTTGCCGTTTCAGGCCGAGACCTTTCACCAGGACTGGAGAAAAAGATGAGACGTTAGAGCAAGAAGGTGAGGGGAGGAAGAAGCACAAAGTGATAGGTGAAACCGGGAGAGGGGTGGTGGGGTGAAGTAAAGAGATGGGAAGCTGATAGGTAAAGAAGATAAAGAGCTGGAGAAGGGGGACTTTGGGTAATTGCTCCCCGCCCACTTCATTCCCATTCCCCTTTCTCTCTCTCACCTCATCTCCTTACCTGCCCATCACCTCCCTCTGATGGTCCTTCCCCTTCTTTCATGGTCATCTACCCTCTCCTATCAGATTCCCCCTTCTCTAGCTCTTTGCTTCACTCCCCCCCCCCCCTTCTCCTGGCCTCACCTATCACCTACCACTTTGTACTTCTTCCTTCCTCACCCCACCTTCTTACCCAAACTTCTCGTCTTTTTTTCCAGTCCTGATGAAGGCTCTCGGCCTGAAACATTGACTGTTTATTTATTTCCATAGATACTGCCTGACCTGCTGAGTTCCTCCAGCATTTGTTGTGTGTTAATTAAATTCCAAACTAAACTAATCCCTTCTGCCTGAACAATGCCCGTATTAAAGGTTTCAAAGGTAAATTTAATGTCAGAGAAATGTATACAATACACATCCTGAAATGGTTTTTCTTCACAAACATCCACGAAAACAGAGGAGTGTCCCAAAGAATGAACAACAGTTAAACGTAAGAACCCCAAACTCCCCCCCCACACCCCTCTCTCCAGTGCGTAAGCGGCAGCAAGCTACAATCCTCCTCCCCCCACTGGCAAAATAAAGCATCAGCACCCGCCACCGAGCACTCAAGCCTGCAGTAAAGCAACAGCGAAGACACAGACTTGCAGTTGCTCCAAAGACTACTCGTTCACCCGGTAACATGACACAGGCTCTCTCTCTCTCACTAATAAGGGAGAAAGACGTGTCTCCGTTTCACAGGGAGAGGGGAGACATAACAAACAACTCACTGGTTTACAATGTTAAAAGTCTGTTGTGTCGCTTTTTCCGAGCTCTGTGCCCAAAGATTTGGGGTCTCTGGGAACACAGCCAGAGGTCTTCTGTCTCCCACGACACACTGATTTCCTGCCGAGACACTGACCTTCGATCCGCTCGTCTCCAAAGCCAGGAGATCTTAGACCTCCAAAGACGAGCTAAGCTCATAGGCCGCATCCTTGGCATATTGAATAGCGGCCAGTCGTGAATCCCCGGGAGCGGGTCCCGTTCCCACAAAGAACCGAAGTCAATGTGTAACTCCAGGTCAGGGTTTTCAAAAGAACCCTGAAAAGGAAAAATAAAGATATTAAAGATGGAAATAGAGCTGTTTCCGAAAATGTAAGCAAAGGAGTCACCGTTCGGTGCCATTAACCCTCCTAAACTCCTCCTCCCATTTTCTTCCTATCAAAGGTCCTCTTGAACACCTCTACCATATTTGCCTCCATTACCACCCCAGGCAGTACATTCCATGACCCACCAATCTGTTAAAACAAGGCTTCCCTCGCTCATCTCATTTGTCA
Organism: Hypanus sabinus; assembly: GCF_030144855.1. Classification (NCBI taxonomy): domain Eukaryota; kingdom Metazoa; phylum Chordata; class Chondrichthyes; order Myliobatiformes; family Dasyatidae; genus Hypanus; species Hypanus sabinus. The sequence continues at coordinate 36,392,754 of NC_082738.1, read as the reverse complement.
CAAATTTGTCCAACCTCTCCTTATAACCGTTTTCTAATCCAGGCACCATCCTGGTAAACCTTCTCCACACCTTCTCCAAAGCCTGCACATCCTTCCTGTGATGCAATACTCCAGATGCAGCCTATCCAGGGTTTTATAAAGCTGCAATATGATTTTCCAATTCTTGGACTTGATGCCTCGACTAATAAAGGCAAGCTTGCCACATGCCCCCTCTACCACCCTGTCAACTTGTACAGCCACTTTCAGGGACCTATGGACTTGGACCCCTAGATCTCTGAGTGCCAGCTCTGTGCAAACTAGGGCTAGCTCTTGGACACCCTAGTATCTATAGTTCTGTACACTGTCACAATTATTCAATGAGCCATTGCAAGACTGACACTGACAGTTAGAACTGGTCTTCCAGTCAAGATAGTGCCTGCGTACAACGTTCCTTCAGTCAACATCTCCTGGATAGATCATGAAACCATATATTTCACTTCTTTTATGTCTTTTACATTTGTTTTTCGTCTTGAATGTGTTTCTGGAACTGTGGTTTGCAGTCTGGAAATCGTTTGGGTGTTTCACTGCTCTGGTGTCTCCAAAGGAATTCCGGAGACCCCTTTGCTCGCTGACTAAAGTGGTGAGGGAGATTTTATCACTGGGGTATCGCTCTGCTATGGAGAAGAGAGACTGCCTTTTTATCACTGGTGAGATTACTCTGCTACAGAGAGGGAGAATGTTGCCCAGATTTTCTGCATTTTGGATGTGGACTTGGACTGTGGACTTTTTTCAGTCTTATGGTTTTTTATATTCTGTATTTTCACCTGATCTTTCTCTTCTTTTATGTGCGGGGTTGGGGGATTTGGAGGTCAATGTGCCTGTTTCATTTTTGTTTATTTTTTTGTGTGGTGAGGTGGGATTTGGGGGTTGATAATCATACTGATATTCTTTTCTTTCTTGGTTTTGTGGCTAGCTGGAGAAGAATTTCAGAGTTGTATAGTTTAATAATAAATAAACCTTTGAACCTTTGAATAAGAAGGTGAAGGGACGGGAAGAAGTACAAGCTAGAAGGTGATAGGTGAAGTTAGGTAAGGGGAAAAGTGGGTGAAAAGGGGAGAGTGTTTAACTGAGAAGCTAGATGGTGATAGGTGGAAGAGGTAAAGGGCTGAAGAAGAAGGAATCTGATAGGAGAGGAGAGTGGGCCATGGGAGAAAGGGAAGGAGGAGGGGCACCACAGGGGTATGATGGGCAGCTGAGGAGAAGAGAAGGGGTAAGAGGGGAGCCAGAATGGAGAATGGAAAATGAGAGAAGGGGAAGGGGAGAAATTACCAGAAGTTAGAGAAAATGATATTCATGCTGTCAGGTTGAATATATTTGAATTTCTTTGATGATTACTTTCCACAAACTGATTCACAGTGTTGAAACTTGTACCCGATCCACATTTGCCAATTTTTTCATATGAAAGCTGAACATATGGGCTTATCTGTACCATTTCTTGTAACCTTGTAGCTGTTTCATGCTTGCCTCTTTTTACTTAATAAAACAGAGAGATACAATCTTGTATGGTGTGAAGGTTTTGCTCCACTTCCCTCTTAAACCCACTCAGAAACAAATATAAAATTGGTATCTAGCCTTAAATAACAATGCTATTTTTAAAGCTTTAATCGCCAAAATAATAAATTGTGCTTCTCACACAAAATGCTGAAGAAACTCAGCAGGTCAGGCAGTATCTACATAGATGTTGCCTGACTTGCTGAGTTCCTTCAGGATTTTGTGAATGTTGCTCAAGATTTCCAGCATCACTGATGATGATGAGTCTGAGTACAGAGAGGAAATTAAGAACCTGGTGGCATGGTGCGAAGACAATAACCTATCCCTCAACGTCAGCAAGACGAAGGAATTGGTTATTGACTTCAGCAGGAGTAGTGGACCGCATAACCCCATCTACATCGGTGGTGCACAGGTGGAACAGGTCAAAAGCTTTAAGTTCCTTGGGGTGAGTATCACAAATGACCTGACTTGGTCTAACCAAGCAGAGTCCACTGCCAAGAAGGCCCACCAGCGCCTTTACTTCCTGAGAAAGCTGAAGAAATTTGGCCTGTCCCCTAAAACCCTCACTAATTTTTATAGGTGCATCGTAGAAAGCATTCTTCTAGGGTGCATCACAACCTGGTATGGAAGTTGTCCTGTCCAAGACCAGAAGAAGCTGCAGAAGATCGTGAACATAGCCCAGCACATCACACAAACCAGTCTTCCATCCTTGGACTCACTTTACATCACGCGCTGTCGGAGCAGTGCTGCCAGGATAATCAAGAATAAGTCCCACCCAGCCAACACACTTGTTGTCCCACTTCCCTCCAGGAGAAGGTTCAGGAGCATAAAGATTTGTACGGCTAGATTTGGGAACAGCTTCCTTCCAACTGTGATAAGACTGCTGAATGGATCCTGACCCGGACCTGACTTGCACTACTGTACTTTCCCTTTTCTATTTTCTAATTATGATTTATAATTTAATTTTTTATTATATTTACTTCAATTTGTACTTCAGGGAGCGTGAAGCGCAGAAACAAATGTCACTGTGATGATTGTACGCTCTAGTATCAATTGTTTGGTGACAATAAAATATTTGTATTTGTATCTGCAGAGTCTCTTGGGTTTATAATCTGTGCTTCTAATAACCTCTCTGCTTCTTTCAGCGATTGAGGAAGCAGAGGATCTTTCCCACTTTTGGTGAAACATTTTATTTTTTGAGATTTTGTGATGAAAAATATGACAGACCAAGTCTTAAACAACAAAGTAAGGGGAATATCTGACTGCTTCTGTCTAAATCATATCAAATAATGATTTAATAGATCCATTAAGTTGTACAGCACAGAAATAGTTCCTTTGGCCCACCATGTCCATGACAACCATTTTGCCTCTCAACACTCATCCTGCTGGCCCACATTAGGGCCGTCCATGCAAATACCTCTTAAATAGAGTCATTGTAGCTGATTCCATTACTGTGCCTGGCATGTATGTAAATGGGTGCTGGATAGATGTTTTGAACTTGTTTACTCTGAATGACAGCTGACTCCATAATAAAGTCTGGTCTGGGCCTTCAACCTGCCTTCATTTAGTTGGTATTGAACTGGTTTGGCATCTTACTCAAGAAATCTCCTCACTTTGATTGCAATGATTGAAGATTTTGGGCTTCAAGTCCATTGAAACCATTTTCTGTTATCTATAGGTATTTCAGATATTTGAAATTGGAATACTAGGATTAACCTAATCTTTACTATTGCAACGATTTGAGTTGATCATGGTGCAATAGTGAAATTAAATACAATATAGCATTAAATTAAAGACCTATCAGCTTCTTTAGGTTCATAAGGCATACCAAAGGAATTAGGCCATTCAGCCCATCAAGTATGCTCTGCCATTACATCCTGGCCAATTTATTCACTCTCTCAACCCCATTCTCCTGCCTTCTCCCGCTAATCTTTGACGTCCTTACTAATCAAGAACCTACCAACCTCTGCTTTAAATATTCCAAATGACTTGGCCTCCACAGCTGTCTGTGGTAATGAATGTCTTAAGGAATTCCTTCTCATTTTTGTTTGGTGTAAAAGATTTTACAACACTAGTCTGCGAAGAAACAGGGGAGTTCTCTCTGGTGTCATTGGCCTTTGCTGTTTGCAGTGAGTAAATTCCAATAAACAAAATTGGCTGTAATGTTTCTAAAATTAGAAATGAGATCATACTTCAGGAGAACCTAATTAGCCTGAAAGCACTTTGAGTCATCTCAAAGATACAATAATAAAGTAAAGCTTTTAAAACTGGAACAGATATAAAATGCTACACAGGGAAAGTAAGTGGATGTTGTGAGTATTCTTATAAGAAATACTGAAAGTAAAAAGGTTTTAACAGACCATAGGCCCAATCTCCAGTTGTTGCAATCAGAGTATAGAGATTTCTTGAGTAAATAATCAAACTGCTTTCGAGTCATAGAACACTAGAGCACAGAAACAGGCCCTTTGGCCCATTCTGTGCCAAGCTACAATGCTGCCTCATCCCATTGACCTGCACCAGGACTATAGTCCTCCATACATCTCCCATCCATGCACCTATCCAAATTTCTCTTAAACATTGAGATCAACCCCGCATCCACCACTTCCACTGGCAGCTCGTTCCACACTCTCACCACCCTTTGAGTGAAGAAATTCCCCTCACATTCCCCTTAAACATTTCACCCTTCACCCATAACCTGTGACCTCTATTTCTAGTCTTACCCAATCTCAGTGGAAAAAGCCTGCTTGCATTTACCCTATCATAATTTTGCATGGAAATAATTAATTACCAGTGCAGAAACCCAGGATTGAACCAGTACCTTTAGATCTTCAGCCTAACGCTCTCCCAATTAAGCTATCTTGGCTACGAATATCAACCAAAATCTTGTTATGAAGTCAGACAATCCTTCAAAGTGTAAACAGGCCCTTCAGCGCAGCAGGTCCATGCCAACCACTGAGCACTCATTTCCCCTAATGCTATACCAATACCAGTCCCACTTCATTCTCCCCACATCCCCATCAGCTCCTGGATTGGGAGAATTTACAGTGGCCAATTAACGTACCGAGCCGCAGGCATTTGAAGTGTAGGAAGAAATTGGAGCACCTGGAGGAAACCCACACAGTCTCAAGGAGAATGTGCAGGTCAAAGCCAGAAGGCTGATCGGAAGTCCAGAAGATGGAGCCCCAAGTCTGCAGATCTCTGCAAATTCACTAGGGAAGTTGAAGGCCCAACATCTGTGAATCCATGAGTCCGCTGGAGGCTGAATCGGCCTGTCCCGGAGTTAGAGGACTGTGTACAGTATGTGTGTGTGTGTGTGTGTGGGAGGGGAGGAACGGGGTTTGTTTTGCTGTTGTTGCTTTGTCACTTGTTGTGCTTTGTGTTGTTCTGCTGAATGTCGTGGGCATGCTATGTTGCCACCAGAATGTGTGATGACACTTGCAGGCTGCCCCCAGCACATTCTTGAGTGTGTTGGTTGTTAATGCAAACAATGCATTCCACTGCATGTTTCGATGTACATGTGATAAATAAATAAATCTGAATCGGACACCACACACGGATTGAGCGCATGTTGATAGAGCTACGAGGCAGGTAGTATCGGAACCCTCTGTGCCACTGAGTTACACACTTGTGTTCGTTTCTGGGTCTGTTTCTGCTCATCAGGATAGGCAACATCGGCGGAGCAATAACCAAATTCAGAGTCAAGAGGTGGGGTTAGGAACTGGGATAATCAGCTACTGAGCTGCCAGCTTTAGAGGATGCAAAACAACATATCTTATAGTTATATGGCAGCGTGCTTGGTCGCAGTGGCCTCTGGGTCCAGCAAATGGTACAAATGTTAGTCTTATGTATGATTCTCATGATTGGAAGTCCCTGTTGGACATTAATAATACTGTAAGTCTGGTACTTTAAGACTGACAGCAGAAGAGCTGCATTGCCTTGGGTTAATGCACAAACCAGGATGTCCAAACCTTCATACAATGGCGTCACCTGTCACAGACACCCAGAGAGAGAGCACGCTGAAATCTGTGCTAGGTTAAAGGTCAACCCCCACTGGCCGGCTCTCCCATCAATACTGCTCTCCAGTGTTCGCTCGCTGAAAAACAATCTGGATTGCCTCTGTCTGCAACTGACCCAGTGTGAGATGAGGAACTGTTGTGTGCTTGTTCTTACAGAAACATAGCTCCGGGACAACATCCTATTCACCGTCAAACTTCAGGCCATGACACTCAGGGACTTGTGCTAATATAACCTTGAGACTGTATGTGCTAGGTTGTAACTATATGTGCTGTGTGTGACTGTATGTACTATGTTTTACAACTTGGGCCTAGGGGAATGATGTTTCATATAGCTGTATACATGTGTATAGTTGAATGACAATAAACTTGAACAGTTTGGTTTGTGATAGAGTGGAAGGGTTCACTCCCAGTTGGACTGCTGTCTGGAGGCAGCTTCTCCCCCATCCACTTGGAAGTTAAACTCTTCATTACGAAGAGGACACACCAGAGGCTATATTCTCCTCAAACATTTGGAGTTTGAGGAGACTTGGTATGTTACCAAAAACTAGCAAATTTCTACAGATATACCGTGGAGGGCATTCTGACTGGTTACATCACTACCTGGTATGGAGGGGGCCACTGCACAGGTTTAGAAGAGGCTGCAGAAAGTTGTAAACTCAGCCAGCTCCATCGTGGGCACTAGCTTCCCCAGCATCAAGGACATCTTCAAAAGGTGATGCCTCATTAAGATGGCACCAATAAGTGGCGACCCTTTGCGTACAGCTCAATGGGAATCATCAAATACTCCCATTTTGGACTACTACAGGTGAAATCCCCAGTCACAGCCATGGACACATCGGTTAACGACATTTAAAATGTCTATTCTACTCAAATCTAGTGAACTCGGTGAACACTGGACAACAAACTCAGGTCACAAGTGCAGTTCCCCTTTAAGAAAATGGAAGCAGTGATGGTGTACTGGTTTACAGGTACAGTTGAAACACAGAGGACGTAGACCCCATTCCCAATTACCCTGCTGGCCAACACACAGTCTCTGGAAAATAAAACTGAAGATGTCAGAGCAAGATTGCGGTACCACAGGGCCATCCATGACTACGATGTACTTTGCTTCACGGAAACATGGCTCCCCAGCATAATTTCCAATGTAGTGCTACAGCCCGACAGTGTCATCATCCTCTGCAAGGACAGGACAATTCAGTGTTTTAAAAGTAGAGGAGGTGGAATATGTTTTACGATCAACTCATCATGGTGCAGAGACATGGTAGTTCTGTCTCAGTCCTGCTCACCCAACCTGTTTATATACCAAGGACTGTCATCCTGGTAGCGGTGTACATTGCACGAGGAGTGCTAATAATTACATAAAGTACTTTTACTGTGCTTTGTGTTCAGTGTTTGGAGTACAACAAATGAGTCATTACAGTTTTTCTTAAACATAAAATACCTCTGCCATTTTTATTTGCAAAAACCTACAGTGGAAGCAGAGGAGCCAACACACTTGACCACTGTTATCCCACTATCAAGAAAGTTTACCATGCCATCCCAAAGTTGTGAGGATCAAGAAGCTATGGTTAAAGGAGGTGTAGGAGGGCTTACAGGACTGCATTGAATCAGCAGACGGGACAATAATCAGGAACTCATCTTTGAATCTGAATGAATATGCCACAGTTGTCACCTACTTCATCAAGACCTGTGTGGATGAGTGTGTGCCTTCGAGAACATACCGGACAAACCAAAAGCCACCAAGAGACTAGTAGTCTGCTGAGGGCTAGATCTGTGGCAGGTGATCTGGAACTTTGCAAGTAGTCCAGGTACAACCTGTGGAAGGTTATTTTAAGGGCGGATAAACTATTGCAATTGAGGTTAGCGACAAAATTGGATAGAGCTGAAATTACAGATGAAGCAGCAATGAAAGTTCGCAAGCCCTATGAAGTACTGCACCTGTTTCACCATAAATGGTTTGGGCCACGCCGAAACTGCCTGAACTTTACCTGGGTCTTTTGGAACTCTGGAAGGAGTGAGTATATAGCCCAGAAATGACACCTGCTCTTTATGGAACTCACACTTCTCTGGCTTGGCGTACAGGTTATTCTCGAGGAGCCATCTGAAAACCCTCCGGACATGCTGGGTGTGTTCCTGGTGAGAGAGGGAATATATCAGAACATCATCCAAATACACAAAAACAGACTGATTCAACACTGTTGGCTAAGGCCTGAAAACAGCGGCTGTTATTTGCCAGACCACAGGACATCACAAGGTACTCATGTTGGCCAGCAGAGGTATAAAAGGTTGGATTCCACTCATCTCCTTCTCAGATATGAACCACATTATAAGCATTAGCTTAGAAAGAACAGCTGCTCTCTGGAGATGTTTGAATGCAGAAGCAAGCTGGGTAGCGTTTCTTCACGGTGATATTGTTTAAGGGCTGATAATCAATACAGGGACAGAGTTTGCCGTCCTTCATCTTCACAAAAGAAACCCACCCCTACTGGCAAGGCTGATGGGTGGATAAATCCTAAGGCCAATGCCTCCTCGGTGTACTCTTCCATGGACATCGCTTCAAGATGAGAGAGAGAAAAGATCCAGCCCTGGGGAGGACTAGTTCCAGGTAAGAGGTCAATGGCACAGTCATATGGCCAGTATGGAGGCAGAGAGATGGCTATCTTTTTACTGAAGACCTCAAGAGGCTCAGTTTATTAAACTGTAATGCCAGGCAGGTCCACACTGGCAGTTGACATGGGAGGGGATTCACGAACAGGGGCATGCCAGTCCTCGCTCTTGGAGCACCTTTAGGGACTAGTCGATCCATGGGTAGTGTCAAGGTAGGCCAAACACCAGTTGCTGTTGAGGTGAATCAAGAAGTCAGAAGGAGAGATGTTCCCTATGGTTGCCTTCTAGCAAAAGTTGGAGTAGTTCTGTGGAAAGGTGCATCTTGCTGGTGCCCAGAGGCCAGCCATTCAGGGCCTTGATGTCAATATTTTCTCTCAATTGCTGAGTTGGAACTGTCCATCTTTGATCCAGAGAGATATTCACGAGGTTGCTGGCTGCCCCAGAGTCAATAAATGCCTGAATCTCACGGGTCTGAGACCCACACGACAAGGAAGCTGGGAGCTTTACAGGATTAGGGGAGAAGTTACTCTCCCCAACTCTTCCTGCGGTATATTGATGAATCCATTGGTGCTGCTTCATGTACTCATGTTGAGCTCATCAATTTCATCAACTTTGCCTCCAACTTCCACCCTGCCCTTAAATTCACTTGGTGCATTTCTGACACCTCTCTCTCCTTTCACAATCTCTCTTTCTCCACATCTGTCTATCAACATCTTTTATAAACCCTATCAATTCCCATGCCAATCTCGACTGTACCTCTTCCCACCCTGTCTCCTGTAAAAATGTCATTCCCCTTTCTCAGTTCCTTCGTCTCTGCTGCATCTGTTCCCACGATGAGGCTTTCCTTTCCAGGGCATCAGAGATGTCCTCCTTCTTCAATGAACAGGGTTTCCCTTCCTCCACCATTGACAGTGCCCTTACCTGCATCTCCTCCATTTCCCAACATCAGCGCTCACTCCATCTTCTTACCGCCTTAACAGGGATAGATTTCCTCTTGTCCTCACCTACCACCCCATGAATCTCTGCATCCAACACATCATTCTCCAGAACATCCACCATCCTCAATGTAATCCTAACATCAAACAGATCTTTACCTCCTTCCTCCCTGCTCTCCACTTTCCTCAGGGATCACTCCCTCCGTGATTCCTTTGTTAATTCATCCCTCCACACTCATCTTCCTCCCGGCATATATCACTCCCATGACAGAAATACTACACTTGCCCACACATTACCTCCATCACTTCCATTCAGGCCCCCAGCCGTCCTTCCAGGTGAAGCACCTATGAATCTGCTGGGGCTGTCTATTGTGCCTGGTGCTCCCGATACAGCCTCTTCTACACTGGTGAGACCCATCGTAAGTTGGGGGAGTGCTTTGATGAGCACCACCACTCCATCTGCCAAAAGCAGAATTTTACAGTGGCCAACCATTTTAATTCCTATTCCCATTCCTGTTCCAACATGCCAGTCCATGGTCTTCTCTTTTGCCATGATGAACCCACCCTTAGGGTGGAGAAGCAACACCTCATATTCTGATTAGGTAACCTCCAACCTGGCGGTATGAACATCAATTTTTCCTTTGGATAATTTTTTCCCTCCCCCCCTTCTCTCTTTTTCTGTTCCCCCACTCTCTCCTCTTACCTGTTCTTCTCACTTGCCCGTCACCTTCCCCTGGTGCCCCTCTTTCTTCCCTTCTCCCATAGTCCACTCTCCTCTCTGATCAGAATTTCCTTTTCCTTCAGCTCTGTACCTTTCCCACCCACCTGGTATCACCTATCACCTTCTAGCTATCCCTCCCCACCCACCTTTTTATTCTGGCATCTTTCCCCTATCCTTTCCAGTCCTGAAGAAGGGCTTTGGCCCAAAACATCGACTGGTTATTCATTTCCAAGGATGCTGTCTGACCAGCTGAGTTCCTCCAGCATTTTCTTTGTGGTGCTCTGGATTTCAAGTAACTGCAGAATCTCTTATGATGTTGGTGGGAAATATGCTTGCGGGGAGAACCAACCTGTCAGAACTCCCCTTCCTGCTTACCGGAATCCTTTTTTACTGGGGGCTTGGGACATGAAGCTTGAAAGTGTCTGGATCACCACAAAAGAGGCAGGAACCTGTTCTCCTGCGCTGGTCTTGTTCCTCCTGAGGTAGGTGTATGGGCCTCCCCTGCCGATTGTGAACTGGGTGATGGGGGAGAGGGTACAGGCAAATGGTGATCTAAGGATTATGTAGCTCAGGGCATTTTTTTTCTCTGCATCACTCAGTTGTCTGGTTGTCAATTTGAATGGCCTGATTAATCAGATCATCCAGGCTGTCCTGCCCATCATGCACCGTGATGTTTAGCTGGACCCCTGTGCTAAGCTTCCACTGGAAGACAGTGATGGGGTTCTCTTGTTCCACTCCGTCTCCACCACAAGTGGGTGGTACTTTACTGCGTAGTCCCTCACCATCCCTCTACCTTGGCATGGTCCAGGAGTCGGTGGACAGCCTCCTGACCCTGTACAGGAAGATCAAAAACTCTCTTGAACTCAACAACAAATTGCCAAAATGACTTGGCTGCAGGGGAACCTTGTTCCAGTAGAGCATTGAATAGCGAGTGATGGTCCATCTAAGCTCACCAAGTACAGCAGACTACATGCACCACCACCGAACCAATCAGGCTGGGCTTGGAAAGTCGCCTCACACTAGGTAATAAAACTCGGGATCACCGGAGTATCTGGTGGACGAATACTCAGTTCTGGCTCAGATGCTGTTACAGGAATCAGGGCATTAGTGGCCGAGGTTAATGAGGCTATGGAAAAGGATGATCTAGGAGATACTGGGAGTGGTCATGACATGGCAAAAGGCTGCTGAATTGCAGAAGCGATAGTGGTAGTGGCTATCACCTGATTTTGGCCATTGGCGGTGAGTTGCTGGACCATCACTGTTCTTTCAGATGGGAGTGAGCTTGCTGCTCTGAAAGTAGCTGTTGCACTGCATGAGAAATTTTGGCCATTCCAGCTTCTACTTATGTTACTTATTTACTTACTTTGGCCTGGACTTCAGAATCAAAATCAAAATCAGAATCAGGAGACGTGAAATTTGTTAACTTAGCAGCAGCAGTTCAATGTAATACATAATCTAGCAGAGAGAGAAAAAAAAATAAAAAATAATAATAAATAAACAAGTAAATCAATTATGTATATTGAATAGATTTTTAAAAATCTTGCAAAAACAGAAATACTGTATATTAAAAGAAAGTGAGGTAGTGCCCAAAGATTCAACGTCCATTTAGGAATTGGATGGCAGAGGGGAAGAGGCTGTTCCTGAATCGCTGAGTGTGTGCCTTCAGGCTTCTGTACCTCCTCCCTGATGGTAACAGTGAGAAAATGGCATGTCCTGGGTGCTGGAGGTCCTTAATAATGGACGCTGCCTTTCTGAGACACCACTCCCTGAAGATGTCCTGGGTACTTTGTAGGCTAGTACCCAGGATGGAGCTGTCTAGATTTACAACCTTCTGCGGCTTCTTTCGGTCCTGTGCAGTAGCGCCCCACCCCCCCATACCAGACAGCGATGCAGTGTGTCAGAATGCTCTCCACGGTACATCTATAGAAGTTTTTGAGTGTATTTGTTGACATGCCAAATCTCTTCAAACTCCTAATAAAGTATAGCCGCTGTCTTGCCTTCTTTATAACTACATTGATATGTTGGGACCAGGTTTAGATCCTCAGAGATCTTGACACCTAGAACTTGAAGCTGCTCACTTTCTCCACGTCTGATCCCTCTATAAGGATTGGTATGTGTTCCTTCGTCTTACCCTTCCTGAAGTCCACAATCAGCTCTTTCAACTTACTGACGTTGAGTGCCAGGTTGTTGTTGCGACACCACTCTACTAATTGGCATATCTCACTCCTGTATACCCTCTCTTCTCCATCTGAGATTCTACCAACAATAGTTGTATCATTAGCAAAGTTATAGATGGTATTTGAGCTATGCCTAGCCACACAGTCATGTGTCTATAGAGAGTAGAGCAGTGGGCTAAGCACACACCCCTGAGGTGCACCAGTGTTGATTGTCAGCGAGGAAGGGATGTTATCACCAATCCGCACAGATTGTGGTCTTCTGGTTAGGAAGTCGAGGATCCAATTGCAGAGGGAGGTACAGAGGCCCAGGTTCTGCAACTTCTCAATCAGGATTGTGGGAGTGATGGTATTAAATGCTGAGCTATAGTCGATGAACAGCATCCTGACGAAGGTGTTTGTGTTGTCCAGGTGGTCTAAAGCCGTGTGGAGAGCCATTGAGATTGCATCTGCCATTGACCTATTGTGGCGATAGGCAAACTGCAATGGGTCCAGGAGTTCAGTCTAGTCATGACCAACCTCTCGAAGCATTTCATCACTGTCGATGTGAGCGCTGGCTGGCGATAGTCATTAAGGCAGGTCACATTATTCTTCTTAAGCACTGGTTGCCTTTTTGAAGCAAGTGGGAATTTCCACCCTTAGCAGTGAGAGGTTGAAAATGTCCTTGAATACTCTGCTAGTTGGTTGACACAGGTTTTCAGAGCCTTACCAGGTACTCCATTGTGACATTCCGCCTTGCGAGGGTTCACTCTCTTTAAAGACAGCCTAACATTGCCCTTTGAGATGGAGATCACAGGGTCATCAGGCACAGCAGGGATCTTCACAGCTGTAGTTGTGTTCTCCCTTTCAAAGTGGGCATAGGAGGTGTTGAGTTCATCTGATAGTGAAGCGTCGCTGCCATTCATGCTGTTCGGTTTTGCTTTGTAGGAAGTAATGTCTTGCAGACCTTGCCAGAGTTGCCGTGCATCCGATGTCACCTCCAACCTCGTTCGAAATTGTCTCTTCGCCCTTGAAATATCCCTCCGCAAATCACACCTGGATTTCTGGTAGAGGTCTGGGTTGCCGGACTTGAATGTCACAGATCTAGCCTTCAGCAGACGACATACCTCCTGGTTCATCCACAGCTTTTGGTTTGTGAATGTACAGTAAGTCTTTGTGGGCACACACTCATCCACACAGGTTTTGATGAAGTCGGTAACAACTGCAGCATACTCATACAGGTTCGAAGATGAATCCCTGAATACAGTCCAGACCACCGATTCAAAGCAGTCCTGTAGGCGCTCCTGTGCTTCCCTTGTCCAAACCTTCTTGGTCCTCACTGCTGGTGCTGCAGTCCTCAGTCTCTGCCTATACTCAGGGAATAGAAGTACGGCCAGGTGATCAGACTTCCTGAAGTGAGGGCGTGGAATAGCACGGTAGGCGTTCTTGCTGGTGGTGTAGCAATGGTCCAGTGTGTTGTTTCCTCTGGTATTGCAAGTGATCTGTTGATGGTAGTTGCTTAGTGTGTTTTTCAGACTGGCTTCTCCTCCTCCCTTTAAACACCCAACGATTGCTGAGTCATCAGAGAATTTCTGCAGATGACATGACTGTGTTGTAACTAAAGTCTGAGGTATACAGGGTAAACAGGAAGGGAGCCAATACAGTCCCCTGTGGGGCCCCAGTGCTGCTTATAGCCATGTCTGACACACAGCTCTGAAATCACACACTGTGGTCTGCCAGTCAGGAAGTCCGTTACCCAGGATACAATGGAAATGCCAACCTGCATTGAACGGAGCTTTTCCCCAGCAATGAGGTCTGTATGGTATTGAAGGCACTTGAGAAATCAAAACCATGATCCTCACAGTGCTGCCCTGCTTATCCAAATGGGAGTAGGCTCTGCTCAGCGGGTAGATGACAGCATCGTCGACTCCAATGTGCTCCTGGTAGGCAAACTGCAGGGGATCGAGGGCTGATCTGACCAAGGGTCGGAGGTGAGTCAGGACCAGCCTCTCTGGGGTCTTCATGATGAGTGAGGTCAGGGCCACTGGACGGAAGTCACTCAAGACTTTCAGTTGGCCCTTTTTGGATAATGGGACCACACATGATGTTTTCCACACAGTCGGGACCCTTTCCAGGCTGAGACTCAGATTGAAAATGTGCTGGAGAACTCCACACAGCTGCTCAGCACACTCCTTCAGGACCCCGGGGTTCCCACCATACAGTCCTAAAGATTTCCCCAGAGATCTTCTCATCTGCTCAGTAGTGAAGGTGAATCCATGATGACTGGAAAGGTGGTGGAATGTGGGGGAGGTGAGGACCAGGATGATAGCAGTCGGTATATGGGGATGTGGGTGGTAGGTACAGGACAAGGAGGGGATGTAGACAGTGGTAGCCTGTGTTGTTCATCCATGTGTTGAACTGGAGGGGGGAGGAGTGAAGAGGGGAGGCTTTGGTGCTGAGGGAGCATTGGGTGCCATCCTTGCAGATACTGATGCAGATACATTAGCGACATATAGAGTAAGAGACGCTTAGAGAGTCACATGGAAGAAAGAAAACTGAACAGTTTATGTGGGAGGAAAGGGTTAGATTGATCTTGGAGTATGTTGGCACAACATTGTGGGTCAAAAGGCCTGGACTATGTTGTACTGTTCTAAGTTCTATGTCTTCTCTGAGGATCATCACCTTGTTCTGGATGAGAGGATAATGAGTTCCTGAGATCCCAAGAGCGATTCCATCTGGAGTTTAGCCATCTGGCACTTAGCTCCTGGTAGGGTCACCCAAGGCTGTAAGGTCAAAGGGAGGTTCCAGACCAAGAGTTATCAAACCAAGCCCCCAATGGTGGAGCTGGTGGAAAATAATGATGCAGCACAATAACAGTGAAGGTGGAGGAAGGCTGCAGCAGAGAGGGGTGCCCAGTTGCCTTGAATTCCATGCCATTGGACCCTGACCCTGATCTGTCAAGGACCACGTGGAGGCTGCCCGTGCATCAGCCTCTCCACATTAAACGAAGTCACGCTCTGTCACTCTGCATTAAGAGACTGTGTCCTAACATCTTGGTTATGTGCATCCTGGATCAGCCTCTACAGCCACTTGAGGGCCCACCAATAGACAACACCTTAGGAGAATGTCGTAATCGACTCGAGTGATAACACTGCTACTACTATGGGAGAGTGGGAACATTTAAAGGAGATTTGTGAGGCAATTTTTTGACATAGAGAGTGGTAGGAGCTAGGAATATGCTGTCAGGGGTGGCAGTGGTAGCCAATATGATAGTGATTTAAGGGGCATTTAGATAGGCATGTGAACAGGTGGGGAATGGCGCAATATGGCCCATATGTAGGCAGACCTGGTTGGTTCAAGGTACAGACATTGTGAGCCATATGGCCTGTTTCATTGCTGTTCAATGTCCGGGAACTGCTCTTCAAGATTTGCCAGCTCAGTCTGTGGTGGTTCTGCTAAGATACTCTCGATGATATATGTTGAGTTCCCTATCCAGATTACATTTGGTGCCTCTTACCTCCAGCAATGCTTCTACATATTGTTCAACTGATTTATCACCTGAGGCTCTATGATTATTGTTAAACATCTCCTCATCTTTTTTTTTCTCCAGTCCTGCTGAAGAGTCTCGGCCTGAGATGTCAACTGTACTCTTTTCCATAGATGCTGCCTGGCCTGTTGAGTTCCTCCAGCATTGTGTGTGTGTTGCTTGGAGGCCTCCTTGCTTATGTATGGCCCATTGCCACAAGACTTTCTAGGGTGTGGAATTTATGTTGAGGACTTTGAGGGCTACACATTTCTGCACATGCCACCTCCTCTGTTAAGTCCCAGAACACAACCTTCGCAGTCAGGAAAGCTCACCAGTACCTTTACTTTCTGAGGAGGCTGAAGAGAGCTGGACTATGCACATCTGTTCTCCAGACCTTCTCCAGATGTGCAGTAGAGAGCATCCTAACAAGCTGTATCACTGCATGGTATGGAAACTGTAGTGTGGTGGGCAGGAAGGCTCTACAACAGGTAGTGAAAACTCCCCAATGCATCACGGGCACCAGCCTACCTGCCATCAAGGACATGTATACAGAAAGCTGCCGGTAAAAGGTCAGCAATGTCATGAAGGATCCACACACCCTGCTCACGGACTGTCTGTCCCACTCCAATCGGGGAGGAGGCTACGTAGCATCCATGCTAGGACCACCAGACTCAGAAACAGTTACTTCACCCAAGCTCCCAGGCCGATTCACACTTCCACCCATTTCCACCCTAACACCGCTACATCCACATCACCTAGTTTCACTTTATGTACGTACAATCAGTACATTGTGGTTATTGTGTTTTTATTATGTTGAACCGGATGCAGAGTAATAATCATTTCTTACACTTATGTACTGAAGAATGAACAATCTTGCATCTAGAAGTCTGTCTTCTCAGAGGGACAAGGCGTGCCCAGGCATTGTGATGGAGTCATCTGCTACATACACTTTCACATATGATTCTGTGAGTGCAACCACATCATGTAGTTGTTTGACCTGTCCCACAGTCAGATTTCCCAATTTCCTCACCAATCTTCAGATGTTTATGCACTCAGTGGACACTTTATTCGGTGCCTAATACAGTGGCCACTGAGAGTGTGTGTGTGTGGTCTGCTGCTGCTGTAGCCCATCCACTTCGAGGTTTGACATGTCGTGCATTCACAGATGTTCTTCTGCACACCACTGTTGTAACACGTGGTTATATGTGTTACTGCTGCCTTCCTCTCATTAACAAGGCATTTTCACCCACAGAACTGCCGCACTTACCATATTTGTTTCCCGTTTTGATGTTTGGGCTGAACCATGTCTGCATGCTTTTAAGCATTGAATTGCTGCTGCATGTTGGGCTGAGTAGATACTTGCATTAACAAACAGCTGCACACGTGTACCTAATGAAGTGGCCACTGAGTGTATATAAAAAATTAAACAAGTAGTGCAAAAAAAAGCAAAAGATAGGGAGTAAGTAAAGTCAATGTTCCAACTATCAAGGTAGTATAGTGATTAGCATAACTCTATTGCAGCGAACAGCGACTCGTGTTCACTTCCTGCCCCTGCCTGTGAGGAGATTGTACAATCTCCCCATGACAGCGTGGGTTTCCTCCTACATTCCAAAGACGTACAGGTTAGGAAGTTAATTGGTCACATGGGTGTAATTGGGTGGACGTGCTCATTGGGCCAGAAGGGCCTGTCACTGTGCTGTATCTCTAAAGTGAAAAAAAAATACAATATCTTGTTATAAACACAAGTTTGCAGAAGCTGGAAACTGTGAGCAACACTCACAAAATGCTGGAGGAACTCAGCAGGTCAGACAGCACCTATGGAGGGGAAGAAACTGTTGATGTTTTAGGCCATGATCCTTCATCGGGTCATCTTTCATTCTGTAAATTGGCGCTTTTCCAGCATGTGTCAATACTTAGAAGAAGCCAGCTTTTGGAGATCCACGTGTGGCACTTCAGTGTAATAAAGCAAACCACTCATTAAATTTAGTCATATAGGTAGGCAGTGTCCAGTGCGCCTAAGAGTAGGGCATTTTTCCCCCAAGAGGGTAACATTTGCATAATTGTCCTGAAAAAATGTCTTGGCTGAAACGTTGATTGTTTTTTTTATTTCCATAATTGCTGCCTGACCTGCAGAGTTCCTCCAACATTTTGTGTCCATTTTGCCTCTAGTATTTTGCATCTGCAGAGTCACTTGTGATTAAAATTTTCACAATATATTTTTAAATGCATATCAAAAATTAAAACTTTATATTTTTAAGTCTTTAACAAATTCAAATGTTTTATTTTTCAGGTCTATAATTTCCTTTGTTTTAATTACAGCAAAGTAATTAATTTTATCTGTACTTACATTTTGTATGTATTATATGAGATTTTAAATATTTCTACAAAATATTACTTATAAAATGTTAATTCTCCCAGACTGGGAGAGCATCTTTTTTCGGGGTCAGCCTGTCAGTCAGAGGGGGTGGGCGGGTCTTTGCTGAAGTCATTCCGTTAGTTACAGGTCGAGGGCGCGTCTTATCTGGACCAGCCTGTCAATCACAGGCGTTTGCCGGGACCGACATGTCAGTCACAGCGAGTGGGTGGGGCCAGAATGTTAAAGGGAGCTCATACCACGATTGTTTTTTTTCCGCAAAAGTGACGTCCGGCCTCTGGATCCCCGCCTCTTTTCCCCGGAGCGGCTCCGTAAGGCCGCCACTGATTGGGTGTCTCGGTCAGCTGGTGGCCCGAGGCGGAAGCGGGAGTTTGGGATGATTTCTTTAACACCTGACTTTGTCAACGGGGGATACTGAACCGGGAGGGGGGCAGGGAGCAGGGCGGTGGTGCTAGTATCCACAGTGGGGGTCGGTTCAAACGGGAACGGTAGATTAAGCTGCGGTGAACCGGGCGGCGCGTGCAGTCCAATCAGGTGCGAGGATGCTGGCAGGTGGGTGGAGAGTCCTGTGTGTTTTTGTTTTAATGTTTTTGTTGAAAAGTTGAAGCCGCGAGAGAATAAAAGAAATCAGCACCCCCCCTCCCCAGCAAGAAATAACCCTTCCGCCTGCGGCGAACCGAGTGACGACAAGTGGGGCAGGGGGGCCGGAGCCGGCGGCAGGATGAATGGAGTCACCAAGAGCAGGTTCGAGGTGAGTGAGGCTGGGAGTTAGGCTTCTGTGCCCCCCACTAGGCCACCTCTGGCAGCGGCCCCCGGGAGTGGGGTCGGGCCCGGCCCCGCACCCCGGCTCCTTCCACACCAACCACCGCCCCGCACTGCCGCTCCCCCTGCTTACACCAATCTATTCCTTTGTGTGATATGCAACAGCTGATAAGTGTTTGTTAGCCTTCTTCCTCTTCCCCCCCCCCCCCCGAGTTACTCTTGTGTTTTTCTTCTGTGCGTTTTCCTTCTGTTTCTTTGTTTCAGGTAATAGATTCAGCTTTATTTTAGATGCTTCGTTTCCTCTAAGTTTAGTGCAGATTTAAATGTAAATGCATATTTTTATTTAGCTAATTGTGTATCTTTATGTGCAAGTATCGTGTGTGTATACATTTAAAAATACATATAATAGTTCTGGTGGTATCATATGCATGATACATTAAAGACCCTTTTTTCTTTTAATTGTTTTGAAACCTTGGCCATTTCATTTACTGGTTCTAGGTTAGCAGATCATATAAAGTTTTAAATTTTGGCCATCAAGGAATATAATGGTTTGTTTAACTGAAAGGTGGAGGAGTTGAAATATTGACTTGTTGAGCATGTAAGTAATTCTGTCTGTGATAATTGGTGATAATCTTCTTCATGGATTGCTACAGCACAACACCAGTGGGTTTGGTCTGTGGTTACTAGTATAGAATTGTTGGTCTTGCTTGAAATGGATGGTGGGGTATAATGACTTTGCACTGCGAGGATAATTTTTTTTTTTGCATTCGGCAAAGTAGACAGCCTTTTAGTATGTAATTAATGGTATAATTGATTGTTTCTGTTATAATGTCACTCTGAAAGGTGAAAAATTTGCAGTTCAGGAAATTAAAGGTTTATTTTTAAAATTCAGGTACAGCCACCTGTTCTTTTCCATGTTTGTAAGTTTTTTTGGGCTCCCTCTGGTCTTGTGGTTAACATTTTATCTTGTCAGGAATGTGTGTACGTATCATTATGGTGAGGTAGTGAACTAAACGAGGAAAATAATCCTCATAAGCATGGGACTGGAAAAGGACCAGCTGGTTGATGAGACATGTCCCAAACAATCGCTGTACATGAAAGTGTTGAGACTTCATGTTGGTGACAGAAGTGTTAGAGTAATTAGTGGTTCTGGTGGTAAATTGTTAATCCAGAGACCTAGCTGGACTGCTGATCTGGACACTGACTTCAAATGCCAGTTGAGAATTTTAAATTAATTTAATGAGCAACTCCTTATTTGTGTGTAAATGCCCAACTCTGTATTTTATTTCTGATGCAAAGGTTTACTGAATGTATTCTGACTAAACAGGTTCACAACAATGCATTACACATGGGGAATTTAATAATTTTTATACTTGAGTTTAATACTAATTTATACTAAAGTTACAATAACATGTTCATTTTCTGGTCCTGTAATTTAGCAGTGCTGGTAATACTTTCAGATTATGTGGGTTTCTCCACAGTATTGCAAGTTTTCTTAATTGGGTGGAAGTTTAGATGGATTTCTAAAGAGACAAAGGATTGACACAAAGGCCAAGTTAATGTGTCTGAATAGATTTGCTGGGCTAAATGACCTTTGTTCTCAAAACAGATTGTTGTAACTCGTTAGTACATTCAAAAGTTATGCTGAGACTTTTGAATTCTTTCATGTGACAGAACCAGTGATATGGGGGGGGGGAGTCATTTTTTAAAATGATTTTTACTGCTGTTACTTATTGAACATTAAATGGCTGTTGTTCAGAATGGAAAGAACTTGCATTAGATGAGTCAATTCATTTTTTTGTGTGTGTGTTGGACGGCAAGATCCATAATGTCAAGGGTTTAAAATTAAACACATAATAGGAATGTTTAATATGTTGGTAATAGTGTTGTTACAACTTTTGCCACTATTACTGCCAAGCAAAGAAAAGCCTTTTGAGTCATTGCCCAAGCAAGTTTGGTATACCTTTGGGAGTGATGATGCAGTTCCATTAATCTAAAGGGCTTCATGCTAACTTGCAATTCTAGCCAAGCAATTCTCTTCTCCCTCCCCACCCCCCAATTCTTTTTAAAGTATCCTGGACCAGACTGTTTCCTTTCCAATGGTCTGATCTTGGCTAGACCAGCATCAGTTGGATGGAAAGGAGTCAGTGGTAATCAGAAAATTGACTGAACCAGCCATACTGTGGCCACGAGCACATTAGAACAGGTATCCTGTGGCAAAACTTGACCCCTGATGTTCCAGTGCACTTTTACAAGGCCGTTCCAGATGGGGTGCAACTCCGGCAGCTTTTGAAGCTGGATGCTATCCAGGTCAGCAACTTTATTTGTGTATTGTCCGTGCTATTGATGTGCATTGGCTATGGTGTAAGCCATCCACAAAATGGACTCCTTGCCTAGCCCATTACCTTCCAAGGCCATAACTTTTACATCCAGTAACAATAACAGGAGCAAGCTCATTAGAGCACCATGAGCAGACTTTTTTCCAAGCTACTCCCCATCCTGATTTGGAAATGTTGAGAATTCCTTGCCCAACTAGACTGAGAATATCTGCAGCTGTTCTTGACCAGCTGCTATTAAAGCACACTAAAAAGGCCAGAAGGATCTTTATAGGGAGGAATTTGTTGATTGAACAGGTAATGGAATTCCCTTTGTACCTTTTGTCACTCAAAAATAAAGCCTTGTTTTTCCCTCTAGACTATTAACACTGAGATCTGATACTCAGGCATGTTTTGGAGGGCATTGTATGCCTGTGCATAGAATATCCTATATATTAGATGAGCAGCGGTCACTTTTTTTTATTGTTCTATTTGTTTGGTCTCCTTATCCACATTAGTTCCCTTTTGCTTTTAAATCTGTTGCATTTTGCAGTTATTAATGGTCTTGCCTCTTGCTTCAATTATATCAGCTAATATCTATATACCACATTTCTATGTTACATTTGTACAAGACCTTTGGTAAAGCCACATTTAGAGTACTGTGACTTCTGGTCATCCTGTAATAGTTTATTTGTATATCATTAAACTGGAGAGGGTTTAGAAATGATTTACAAGGATGTTTGTGTGACTGGAGGGCTTATAATAAGCTAGGACAATTTTTCCTTTGAGTGTAGGAAGCTGGGGGTGGGGGTGATCTTGTAGAGGTGTATAAAATCATGGGAACATAGATGAGGTGACTAGCGACTCTCTCCCAGAATTGTGGAGTCTAGAACTAGAGGACACAAGTTTAAAGTAAGAGAGGAAAGATTCAAGAGGGATCAGATGGCAACTTTTTCCACACAGATAGTTCAAAGTAAATTTATTAATGAAGTACGTACAGGTAGTCCCCGAGTTACGAATGTTCGACTTACCGACAACTCGTACTTACGAACCGCGGAAGGAGAACGCTGTCCACCATTTTATGTCATTGCCTTTGACACTGAGTGTTTAGCTTTGTATTTGGCTTATATTTTTCTTAGCAAGATTCACCCTGACCCCCCCCCGCCCCGGTTCCGGTCGGCTGGTGGCGCAGTGAGATCAGCGCATGGCTGGAGAATGGAGGTTCCCGAGTTCGATTTAGTGACAGACTGCTTCTGTGCCGGGTTGACGTCGAACCAGTGACTCCCGTACCATCCGTGCCGGGTTGATGTCGAGCTCGCAACTCGACCTCGTAAAAAAAAATACTGCCACCTCCAGTTTAAATTCCCACGCGGAATATTGTGGAGGGTCAAATACCCAAACCCAGCACAGACCCCACTTGTCCCATTTAGCCTGTCTGTGTGGTGGAGTTTAGGACCTGGGGAATTCAGTGTGGTAGTCCTTAGGACCCAGTGGACCTTGGGAGCAGGCGGAGCTCGGAACCCGCCACCTGCAGTGTTTCTGCTCCATTGACGGGAGGTGATCGCGATTGAAAATAAAGTGGAAATAATAAAGCATTTGGAAAGGGGTGAAACGCCATCGGTCATTGGAAAAGTGTTAGGCTACAGTTAATCAACAATCGGAACAATTTTAAAGGATAAAGTGAGAATAATGGAGCATGTGAAAGGCCCTGCCCTGATGAGAGCTACAATTATTTATAAGCAACGCAGTGGTTTAATTATTGGAATACATAAGTTTCTTAAGTGTTTTATATGCATAGAAAGGTAAAATATATACAAGACAAATGTTTGACTGACGCTAAATAATACCAGATATACTTGTTCTAACTTGCGTACAAATCTGACTTAAAGATGGACTCAGGAACGGAACTCATATGTAACACGGGGACTGCCTGTAGTGTATATCACAATATGCTACCTTGTGATTCATTTTCTTGCAGGCATTCTTAGAGCAGAAATAATAGAATGACTGAAACTACACAAAGACTGACAAAGTACCAATGTACAAAAGACGAGATGCAAATTGAAAAAAAATACTGAAAATGAGTTGTTGAGTCCTTGAAAGTGAGTCCATAAGTTGTGGAATCAGTTCAGAGTTGTGAGTGAAGTTATCCACACTGATTCAGGTGTCTGATGGTTGAAGGGTAATAACTTTTCCTGAACCTGGTGGTGATGAGGGGGAGCATATAGAAAGAGCTGCCAGTGGAAGTGGCAGTGGAGGTGGGTACAATCATGTTTATAAGGTATTTGATTAGTTGGGAATATGGACTTGCTCAGTTAGGCAATTTGTCACCATAAACAGGATGAAAGACCTCTTTTCATGCTGCATAATTCTAAGACTGATTCTATTTCCGTGATGTTGAAGGAGACCATTTCGATTGAGCAAATCTATGATGGCTCTCAGCAATTCCATTAATTTTACTTGAAACCTGTATTGTTGCACAGTTAGAAGTTTATGCTTTACAGCGTCAGTCGTAAAATCTTGTCATGCAATACTGTCTGTGTGGAGCTTGCATGTTCCCTCTAATTGAGTTTGTTCTGGGTATCTTAAACACTTTGTAAATGTGACTGAATGTTATAGGAATTTGACATGAATTTTGAGAGAATGAAGTAGCATATGGTTTTGTTCATGGTCAGTGTATAGTCATAGCTGAAGGGCTCTTGTCTGTTGTGTGAATCCATGAATGTGAGCTAGAGAAGAGTTTAGACTTGTTCTTCGTGCCATTTATCCAGTGGAACATTATCTTAAAATTGATATGCAAGTATTAATTCTTTTGTTTGGGTGGGGGAGGAATGGAGATGCCTCTCTACCAATGAGGTGTAAAATGCTCCCATCAGTTTGCTAGCCTGCAAGTCACCCTTGGGTAAGTGTAGCACCTGCTTAGCTCTCTTCCTCCCCCACCCCCCAAAGGTTACTTGAAGCCATGGGACCAGCTGGTGATGGTCATATGAACAGCTGGCACATATCTCAAGTCCTGGTTATGTGATGACTGACACCAGGCTTTGAAGAGTATTGATAATGGCTTTTAAAGTTACTGCCCAGAAGAAGGCAATGGCCAACCACTTCTTTAGAATAATTTGCCAAAAACAATCCTGCTCATGGATAGAGAAACAAATAAGAACAGTGTGAAGGAGGTCTTCCCCACAGGCAACGATCAGATTAAGGACAGATGGAAGATCATGATCACCCAGTCATACGAGACAGCGCACAATAATTTGCATTAGCACATGAATTGATGAGGTTGTTGAGAGTCCTTCCATCCCACCCCCTACCCCCAATCATCATATAGTCACTTCCAGCTCTGAGCCCAATACTTCAGTAATGTCTGGAAAGTTGTAACTTCAATCCACTTTCTGCCAATCTTTGGGACCCTCTCAGCTTGGCAGGGCACAGGCTGCTTTTGGGTAGCTGGTTGTTTCAGGTGAATGCTCTGCAGTAGCTTGCTTCTTCTGAACAAGTTCCAGTTGCTAGCTGGTGGTTATTTAATTTTGCTGGTTCATTTCTGGGAGACTAACTGTGTGTTCTTGTTGGGCACTGGATACCTGGACAGACCAAGTGCACAAGATTATGCACAAATTCTTGACATCTGTCCAGAAGGTTTAAAACCAAGTCAACCTTCATTCAACCATCAATGAGTTTGAAGCTTGCTTGCTATCAGGTCTTTGAACCACTAGAAGCTGTCTGTTCACAATGAGCAGTCACTCTGAAGGGACAGTTAGCTAGCCTCTAGAGTCTATTTGAGGGCTGTTAACTTGCATTAAAACGCCATAATGTAACAGCCAGCTGCTGAAAGCTAATTGGATGAGTGAATGAGGAAGAGAAGTTTTACTGGATTTGAGTATTTGTGTTGATTGGAAATCCATGTATTAGTGACTTCCCTTGCTCACTAGATACAGGTGACCTTTTGTTAAGGGAGTTGGCAGAAGGAGGAATCATTCAGTCAATTTCCTAGCCTCTAACTCGTGCCATATAATGTGTTCACCCATGGGACAGCATGATGCTGAGTGAAAAAACCCAAGTGGCTGTTTTCTTTTCTCCCACGTATTAAGATGCTGATTGTAGAGTCCTATGGGTGCAGGCGGCTGTGTATTTAAGTTTGTGCAGTGGGAGGTGGCAGTATATTGGTGAGTCATTCAGTAACATCCAGCCTGATTTTGGTTTCATGTCCACATTTGATGATCCTGCAAAACTCGACTATTGCTTTCTAATAGGGAGGAAATGTGTAGTCAGTTTCCTTTTCTATATACCTGGCTATGGGGTATTGAGGCTAATTGTAAAACTTCAATTGACATGCTAACTCATCAGAGATTGGGAGTCGTGCTTGAGACTTTTACGGTGGAATGTTACTTAAGACATTACTGTTCAGTTGTATTGTCTACCAACAACTATCATCGCCTCTACCTCCAGCCTTGGTAAAATGGAAATGAACCTTTCTTATAGAATTTTGCCATTTCCACAGATGAAACGGGAATGATTATCCACCATCTTTAGTTTCTGTGCTGATACTATCAGGAATTATAGAACTGTCTTTCTCATAGTGACCAAGGGTACTTTGAAGTTTTGGTGACAGTATTGAGTTGTCTGAGGTGTCTACTTCTCAAGTGTAATTGAGAAGAAAATAAAAATAAATTCAAGGTTGTTGCATGTAAGCTATGCTTCAGAACTAGTTGCAGCTCTAAGCCAATATGTTCTGATAGTTGGTCATAGTGCTGTAGTGTTCTATGACGTACTTGCAGAACTGGCATCAGTCGACAATATTTCAAATAAATAGGTAGATAGATAGATTGATAGGTAGATAGATAGATAGCCCAGGCATGTATAAAATTCATTGCATGTTTGGCAGATCTCTGATGAACCATGCACTTGCCAATACCGGCTTACTAATTCCTAGTCAGAGCCTTGTTTGGACTACTTGGTGCCAGACCTCACATAGCTTTTGTCCAAGAGCTAAATTCAAGAGGTCAAGGGAGAGTGATTACCTACTACATCAGAAGCTGAAGTCAGAGGGGAAAACCCTCCAGGAGTTGAAGTCATATGTTGCAAAAAGGAAGTGAATGTTGAGAGCACATGATCCTAGAGGAGTACTCTGGGCCGTGTTCTGGACTGAATTATTTTCAGCAGCTTCATCTGTAAACTTCCTTCCATCATAATGTGCTAAGTGGGGATGTTTGGTTGCACAACGTTCATTTCCATTTGCAACTTGGTGTAAGACCCAAGGCTCCTGTACCACTTCACTGATGGCAGAAGCGAGAAGAGAGCTTCTCTCTTCATCTTGCATTTTGGGATTGCTTGGTTTATTTTGGACCTTTGAGATATAGCACAAATTCCAAATCAAATCTTCAGGCAAGGACCAAATAATTTACCATTCAACTGTGAAGGAATTTAAAAATGGCTTAAAATTAATAGAGCTTTTTTTCATAACCCACTAAGAAGGTTTGGATCCTTGTTTATCTGTGGTATTAGATGCATATTTGTGACTGCAGAAGTTAATTGGTCTTTTTAAAAATTCATGCTTGTTTACATTGCCCTGCTGGCCATAGATTGCACAGTGTTGTAGAAGTGTTGACAAAAATCGACATGAGTTTAATTGCTTCTAATGTACACTTTATTCCAACCGCAAACAAATGGCAATGTTGTGTGTACAAGGGTTAGATCGTCTTGTATGTTATTACATTTTGGGGGCAGGATTTGTATATCCTGGGGACAGTAACATACAGCATAACATGGTGATCTTGTCCTTTAACAGTCTGGGTGAATTCTGCCTAATAAAATTAATGAGTCCCTACAGTGTGTACAATATGAAATCAGTCTCAGGGGAATGGGGTAGGGAAATGAGCTCATTTAATAATTTTCACAAATAGTTATTCAGCAACTTGTAAAATGCCCATTTTTCACTTTTGCTTTTGTTTGGGAATACAAGGGCTCCACACAAATCAAAGATCCAAGGTATGTTTGACTATGGGTGTAAAACCTCATATGGATAATACAATGTTCTGATTGGAGTATTTGGCAGAATTATCAGTGTCTGTGGTACAGAACTCAAAGGGCTAAAGCAATGCTTGTCTATTGTGACCAACTCCCAGAATCCTGTTTTCTTTAAATGGAATCATGGAGCATTGAAACAGGCCTTTCCACTTGGATGAAAATGTAGATGGGAGGGTTAGTAAGTTTGCAAATGATACAAAGACTGATGGTATTGTCAATGGTGTAGAAGATTGGCAAAGAATACAGTGGGATATAAATCAGTTGCAGATTTGGGCAGAGAAATGGCAGGTGGAGTTTAACCTGGCTAAATACAAAGTATTGCAGCTTGGTAGATCAAATGTAAAGATATAGTAAACAGTTAAGAATAAGACCCTTAACAGCAATGATGAGGATCTTGGGGTCCAAGTTCATAGCTTGCTAATAGTGGCTACTTGGGTTGAAAAGTCATGAAGTTGTGTTGTAGCTTTATAACACAAAAGTTAGGCCACATTTGACATCATCTTTTCATGCAGCTTTGGATCATCACCTGGACAATACAGGATGCTGTTTATTGACTACAGCTCAGTGTTTATCACAATCATACCCACAGTTCTGAATGAAAATCTCCAGAACCTGGGCCTCTGTACCTCCCTCTGCAATTGGTTCCTTGACTTCCTAACTGGAAGACCACAATCTGTGCGGATTGGAAATATCACCAACTCGCTGTTAGTCAACACTGGTGCGCCACAAGAGTGTATGCTTACCCACTGCTCTACTCTCTCTACACCCATAACTGTGTGGCTAGGCACAGCTCAAATGCGACCTATAAATTTGCTGATGACACAACTATTGTTGGCAGAATTTCAGATGGTGATGAGGAGTGAGGTAGATCAGTTGGCTGTGTGGTGTCACAGCAACAACCTTGCACTCAGTGTCAGCAAGACCAAAAAACTGATTGTGGACTTCAGAAAGGGTAAGATGATGGAACACACGCCAGTCTTCATAGGGGAATCAGAAGTGGAAATGGTGAGCAATTTCAAGATCTTCGGTGTCAATATCTCTGAGGATCTATCCTGAACCCAACATATCGATGCAGCTATAAAGAAGGCACAACAGTGGCTATATTTCATTTGGATTTTGAGGAGGTTTGAAATGTCACTGTAGACACTTGCAAATTTCTACAGATGTACCGTGAAGAGTGTTCTAACGGGCTGCATAACCGCCTGGTATGGTGGGAGGAGGGGGTGGCTACTGCACAGGATCGAAATAAGCCGCAGAGACATGTAAACTCAGTCAGCTCCATCATGGGCACTAGCCTTCATAGTATCTGGGACATCTTCAAGGTGTGATGCCTCAAAAATGCGGCATCCATCATTACAGACAGACAGACAGACATACTTTATTGATCCCGAGGGAAATTGGGTTTCGTTACAGTCACACCAACCAAGAATAGTGAGGAAATATAGCAATATAAAACCATAAATAATTAAATAAAAATAAGTTAATCATGCCAAGTGGAAATAAGTCCAGGACCAGCCTATTAGCTCAGGGTGTCTGACACTCCGAGGGAGGAGTTGTAAGGTTTGATGGACTTGGAGCTTTGCATACAGTTCTGGTCACCCCACAATAGGAGGGATGTCAAGGCTTTGGGAAGGGTGCAGTGAGGTTTATCAGGATGTTGCCTCGATGAGCCAGTGGCCTAAATCTGCTCCTATACCTTATGGTATTGTGGATAAGAGGGCATGAGAGTTTGGACATGCTTGGGTTGTTTCCTCTGGATTGGCAGAGGCTGAGGGAAGATTTATAAGATTGAGAGACATAGGTAGACAGGTACCATCTTTCTCCTCAGGATTGAAATGTCTGATACCATTAAGTATTCTTAGAAGTTTAGATAGGCATGTAAATGAGGCAAATTGAAGGCCATTTTGTAGGCAGAAGGGATTTGTTTAGTTGGACATTTGATTACTAATTTCATTGGCTTGGCACAACATTGTGGGCTGAAAAGCCTGTTCCTGTGCTGTGTTCTATGTTCACCCATGGAGTCTCTTACAACCATCAGCTCCCATCGGCACTAACCCCGTTTTATTCTCCTTGTGTTCCTGTTAACTACACCTTCTGCCTCCCCCCACCAATTTGAAGTGGTCATTCAACAGATCAAGCCTTGTACAATATGGGAGGAAACTAGAGTACCCAAAAGAAACTCTTGTCACGGTGGGGGTGGGGGGTTGGAGAAACACATGGAAACTGGAGAGTGGGAAATGTTGAAGGTGTTAATTCTTTAGGAACTGCAGAGATTTTCTTTGCGTCTTAAAGATCTTTTTTATATACCTTTGCATGTACTTCAGGCATAGCTTCTGTTTGTCAGTCTACCACATCCTGGAGCTACCATTACAGAATTATGTTGATTAAAATTGGACATGAGGTTGGTTTAGAAGTTACTGGTGAGTAACATTTTGTTGGTGGGTCTTGTATAGGAAAAGTTTGCTGTCTACCCTATCTGTGCCCCTCATAATTTTGTATGTCAATTATTCCCTTGGAAACCTCTGCTTTAAGAAGAATGCAGTCTAGCCAGTATCTTGTAATTGAAGCATTCCATCTCGAGCATCATCCTGACGAATCTCCTGTATGCCCTCTCCAGTGCAATACATCTTCTGTCTACAACCTGCAACTGAATATTCCAACTAACGAGGGTGGCCTTGTCAAGATTATTAATTTTTCTTTCTGTTGATTTCTGCCACTTATTGTTTTTCTCTTAACATCTTTAGAACAAAAGTAGTAAGCAATGACTGACAAATTTTATGTAAGGAATGTGCTTAAATATTGTGTATCCCTTTGCCGGGGGGGGGGGGGGGGTGGGGGCGGGTTGATATGCTGTGCTGTTACTTCTGGACTTGTTCTACCACTGTTAATAAGGATTAGGGTAGGTCTTTGTTTGGAAGCAATTTCTGTAGTTAATGTCTCTTTAGACATATTTTCCTAGATCAACTATAAGTGATTTTGGGTCATAGCATCATAGATTTGAAGAATCCAGTGGTATGAACTGCTACAAGTAAGTAGTTAACCATAAAGTTGTAGTTGTACAGCATAAAATGTGTCCTTCTAATTTTAAGCCCAGTCCTATTTTTTGGCCCATTTACACCTATTCCATTTAAATATGCTAGATCTGTATTCTTTGCTTTTTTAAGTGTCTGTTTAAACATCTTTAAAGTGTTTGGTCTGAAAGACAACTATGTGTGCTTTTATGAATTGAGTTGCTGCTACATGATTGGCTGATTAGATATCGGCATTTGTGAGCAAGTGTACTCAATAAAATGGCCAGCAACCACTTTCAAGGACTCTTCACCTCATGTTCTCTATTGCTTGTTATTATTTTCCTTTTATTTTGAATTTTCACTGTTTGTTTTTGCACATTGGTTGTCTGCTCTGTTGAAGCAATTTTGTCAATTCTATTATTGGATTTGAGTATATTAGCAAGAAAATGAATCTCCGGGATGTATACGGTGACATATGTACTTTTACTTTGAACTTGTATGCATGGTTCCTTGGACAAAATTGTCAGCCAGAATGATATGAGCTTGTGTTGCAGTCAAGCCTTGCAGCCATGCACACCCTTGTAGATCGTACCAACCGATCAGGAGTGGAAATGCAGATGTTTAGTTCTGGCCTTGGGCTGCACAAATGCTGCAGGTCTTGGCCATTATACTCCTGAACATCAGAAATTGATACAGTTCTATAAGTTGCTGTATTTTTAGACAAATCTACTGTGTGTAATTGTATAAGGATTCTACTAGTTCTTTATAAAATAAACTCCTTCATAAAAAAAGCAGCCTTAATAATGCATTATGTATTGTGAAAGCTGTCTATGAAGTTACTTAGCAAAAGTTGAACTTGATATACTGGTATTGAGTCCATGGCTGGAGATTAGACATTGGGATAGCATTTAGCTTTCTGCGATGGTTCCAAATAAATTTGAGCAAAGTAATGTCTCATTTTACATCTTTGATTTTGAGATCTTTGAAAATAAAACTAGATTCATAAGAGACTTCCTGGAGACTTATGATCACTTGGTTTACAAGGGCATAGTCAACATTTTTACTTTTGTGGTTAGTGGTGTGTTAGCGTGAGATGTGCCATTTCAAGATTCAAACTTGACTAAGAACATATTTATCAATCACCTGCAGTGTTGAATCTACATCTCAATGTTTAAAACATTCAGTTATTTTTCACCAAAGGGTTGTCTCTTCAGTGCTCTGGCCTATATATATTCTTTTGCCACCACAATCTAGCTATTACAACAACTGGCTACTCTTGCATTGCATTTGTGAGGTCCTAGACGCAATTATTTTCCTGTGAATAGACTTTGTGATACCATGGGATTGTGAAGACATGCATGTATGTGTGCAAAGCTTTTGATTTTTTTTCCCCTGACATTAACACCAGATTTAAGGAAGATCAAACTAACATTTGGAATGGTAAATACCAATAAATTAAATTGACTATCCTTGACTCTGAACTGCAAGTTGAAAGCTGTGTTCCAATCTGTGTTATAGCATAAAGCAGTGGACTGATTTAGAGGAGTCTGGCATTTGGTGATTGACAGTTGCAATATAAGTGAAACAAAAAAAATATTTGTGATTTTGGGCACTTCACCTCTGGGATATTTTTTCCATTTGACATTAATCACTTAGCATTTTAATGCTGTTTAGTTTAATAACATGAAGAGCAGTCAATAGTGTAGCCTTCCACTGAGACTGCAAGAGTACAAGCAGTGTGCCAAGATGCACAAGTTTAATTCACTTGAATATTCAATGTGGAGTATTTATAAGCCCTATCCCATTTTGTGAAAGTTAACTGGTTGGTTCAAGATAGCTTTGATGAGAATGTGGAGTAGCAGTATGATACGTGTGAGCACATGCAGTTCCAGGGATGGGTGTTGCAGGTGTGATTTGTATGCTTATTTCAAAGTACATTTTTATCAAAATATGTATGCTACATACAACCTTGAGATTTGTTCGCCTTTTTACTGGCCTTTAGCAACATTGTAATAGATGTTGTAGGGCTAAAGTTCTTTTTGCCAATAATTCTCTAATGCAGTGGAATCAATTAGTTTGATAGCTCCTGTTTTATATTGTTGTTCCTCTGTGCTTTGTGATGTATCTGGCAGTAACCTTGCTGTTTCTTTAGCATTTGTCTTTTTTAACGAGGCTGAATTGCTAGCTTGATGCTCAACCCAGCAGCGATGGAAAACATCAAGGATCCAGCTGGTTTCAAAGCTCGGAACACTCACCTCAAAGTCCGTTGCGGATGCCACCACACCACTAGTCGACCATGTTCTATATTGGATTCCATTTTATCTCCTATTCCTACGTTCTGAAATAAGGGTCTTAAAACAAACTTCCTTGCATTGGCCAGGTATGTGCATGCAGTTTTTGGTTGCTATAAGGTAATTTGAATTAGCAGTGGTTGTCCACACAGCCCAGT
Organism: Hypanus sabinus; assembly: GCF_030144855.1. NCBI lineage: Eukaryota > Metazoa > Chordata > Chondrichthyes > Myliobatiformes > Dasyatidae > Hypanus > Hypanus sabinus. Next base: position 36,360,331 of record NC_082738.1, on the reverse strand, counting down.
GCAGTCTTTATACTAACAGAAGATGCAATAGTTTGGAAGATGGCCACATGGCCGGAAGCAATCCAAAATCAAATAAACCATCGAGTTTTTGCAAAATATGCCCCTTTGTAGTTCTTGAAAATAAAATTAAGCTGATAAGTTTTTGGTAAAGTTGCTGTTAATATGTACAAAAATACTTATGACCTTTGCAGATGAGAATCTCTCCAGTATAGTCTACAGAGCAAGTCACAGATTTTGGGTGTCATGCAGTGTCCATGAGACTGGCCAGCATTAAATTCCCTGTCTTGCAGTTCTGTTGACCATTTCCCAAGCTTTCCCATTTGAACTGGAGTCCAGTCCTGATGAAAGGTCACAGCCTAAAATGCAAACATGAGGAAATCTGCAGATGCTGGAAATTCAAACAACACACACAAAATGTTGGTGGAACACAGCAGGTCAGTCAGCATCTCTAGGGAGAAATGCTGTTGACGTTTCGGGCCGAGACCCTTCGTCCAGTTTTGTGTGTGTTGCTCACAGCCTAAAGTGTTTATTCCCTCCATAGATGCTGCTCAAGATTCCCAGCATCTACAGAATCTCTTGTGTTTATGACTGTATAACTCTCAGCCTACCCTGCTGGACATGTCCCATGGTCTTGCTGTTAGCAAGATAACACAATGACCAGAGGGTGGTTGTGAAATTGACTGAGTGCACAGTGGAAGTGTGCATAGCAACAGCATTTTAAGCCTGGAATTTACAAGGCATGCAAGACTGACTCAAGTACTGTTAACTGGGATTAATGTAGATGGGTCAGTATTGTCACGGTGAGCTGGAGGGTGTGTTTCTAAGCAAAATGTCTCTTTCATTGGGAGTCTGGTAGTCCTAAATTATAAAAATTAGAGATGCAACGAGCCATCCCATTGGCAGAAAGTGCCAAGAAATAGTGAGTGTAAAATGGTGGATGGCAAAAGAACCAAAAGTGAAATGAAAAACTTGAACTGTAAGTAGTTAACTGGAATGCATTTGGGTTGTGATGGTAGGCATTTTGTTTAACTATTCAAAATTGAGCAGAAAGTATTTGAAAGTAAGTATTTGGGTGGACCAAGATGGCGCTGTGAATCACAGCAAAATGTTACGAACAGCTTAAAGTTCCAAATGTACCTTGTAATTACTGTCTGCATTTGCAGCCTTTAATTTCTTTTTAAGCAGCATACTTTTGGATTATCTTAGTGAACAAGCGATTTGACTGTCTTCTGGAGAACTTGGCAGACTTGACTCTCCCATGCAGGTATGTCACCTTTAAACAAAGTACATCACCACAGCTGGAAGAGGAGGGGAGAACTCCAAGCCAGACTGAAATGCTGAGGAATGAAACCCCCTCCCTTATCCAGCATCTTGTTTGCAAATGTACAGTCGCTAGAGAATGAGATTAAGGACCTAAGGGTCCTTGGGTGCTGTGTTCTGTGTTTCATGGAGACATGGCTCACTCTGGACATGCTGAATTCTTCATTAAGACCTGAGGGCTTTTCGATTCACCAGATGGACAGCACTGCTGATTCGGAGAAGGGAAAAGGTGGGGGTCTGTGATTCACAATAAACTACTTGGATGCAGCAATCTTATCGCACTCTTGTTCGCCTGAACTGGAATATCTGATGATTAAGTGCTGACTGCTCTACTTGTCAAGAGAGTTCTCCTTCATGATCCTGACTGCAGTTTATAGACCGCCAAAAGCACATGTTAAACAAACACTTGATGTATTGAATGTAGCAATTAGCAAACAAACAGCTGACCCTGACCACTTCAGATTATTGTTGGGGACTTGTTTGAAGAAAACTCTGCCCAATTATCATCAGCGTATCACCAGGAGTCCCAACACACTTGACCTCTGTTACACTATGATGAGGAATGCTTACAGTTCCATGCCTAGACTGCATTTTGGGAAACCTGGTTGCTTAGTCGTCCTCCTCTTACCTGCATACAGGGAAAGTCTAAAGGCAAAGGCTTCAGAGATGAGGACAAACAAGAGGCTAAGGAGCAGCTACGGAATTGCTCAGTCTGTAGTCTGGGCTTTGTTCAAATACTCATCAGAGGATATGAATTATACACCACAGTTATCACTGACTTTATAACAAGTCATAGATGAATGTTCCTCCACAAAATCATTCAGTCTTCCCTAACCAAATTTGTGCATGAACCATGCGATCAGTGGCATTCCGGTCTGGCAACCAAGTTTAAATACAAGAGGTCTGGGTCCATCTTGCATTGAAGTGGTAATTCCAGACCAAACTTGAATCACTGAAGGATTCTTGACAGCTGTGGCCGAGTTTAAATGCTATTACCTCCAACAAAGTGAAATCTTGACATACAGTTGCAAGAAAATGTTTGTGACCTCTTTGCAATTACCTGGTTTTCTGTGTGGTCTGATCTTCCTCTAAGTCACAATAATAGATAAACACAATATGCCTGAACTAATAACACAATTTTACTTTTTGTGTCTTTATTGAACATTGTCTAATCATTCACAGTCCAAGCTGGAAAAAGTACGTGAATCCTTGTATTTAATAACTGGTAGAATCTTCAGCAGCAATGACTTCCACCAAACGCTTCCTGTAGCTGCTGATCGGACTTGGACAATGGTGTAGAGGAATTTCAGACCATTCCTTCATACAAAAGTGTTTCCGTTCAATATTTCTTGGATATTTTGCATGAGCAGCCCTCTTCAGTTCATGCCAGAGCATCTCAATTGGGTTAAGGTCTGGACTCTGACTTGGCCATTACAGAGCACAGATTTTCTTCTTTTTAAATCATTGTTGTTGATTTACTATTGTCTTAGATCATTGTCTTGTTACATCATCCAATTGCTATTAAGCTTCAGGTGACAGACAGCTACCCTGACAATCTCCTGTAAAATGTCTTGATACAATTTTGAATTCATTTTTCCCTCAACAGTTGCAAGCTGTCCAGGCCCATGTTGCTCCCTTAACCATGCTTCATAGTTGTGATGAGGTTTTGATGTTGGTGTGCCTCCAAACATAGTGGTGTGCGCATTTCTGCCAGAAGTTAAATTTTTGCTCATCTGTCCACAGAACATTGTCCCAGAAGCATTGTTGAGCATCCAGGTGGTCTTTTGCAAACTTGAAAACATGAGATGTGCAGTAACTTTTTGACAGCAGTGGATTGCCTCTGTGGTGTCCTTCCATGAACCATTCTTGTTCAGTGTTTTGTAGTGGACACATGAATGGAGACTTTCTGCAGGTCTTTTTCTGTTACTCTTGGGTTCTTTTTCAAATCTTTCAGCATTGCATGTTGTGCTCTTGGTGTGATCTTTGCAGGATACCCACTCCAAGGGAGAGTAGCAACAGTACTGAGTTTCCTCCATTTGGAGACAGTTTCTTTTGCTGTGGACTGATGAGCACTCGTGTCTTTAAATACTTTTGTAGCCTTTTCCAGCTTCATGCGTCTCTACAATTCTTCTAAGGTCCTTAAAGTTGTTTTGATTGAGGCATGGTGCACATAAACAGATCTTTCTTGAGAAGAGCAAACTGTGTCAGTAACCTGATTTTGTGTGTCTTTTTTTCTTAAATAGTGCAGGGCACACCTACAACTCGCCTCCAATCTCATCTCATTGATTGAAACAAATGACTCCAAATAGCTTTTGTAGAAGACATTACACCAGAGGTTCGCATACTTTTATTTGAACCCAGACTGTGATCGTTTAAATAGTATGCTTCTCATCAATTACTGATTACAAGTTTGTGTTATTAGTTTTGGCAGATTGTTTGTCTATTACTGTGACTTGGATGAAGATCAGATCACATTTTGAGTGAGTAATGCAGAAAGCAAAGGAGTCACAAATGTTTTCTTGCAATTGTAGTTGATATCAGTGCTTCACTCCCAGATGAGCTCAATGCATTTTATGCTTGCTTTGACCGCCAAAAGTTCAAAGTAAATTTATTATTAAAGAGCATATGTCACCTGATACAACCCTGAGATTCATTTTCTTATGGACATAGTCAATAAGTCCATGATAAAATAATAATCATAATAGAATCAGTGAAAGACTGCACCAACTTGGGTGGTCAGCCAGTGTGCAAAAGGTGACAAATTGTGCAAATACAAAAAAAAATCAAGAACATGAGATGAAGACTCCTTGAAGGTGAGACCATAGGTTGTGGGAACATTTCGGTGATAGGGCCAGTGAAGTTGAGTGAAACTATTCCCTCAGGTTGAAGAGCATGATGGTTGATGGGGTAATAACTGTTCCTGAACTTGGGACCATCTTTGTGGTGCCAGTAGTGAGAAGAGAGCATGGACTGGGTGGTGGGAGTCCCTGATGATGGGTGCTGCTTTCCTACAACAGTGCTCCATGTAGATGTGCTCAATGGTAGGGAGAGCTTTACCCATGATGGACTGGGCCATATCCTCTACTTTTTGTAGGCTTTTCATTCAGGTGAACTGGTGTTTCCATACCAGGCTGTGTTGCAACCAGTTAATATACTTTCCACCACCCATTTATATAAGTTTGACAAAGTTTTTGCATATTCACGTTAAGTGAGAATCTCAGATCCGGTATAACATTAAATTACAGCAGTCCCTGAAATGTTTGCTGATGCCTGATAATTATGGAGAGGAGTTAAAGCTCCCCCCCCCCCCCCACCCCCAAAGTAACTATGTTGTGGGTACTAGTTCCTGCTCACTCCTATGGAATAGATGCTGGCATAAACCCATCTTCTTACTCATCTTTACTTCTCCAGTCCTGATGAAGGGCTGAGGCCTGAAATGTCGACT